>NW_009970719.1:67917-72519 GCF_000747805.2 Chaetura pelagica | reverse complement strand
GCAAGGGCAGGGAAGGGCTTGTTGGTTCCGTCCGGGCCTGGGCCTGGGCCTGGGCCCCCGGGGCTTCCCCTCCCCGGCCCAGGGCGCGTTAGAACATCTCATTTATTTACACGTCTTGGTAATATCTAATAGTCACATTTGGTGAACCTTTTGTTTTAGGAAACGAAAGGGACAGACCGTGAGGAGCACGAACTCCAGCTTGGTTGGTTGTTTTTAAATTCACGTTGAGACGCTGTACAAGAACTCGACCCACCTGTCCCACCTGTCCCCCCCCCCTGCCCGCAGCATCCCGCCCGTGCCCGCCCCAGTGCCCCGCACGGCACCTGCTGCCGCGGCCTCACCTGCAGAAAACAACGTAATTCAGTTCCTTTAAGGCTCCTGGGAGAGGGGAGGAGCAGGGGAGAACTGGTACCCAGCAGCTGTGGCACGAACAGCTCTGGGCCCCCGAGATGGCCGGGCTGGAGACAAAACTGAGCTCTTCCTCCTGGGAACCACCCAAGCAGGTTTGCTGCTGTGTCACAGGGCACAGGTGAAGTCCTGGCTCTTGTCCCCGCTCCCTTGCCCGGGCACTGTTGCCCAGGGCCCTGTGACTCAGCTGGGGGCTCAAATCCCTGTGCTGCTGTGAGAAGCTCTGGTGTTTTGAGAGCTGACACGGAGCTCTCCTTCCCTCCTCCTTCCTCCTGGTGTGCTTTGGCATTTCCAGGTCCCAACGGGGAGACAGTTTAACACAAATGGTGAAGAATTTAAACAAGAACAGTTTTCTGACACTTTTATTCAGCTGCAGGTCTTATGACAAAGTCCTACATGAGCCAAGTGTGGCTGGAGGGGCAGCAGAGCAGAGAGAGGCAGGAGGCAGCCACAGCACCAGCAGCACTTCCCAGATGGGTGACCTCAGTGGTCGGGTTCCCTGGGGATACCGACATCCACAGGTGGGAAGCACAAAGCTGGGGGCAGGAGCACCCTCCAGGCAACAGATTTGATGTTGTACAACTAGTGATGGTTTCACTCACTTCTCTCCAATACCAGCCTGTTTTCTGAACTGACCTTGCTCGGAGCTACGGCGCTCGCTGCTTGAAATCTGCCCTTTTACGGGTCTCCTGTAGATGGTGTGTAATTCACCTAGTAGGTAGTCTGGATTATTTTTTTAAAAAACCTAAATAAGGACTACTGAAACTTCTCAAAGAAACCCTTCTTGGCAGCAATGCATGGCAAACCTGCTTAGTGTGTACATGTACCACTTCTCTACCACCTACTTTCCATGCAGCAAAGCTCATGGTGCACTGGACTTACAAGTCATGGAAACACCTCAGAGCTACCAAAAAAGCATTGGTTTGGCTGCATTTGCCTTCAAAGCCATATTTGCATGGAAATCACTTTTCACTCGATTCCATCCCTTATTAATTAATTTTTTTTCTCAAAGGAACTGTCTCAGAGTGGCTACATGACATTCACAACTGTATGTCTTGCTCTCCTACAGTGCACAAGTATTGAAATATTTTCAACTGTTTATTTAAAAATATAAAAGGATAGAGCAACAACTCAATTTAGACTTCTCCAAAATGACACTCCCATTTTTATATATATATATTTGCACATATTTTAAGAACACTTAAGATGTTTGGAATTACGACTGGATGTTATTTTAGCCTTCACCACTGCAAAACATTCATAAGGGAGTGACTAAAACACAAGTTTAATGTATGTAAAGCGGACACAGAACCGATGTATTTTTAATTACTGGTGTGCTGAGTATGCTATTTTAGTAAGATTTCTGAAACAGTTAAAAACAGAGAGTGTATGCTCTTTTTATTGGCATACAGTCACTACCCATAGAAGTGCATTTGTGTCAAAAGTAATTTTCATCTTTACAGGAAGTGACAGAATTCCAGTTGTTGGCAGAGTATAGAAAGCTTTTCATACACCATCTTTTTTTTTATTATTAGACAGAGAATATAAAATCTGAACTGAAAAGAAAATTCAATGCATCATGGAAACTGTATTCCTCAATAGCTTTTCTTAACTCTAGTTTTTCTCTCTTATGACATGCTTCTAAGACATCTGAAGTGTTGTGCTATTCTTCAAAAAAATCCTCTTTTACCAAGACCAAATAGTGTATTGAGACTGGATTAATACACTGTTATTTATATCCATATCAATGCAAGTCAAATTAGTGCCTTGCAAATTAGGCTTTATTTTGCTAAGTATGACTGCTTAATCTGTGTTAAGGACTTGGGGGGTATGTTATTTATGACTGATTAACTAATTATTTCTCTGTAACAGTGTTTTCATAAACATGCATGGATTCACCAGCCATTCACTTGCTTAATAAATGTACAGATAAAATGTGATTCTTTGCACTGAAGCTGTTTACTTACTTTACTTCTGCATCTAATTTATAAAAAAAATTACATTGGCAAAAATGCTACATAGCTGAACTCTAGTTCTAGTTAAGTGGATGAATCTGTTCATGAAGTCATGCTCTGCAAGTTGCCTACACCAGGGTATTTTTTCCTTAGAAGACACAGCCATCAAAGATCTTACTTTGATGTTAATTAAGCCTTTTATCTTCCTCACAATTGGTATCATACCAGACCCTTCCAGGCACAGATCCCCAATCTTCCTGAATTCATGTTTTGCTTTAAAAGTCACTGGCCTAGGGTTGTGTATTGTTTTATTGTTGTGGGTTTTTTTTAACCTAGTATTATTTCACACTCTTGTTACTGACAGCAATAGTCCATTTCCAAGGAGGTAATTGGTGACCTCTTTCACTTTATGGTGATATTAAAACCAAAAGTTTTAAGTTATGATGCTGTCTAATCAATGTATTATCTTCACAGCAATCACAATTCTCAAAACACTAACAAAAATAACCAGCTTTAATGTTTACTATACATTTAATGCATGTGCCAAAATGTTAAGTTAACCTATTACCAGTTTCTGAATGTGCACTGAGTGCCATTTATAAATATATGCCATAAAAACATCTAAAATACTCAGTCTTGTTCCTGTAATATCCCTGAACACCCAGAACGTTCTGACTGAAAACTTGGCGAGGAACAGAGTTTCAGAGCTTAACACTGTCACACAAGATCAGTTAGTCACACATATTCCTAATGGGGTTCAGTCACTTCTAAGTATAACTTGCATTACAGTGACCCATACTTTACACACACAGCATATATCACCTGCTAGTCCAGATAGAAAGGATTTTTAAAATCTATTACACATATCTGAAGAAAAAAATATGACTTTTCCTTGTTCCTCCACACCCCCCCAGCCCATCAAGTCCATGGATTACATACTTTGACAAGTGTTCTACGTTAAAAACTTTCAAGTACCTTAAAGTTTTGTTATACCAAAAAAGCTGCCTTTTTCTTTCTTTTTTTTTTCTTTTTTAAAGTACTTTGTACAATTTAACACAAAATTCAGGTGCAAGAATTTTAAACAAAAAAAAATGAACTAAAGAGCTTTATTGACATCACAGTACATTCAATAGTAATTTTTAAGAACATTACAGCTGAAAGAGAATGGCATGTTTTATATTCTTAATAAGCACTACTGTTCTTGAAAAAATGTAATACAAAGAAATCCTATTAGGTATTTAATTCTGAGCAGCATTTGGAAAAAAATACACCTATTTACAGATAAAAAAAGGGATTCTGGTTTCACCTACATAGCCACAATGTGCCTCTATAATGAGACAAGCCTTTTATAACTCATGGAATTTTTAAACATCACAGCACTGGTGCCATAACATTCCTCAGCGTTTACGACGAAGAGGAGTCGTCGATCTGAAAAATAAAGGAAAAGGGGAGGGGGAAAAGTTAATGGGAAGAAAACCTTAAAACCCCAAACCCACACACACGTTAGGCTTAGTCATTAATAGTTTTATTAACATCGTTTCCCAAGTTACTTTTGCCTAAGACAAACTTAAATCAATACCATACTTGATTTAAAAAGAAAAAAAAAGTTCCTATGCCGTACACATGAAGACGAATAGCAAAAAATAAAAAAGAAAAGTCAGACAAAATACTTAAAAAGTATACTACCTTGATCGTGACTTAGACTTGTGTTTGCGGCTTGCCTTCTTACCAGACCTTTGGGATTTCTCCACGGAGCATGACCGAATATGCTTCGATTTCTTGGCCTTCTTTTCTTTACTGCTTCCTGGCGATTCCGAGCTACTCCTTGCACTAGATTCAGAGCCTGACCGTTTTTTGCTATCTTTGGTAGTAATTTTTTTGCTTTCTTGCCTGGAATCCTGCCTTATGATTTTCACGCAGATGGAATCACCGCGAGAGAAAGTTCTTTCGCTGTCTCTTTTCCTCTTTAACCTACTGTCGTCATGATTGCCAGCCTTACTGTCTTTTTCCTCTTTTTTGGGCTTATCTTTCCTTTTCTCCTGATCCCTCTCCCTTTCTCTGTTCTTTTTCCTGTCTTTATCTACCCCTCCACCCTGCTCCTTCTTCCTTTCTTGATCTTTCCCCTCGCTTTTGTGTTTGTGCCTGTTTCCAGTGGGGCTCCTACGCTGGTCGTCAGCCTTACGCCTGTCCCTGCTCCTGCTGCGGCTCCCGCGGTTCGCTCGCCTGTCTCGCGAGCGGC
>NW_009970719.1:41951-67860 GCF_000747805.2 Chaetura pelagica | reverse complement strand
TGTCCCGCGAGCGGCTGCTACTTCTGCGCCTGTCCCAGCTCCTCTCTCGGGAAGGACTCCGGTTTCTTCGCCTCTCCCCTCTTTCAGCACTGCGATTTCTACTAGGTCTTCTCCTTTCCCTTAGTTTCTCCCTGCTCCTACTCCTCTCCCTCCTGTTCCTGTGGGTGTAACTCCTGCTTCGACTGCGCCTCACCTTATGGGAAGGTGTCCTACTGCGGCTTTGTCTCTTCTTCCTTTTAGGAGAGGAAGAAGGCGAAGAGCTGCGACTGCTACCTGAGCTGGTGCTGTAGGATGAACTAGATACAGTGCTGCTACTGCTACTGCTTCTGCTGTTGCTGCTCGTGCTACCACTGCTAGAGCTTCTTGACCCACTCCTTCCTGCCCTCTCTTTACCCTCTTTTTTAAGTTCTAGATCAGGTGCGACTGCATTTGGAGATCTTTTCTTTTCGTGAACTGTATCTGCTTCAATTTCTTTTGCCTCCTGTGATGCTGAGTTACTGTTTTGTTCTTTGTTGATAAATTCATTCATCTCTTTTGAAACTTTCTCGTGTTGTAGCTTTTCTTCTGGAAAAGTAAGTGTACAAAAGAAAATGGCAATTAATGCAATGTGCAATAGGTCAATAAATGCCATACAGTTACTTTTGGCAAACCCAAATTTCCAAGCACCTTTCATAATACTTAAGAATTAATGCACTGTCTGCCATCATGCCAATTACCTACCAAACTAGTTACATTCTATAATTCTAGAAAAGCTGTCCTTTTGGTTTAGAAACAGTGCACAACCCAGTCCCTGATCTCTTTTAATGTTTCAGTGGTTTGAGATAAAGTTCTCAAATGAATATCCTCAAGCACCAGAACTTCCACATTCATCTACACACACACACGGACACACTCACACACTTTTTCCTCCTGCAACCTTGCTACAAACCTCATTTTCCCCTTCTCCTTCCTACACCTGCAGCTGTGCCTAAGGTTCCTGCCTCCTTTCCAGCCCTGTTAATCCAGGTTTGAGTGATCACTGGCTGGTCTGAAGAATCTGCATTTCCCACACAGTGCATGGGGTGGCCTCTAAACCTCAGAACAATGTTGGCTGACCCTGTATGTTTTGCAGGCCTCATGACCCAAAAGTCTTACACAAGTGCCTTCTGCTGTAGTGATGCACATTTGGTTTTTTAAAGAAAATACCAGTTTATGGCATTTTCCAAGGATAACTTAATTGAGTCCTAAAAGATAATGAGGACAAGCAATTGACATTTGTCCCCCAAGTTTTTAACAGCTCTCATAGCAAAGGAATACCAACAACGGGAGAAAGAGGATTAAAAAGAGACTTGTAGATAATTCTTTGCTCAGCTCAAAAGTGAAGACCACGCCATTTAATAGAGATAGGTGGTGAAGCTCTTACAAAACAAAAAGTTAATGTCAGTTGAGATTGTATCTAAGCTGGGTAGTCAGCAAATACTACAAACATGGGAAGAAAACAACAGAAGAATTAAAAATACACTCATTGAAAGTAAATTAATGAATATCAGGCTAAAATTTTCATATAGCAAAATAGACATTCAGACCTTTGGAACATTCTCCAGAGATTTTCAACATTAAAAAGAGCTTCACTTGTTTCTATTCAACCTAGGATCCTTTGCATCATTGGCCAAGTGTATGTCTCCTTCCCATTTTAAATTGAACCCAGAAAAAAAACACACAAAATTTTTAGCCAAAAAGTGGCCTTTTGATGTGGCCTCTCAGGTCTTGAATTAACTAAGGGAATAAACACTGCACCCAGAAACCCAGGGTGATCCAAATGGCAACAGATGGTTAAATCTAATTCAGAAAACAATTCCAACTTGTGCCCAGATTATTAGGTAATACAAGCAGAAGTCAGTGCATGTTGGAATATGCTGACCTGTGTATTTGAAATCTTCTGCCTTTCCTAAACACTGTTATAAATCAGTCCCTGCATTTAGTATTCTTCAGATGTACAGAATCTTCAGATTCTTTGGATGTCTAAGATCAGCTTGTATACTCTCAATTTCTGCCAACAGCCCCATGGGGACATCCCCAAACTGGCATCTGGTCTCCTACACTAGGAAGACAGAGCTCCTAGGCTACCACTCAGAAACTCTTCATACAGGTGTTCTTTTATGTAGAAGTCTTAAAACACTCAGAGGGAGACAGGAATGTTAAGGGAACGAAACATTTCACTAGTCGGGCCTTTTCTTAAGGGATCCATATGTTGCATTTCTAGGCTTTTAAAATAAAAAGGAGGAAATCATCCATCTTAAAATAAGATGAAAGTATGATGTCATAACAGAACTTTCTTTCTCTTCCAGCTTATGTACTTAGATAACAACCTGTTACCATTGTGTTCATCTGTTGATCCAGACTGCTCTTCAGCAGTGTAAGGTGACTCTGATACCATTTTGACCTACATTATTGGTACAAACAGATAAACCTCACCTTGTATGAAGAAGCAGAAGTAACTAATAGGTTAATTTATTATTTTTTTTAAACCAGGCCTGCCAGTTTCTCAGAGGCTAAGTGTCAACTGACTGGCTTCAATCCTCTCTCCCCAGTATTGGGTATGAGGACACAGTTACAAAGCTGCAGCATATGGACACAAACCTCAACTACAGCTGAGATCAGTAAGTTCAAAGAAGCTGCAGACTCCCACTGTACATTCTGAAAGGTTCATTGCTCAACATGATGTAACAGAAAAGCAAGTCTTTCAGATTATGTGAAACATGCTTCATATGCTTCAAGTACACAACTTTGAGGAATCAGGTTCATCTAGACTGCAGCCTGGTGCAGAAAGGTAAAAAGTATCCATCCCCCAATCACAAATGAGATTTTAAAAAATATGTATTATACACACAGATGAATTTTTATAAAGAGATACTCCTATTTACATAGCACAATAGCTACAGTATGTAGATGCATATGCACGATGTCTGCTCTTTTAATACTAAAATACAATAGTTTATGAAAAGCACTACATGGTTGAGTGTTTTTTTTTTCTATTAAAAGTAAACCCCATTTTCATCAAACATAATTTTTGTTAAAATGTTTAAGTTTGGCTTAAATTGTGTTTTCTCTCTCACCAATTTACATATACTAAGTAGTAAACTCCATATACAGCAGCACAGGAAGGAGATAACATGGTTTACCTTCTAGCTGTTTTTCTAGTAGTAGTTGCTGTTCTCTCTCTTTTCTCCAAAATGCTTCCTGTTTTTGCCTGATTCTGTGTCGTAATTCCTCATCATCAGTATCAGATGATTCAGAGCCTCTGTCACTCCTCTCATCTTCACTGTCTCCTGATCCATAACCACCCAGTCCACCTGCGTGCATAAAGTCCAGTCTATCACGAGGAAAGGTTAAGTTTTGTTCTTAATATTTCTGCGGGGCAAAGAGGAGAGTAACATTGCCCTTCCTTCACTTCCTCTTCTCTGAAGAAGTCACTTTATTCTGGTAAGTGCCAATGTTGTTTGGCTGGTGTGAACAAGGCCCCCATATAAGCATTGATGCTCACTGTCTGGGTTCTACTCCTTCTGGAACAGCTCGTTTATTTTCGGCAAGCAACCGCAGCAATCACGGTACTTCTTCCATTGTATGGAAGGGCAAAAAAGCTCCCTGCAGAGATCGTGACAGTGCCTGCCCCTGTATGGCAACCAGGGAGAAAATGCCTGGGACCTTTCCCAGAAGACATCTCTGAAATGACTTCAGCCGCCTCCGTAGTCCAAGGCTACAGAAATTCTGAATTTCATGTCAATTTCTAGACAGTGATTTAGAGAACACTGCACTTTGGCCGGTACAGAAACGGAACAGGAATTTACTTTCTTCTCCCCTAGAGATATTATTAACTACTGGACTGGTAAGAAAAGATAAAGTCAATTTAAACATCTGACATGGAGATATTTTATTTTCTTTCAGTCTGAGGTTCTTTATTGAGTTAGTTTTAAAACACTCGTGATGAAAACATTCAATCTAATTAATCGGAATTCCACGTAACAAGCACATAACTGGTGACTGACACTGTTGAAGTATGGTTTGGATGATAAAAAGCAGGCTGGGAAAGGTCTTTTGCTGTTGTGTCTCAAAGCTGGAATTTCAATCTCTTTTTCCTGTGTTGTTTCTGTTAATAATGATATGGGAGCCTCTGTGCTTATGCAGCTTTTCAGTAAAATCATAGTTATAAAGATTATATTTTTACAAAGATTTTCACACTACTCTTCTATCGACTTTCCCTTCTTGTTTGGATGGATCAAAACAGGAGAAAAATATAAACCAGTATTTCTTTCTCTGAAGACTGCGTGTGCTTCTGAAACAATCATCCTTTGAAAAGTGTATTTATCTAAAGCTTTTATGGATTTTCAAAATTAGATTCACATACACTAACTCACACTGACTAGTCCTTTACTCCAAAAACCATCCCACTTACACCAGTAGGATTACCTGTGGAACAAACAAAGGTGCTGATAATGATAAAGTTATTGGAAAGTGACCCACACTCCTGGGCATTTAAAATCTGGTTTCAAAATGCAATTTCTAGAAATGCAAGGCAAGAGTGAAACTCCCCCTTTAAGCCCTCTCAAAAATAAGGAACATACTTACCGAGTCCAGTGAGGGAAGCCAGTGCACTGGACTGTGCCAGCTGTTTTGCAGGAGCTTTGTATCACATCAACAACAGGAACAACATGTTAACACAAATAGCCACGATTTCATAGTCATGAGTCTATGGTATTGTTAAATCTACTACTATTGCTGCTCTTTGGAGGGAGAGAAGAAACATTAAAAAACGCATCATCCATTTCAAACCAATTCTAGATTTTCTGACCACGAAGATACAGACTTTAACTGCAAATTAATAGTGAACAGAAAAGAACAAATTATACTCAAAAATCACTTTCCAAGTTACAGCATCTGCACATGATTTTCAAGTTTCAGTAGTTACACGTTTAGATTAACTCAGTTACATTAAAAAGATCTCTTATGTAAGTACAATACATGTTAATAGTGAAAGCAAATGAAATACTAATTGAGGACTCAAAGTTCATCTCTTTTCACTTCTGGGCAGCTAAGAACTTGAGATTAAGATGATAGCATTAAGAAACAGCTACAGCTCAAGAGCCTTTTAAAAAACAGATACCATTTTAACTAAATAAATGAATTGTATGAAAGAAATGGAATAACTGAAGTAACTCACAATACACTGCACAGGACAACAGTACATGATTACTGGATTTGAACTCTACCAAGTTGGATGCATTATACTGGAATTGTTTTTGGGGGATAACTATGGAGGTTAAATGTTCTAGAGACATGCAAATATAGAATATTCACAGAGGAAACTAAAACCAAAACAAAAGAACTGGCATACCTTTTGTTGCTTTACGGTGAACATCTTTGGCCACATAATAAATTTCTTCATTTGTGACATCTAAAAGAATCTCTGTCAGCAGCATTTTTGTCAGCATCATCTGAAGAAAAGTGTATATGCAACTGAAGGCCAAAATCTCTTGAGTTAAGTGCTGCATTCAAATTATATCCATAGAGCTTCACTTGTTTTGATGGGTACAAAAGTACCTTCCCTTACTTTAATTGTGTCTTTCAACAGGCATGACTTAAATTAAAAATCACATTTGAAATTGTTTAAATTTGATTATTATTTAAATTATAATTATATAATTATATAATTTATAATTATATAATTATATAATTATAAATTATTATTAAATTATTATTTAAATAATTAGTATGTACATCAGGAATGTACTTCAGACTGATCCCATTTTTTCTTTCAGAGAATAAAGAGTACATTTCTGTCTGGCATACTGCCTCAATACGCCAGTCCTGGCAAAAACATCAGAGGTTACTTCTATAGGAATTGATTATTAAATA
The DNA here is from genome assembly GCF_000747805.2 of Chaetura pelagica. Classification (NCBI taxonomy): domain Eukaryota; kingdom Metazoa; phylum Chordata; class Aves; order Apodiformes; family Apodidae; genus Chaetura; species Chaetura pelagica. The sequence goes on along the minus strand of NW_009970719.1, from coordinate 61,968 downwards.
TTTACTACAAAGCCTGACATGTTGGTAGCTAGTTCTCCAAGCTGTTCAGTGTAGCCATGTGCTTTACAAAAACAAATTCATCAAACTTTTTAGAATTCAGGGCCTTCTTTAACAAGGTTTCAGCTGTAAAAGAGGATACAACTACAATTTCAAAGTACCATGTTTCTGCAGACAAAAGTGAAATTTTTGCTGATCTGGGACCTAGGTTTCTAGCACTTTATGGCAAGAATGCATTTAAATTCCCTTTCACAGGGGACTGAGGTTGAAGCTTAAATTTCAGATGGGTGCATATAATCATTACAAGTTTCCAAGAACTCGACAAGTTAAAAGCAAACCCAGAGAATTAATAACAATCAATGCAAAGATTGCAGCCATTACATGCCTTCACTATTGTGCAAAATTTGAGTTATGTAACCTATATACATGTGTATATGTTTCTCATACACAAAATGACAAAGAGCATGCAGGTAGAACCCTGCTTTAGTGTATGATGTCTGATATCCCTCTATCGACAGCCTCAGGCAGAGAAAAAGTATTTTACTTTGCTATATTCCAAAAATATGAGGAAACAGACAGAAATACTTAGTGAGAACTGTATTATTAATACCATTTGATACTCCTTTTCTTCTTCTGTCATTTCTGGTTCACTTTGCTCCTCGTGAGGAGCTGGGGATGGACTCCTGCTCATTTTCCCAACGCTTACAGCTTCTGTGTTTTCAGCATCTTCGTCTTCCTCGTCACTGTCCTACAAGAACAGCACCACACATTTCAGAAAACAACTCAGATGTTAAACTCATTACTTTCTATTTATGACAGTCAGCTTTATTAACTTTTTACTGAAATCTCTATTACTGCTATCATAAAACTCTTTCTTTTCTCCCCTCCTGACAAACATGCAGGTACCTCTGCACACATGCACCACATGAGACAAGCAAACATACTTGTCAGTTCACTGAAGCCAGGCACTCAGAACTGCAAACAAGTGAGGTAACTGCTAAAGTGAAAGCAACACAAGGCTTGCTAAATAGCTTCAGTGTATCTCAGCTTGTCAAGCTACTGATTTAGAATTCAAACCTTTAAAGACCATGTATATCCCCAAAATACAGAAAAGAAAAAAAAGCCCAATTCCATTGTTGTTTCTTTGCTACTACAGATCAAGTCAATCTTTTACCTTTTCAACACTAACAACTTCAAAACACCAAGTATCAACAAAGCAGCTGCTTAACTTTAAGCAACACAAGCAAAGAGATAACCAGGCATACACAGTGTTTGGAAGATACCAAAGCGTTGAGACCTTTCAGGAAATACAAACCTGAGCAAAAAGTAAACCCTTTCACTTACAAATTTACTCTTCTGAGGCAACCGTGGGCCATCCCCTTCTTCAGCCTCCTCATTTTCCTTTTTTTCTTTCTTAGACATCTGTGAACGTTGCTGCTCCATCCTCTCTTTCTCCAGCTTTTTCTGTTTTTCCCTCTCCATCTTTTCAAGGCCCTCCCGAATCCAGGCAGGCAGTGTTCTACGCTTCACAGCATCTACAGAAGCAAAGTTTACAGGTTTGTACCACCACCAAATCTTTCAACCCCCAAAGAGAAAACAAGAACAAAGAAGAAAATCCCCCACCCCACCCAAACCAGCCACACATCTGACTGTGTGGTTTTATTTCCCTTCTTTTTTACTTCACATAAAAAAAAAAAAAAGGCTTCAAATTTTTTAAATTCTTTTTAAAACACAGCTTTTCTGTTTGGGGTTGTTTGTTTTTTTTTATTAAGGAGTGGTTAACATGTACCAATCTGAGGAGGCTCCTGCTTCACAGGCATCGCAATAGGTGAACGCTGTCGATCTCTGAATGAGGGTCTTTCCCTTCGATTTTGAGGAGGTGCAGGAGGTGCTGGTGGACCTGGTGGTCCTGGTGGTCCTGGCTGCCAATAAGGTGGATGAAATCCACCTTGAGGTGGACCAAAGGCAGCCCCATGCTGAAAGAGTAATGCAGTTTATTTTTCTTCACGTGGTAACACTACATACAGCATGTGTGCAAGTCGGTCTACAGAAATCCATGCAAGGAGGCATCCATGATTTCTAGGCTACCAAGATAACTCAACCTCTTTTTCTCTGGTCCCCAAGAAAAAAGTTTTTCTTAATTACTTAATGGATAAACTTAATTTAAGCAGAGCTACTAAAGAAGTTGAAAGGGCTTCAACTAATCTCCTTTCACACTGTGCTAAACAGTAAGCCCTATCATCACCATCTATCTCCAGCAGTTCCTTGCCTGCTTATCATCAGAGCATGCAGCTAATTAAAGAGCACACATAATTAAGGTTTAAAAGCCCAGCTATGTTGGCAGTCTTTACTTGTAACTACAAGATGAGGACAAAACCAAAAGTTCCCATTTTTATTACAAAAGAATTTTGCACTGTGCACTTTCCAGTAATAACTAAGTGACATTATTAGCATGTCTGATAAAAATACTAAATGCACAAATATGCAAGTTTAGTACAGACCCTGGGTGCTCAGCAAGCTGTATACAATCCAAAAGTCACATGAGGAATACATGAGGGGGTTTTTGTTTTAATATTTGCTGCCCAGAAATGTCTAATGAAACTATTTAAGAGGAGAATGTTTAGGAAGAAAGTTACATAATTTTTATTTTTTGTTAATACTCTATTGACTATCAAGTCACTAGTGCTAGGAGCACCCTTCCACTACAGTTTCAAGTCAAGCATCCCTCTCTTATTCACCACTAAAGAAATTTTCTGAAGTATTTAGAGAAATTAATTTTAAGAGTTGGTTCTGTAATAGCAAACAAAGGAAATTCTAAAAAACTGTATTTTAAAATTATTGGCTCACTCCCTAACAATACTGCTGAACAAGTGAATTTAATAATAGAAAAAAGCAAAAAATTGGATGTGGATTTTTTTAGAAATACCATTGTTTATTCAAAGAATGACAGTAGATAGATATGGAAAAGATCAATGGATCATCCAGTCTATCTCCCTGCAAACACAGGTCTGTTCCCTATGGTACATTATGTAGTGTATTTCAGTATATATTTATGAACTTTATTTTTTTTTTCCTCCTCTTCCCCCTTTTTTTTTTTAACCACAAAACTACATAATGTTAATTTATATACTGGAACACAGGGATTTAATATTGCAGGTAACAGCCATTTCTCATTACTAGTATAGAAAAAAAAACAACAAACAAACACCCTTTGGCCTCAGAACAGAACTGAAAACTCTAAAGTCTCTTCTGTAAAGTATTTGGTAAAAAATGTATCTTAGCAGATAACAGACTCTGTAGATGTTTGTAGAACTGAAGAATGAAAGTCGCCGCTAGATGACATTAGAGGAACACATCCATGGGAGGGACTCTGCACGTCTACAATATGAAAGCAACAAATATGTTTCACCTGATAGTCAAACTGGTTCACTGGCCCCATTGCAAAGTTATCAGGAGGTGCCCCAAAGTTGTGATTGTTCTGGTTAAATATATGCCTGTTGTCAGGAGCAAATTCCCCACTGTCCTGACTGTTGCTGTCTTCAGATGGAGGAACAATTTCCATTTGACCTGGGGTTGGAGCCATCCACTGCTGATCTGGAGGGGGGTGGGGGGGCTGGTGAGGCATTCCCCATTCTGTTCAGGATTTAGAATACAATTCAATAGAAAGTTAGTACAAATCAGCAATCACTCAACATTCTTCTGTTTATCACAAGGTTTCTCACAGATGATAAAGTTATGACGAATCATCAATCTACAGGCAGTAATACACTGTTTTAATTATGTCTTCAACTAAATGAAGGAAAGATAAAAAGCTGTAGCTGAACTAAAACATCAGGGGAGGCAGAACAGGACAGACACACTAGATTTGTTTTTATAAATTCCCAATGACATTGAGTCCACCACAGCACTTTACACAGCACAAATTGTGTAAGCTGTTAAAGAACTGTTCCTGCTTCTCTATTTCTATGTTGTTGCAACTTTCAAAGCTATTTAATTCCTTTGGACAATAGACTGAAAGACCTATTATGGAAAGCAAATGGTTTTGTGAGCAGCAGAACCACTGAAACCTGCTTTCCAATGTCTTCTGTCTTGATAATGGATGATTCCCTGGATTCATCAATATCTAGCAGAGGTCCCAGCAGAAGCTACAGTCAGAAGCCCTCAAACCTAAGTTACAATTAGATAACAAGACTGCAAAGGGTTTAAGGAATGAATTAGTATCTCCTGCAGCCATAAGCTTTTTCTTCTTAGGAAATCAGTCTAAAAATTATGTCCACTGCACAGATATTTAGAACATGACAGAGGTACCTAGTAATTTTCACCAGTAACAGAATTAATACCTGGCCTCTCAGGTGAACTCCTACCTTCCATCCAGTCCTTGAAGAATACCTTCTGTCATTCTATTTTTTACTGTCCTTGCCAACTGCATTATAATTGGATCCATTTCTGTAGCAACTAGCAAGGATTAAAACAGCTTTTCTGCTTGGTTGTTCTTTTTTTTGTCTCTTCTAAGACTGTATCACTCCTTTCACTCTCACTGTCATCCTGGTTGGTCATGTTTAGCAGATTTATCAATTTTTTTCTCCAAAGTCAATACTCCTGAAGTATTCTAAGGGGCTGAATCCTTTATCCTCTAAGTACCTCTTACATGAGTTACTGTTCATAAATGTGTTAACATTTGATATTATTTCAATGCCCAGTTTACTGACTTGAAAGCTAACAAGATGCATGCAACAGATCCTGTTTATCCTTATGGAACATGAATGCCTTCAAAATTCATTGAAACAGTTGGTTTCCAGATTGCCATTTTGCTTTCTTTATTAGTAGTGCACTTTTGGATCAAAAAAATCCCCAACAAACCAACTTAGAAGGACAGGGAGAAAGATGAAGCTTTATGTAGAAACAAAGTAAGCACACAAAGAGGACTTTAGCTAACCATGCATGCTATGATTTAGTCTGTCTGCTATGATTACTTTTACACATTAAGAGTGACACTGCCTAAATTCAGGGAAGCTGGGTCATATCTGCATCACCATGGCCTTTATCAGTGTCCCCCCCAAAAATGGGAAAACAACATATTCTCTGAACCATATACCAAATGATAACAAAACACACTGGCACATTGTTTCCTGTGAACAAAAGGTGTCACATTATTCCCACTCCTAGATCCATGATGTTTCCTGTCCTGCATTTTGTGGGTGAGCCTGGGCACCTGACATTTGTAATTATCAGCAAAATGTCAAAATGTCTTCCACACTTTTACCATGCTGTGACTATCTGCAAAAACTACACTGAAGGTATCACTTTCTTTCACCTTACAGATGACAAGGAAGATCTCACAACCAGAGCACCATATGAAAAACAAAGCTGTCCAAAAATGATACAGCATTTCTTTAAAAACTTCTACTTACTATACAGAAATATGGCTAGAATACACTCTATGTACTGCCATGTAGTAAAGCTAAAATTCTTAGATGTGGCTACAACAACCCATAGGCCAGGGCAGGTAGGTTAAACTGAAGTGAAACCTGATGCCTGCCTCCCTTTTGTTATGCAGGTGTAACAACCACTAATTACATTTTAAGCCTATTAAGGATTGCACTTGGACAAACCTGAATAGTCACACTAAAAACTGGAGGTATTATTCTTTCAGTCATTAACAGAATCAAGCATGAAATGTAGTTTTCAGAGACAACAGAAGGTATGCACACTACCTTGCTCACACACTTCAAACTGCATTACAGTGCAATGACAAACTTTTCAGATTACTTTCAGAATAAAACTTCAGCAAAATGGTTAGCAGAAAATATCCCATCTCTAATCCATGTTTCTTGCCAGTGTTATTTGATGCAGTTGTAAAACGAAAATGAATTTTGGGCCAAAACAAAAATTTTGAGGAAATTATAAAGAACTGATGCTAACAGAAGCATGCAACCAACTTTAACTTACAGTAACTGAAAAAATTACACATATAACAATCAGATATGTAAGTTTAAAAGGGGAAATATTAAACATATGAAACATGTAATAAAAATATATTTTACATACAATTTTCCTCATTTCCTTTTTCAAGATTTTAAGACACCTGAAGCCAGCATCTGCTAGTTATATTTTGAATTCACTCTACATGTCAAGATCATGCCAGAAGCAGGTATTACACTACAGAAGAGGGCACCAGATACTGAAGGCATTCTGTTGCCTTCAGTGCTGCTGCTGCTCCTAGTGCAGTGGTATCAGCAACAAAACACATAAGATGGAAGAATAAGATTTGAGGAAATAATTATAACTGCAATTCATACTTCAACTTTCTACAATATTCAGGAATAGAAGAAAATTTTTGCATATGTATATGATAAAACCAATTTATTTACTATATAGATAGATTACCAAGTTGTGTTGTCAGACCTGTGTGTCTTCACTGTTACCCATTTTGTGGAACACTTGACTGGAAAGTGGCAGCTGTGACATTCAATTGATACTACTGGTAGTTTTGCATCTTGGAAGCAGAAGGACAGGGCATGTTCACACCCAAAAATGTCTGACAAAAAATGTAATTTCATTAGATGAAAAAAAAAAAAAGGAACTAATGGGAAGGAAAACAAACCTGGCTGCCACATTCTGTTGAAGTTGGGATCCCCCTGAAAATTATTATGGTTGTTTGGACCAGACTCTATTCCTGAAATATCCTGTCCGTTTGGCATCATTCCTTGTTGTTCCACTACACTCTGTTGCCCCGAGGCTTCTCGCTGAGCTATCCATGCTTGAGCTAATGCAGCCCAATCAATCTGGCCTAAGATAAACAGAAGAAATTTCAAAAGGTTAGTATTCCCATGTCTGAAGTTTAACACTGTTTCTCAATTACATGTCTTACTGCTCAAGAGAAACAGGCAATGTTTACCTTCAGCAAGTACCCTGGGAACCATTATAACTTATTCACAGTGTACAATTAAGCAAACTAAAAGGAAGCATCAAAGTGTACACACTTGCTGAAGGAGAGTTGCTCTGCATAAGTTCAAAATATCACAAGGTAGATTATTTTAAGTTCACCTTAGCCCTGAACAGGTGGTGGTACTACAATGTTTTTTGTAAGTAAATTGATTCTGGTATCAGAAAGAAATCTACATAGCATTACATTCTAAATGTATGAACAGCCAAGTCTAAGAAAGATACAGAGTTATAAATGTACATTCTGCAAGGTATACGCTTTGTATGACCCCTGATTTCTGGAATGCTATTTCATGTTACAATTCTCTCCCCCTTTATTTCTTCACTACCTTTCCTATATCAGCAGGTAAACAAACTGCACTCTCAGATGAGGACACTGGTACATCTTCTGCTCATGATGAAGTTAGGAAATCTCTCCAGTGAAGTTACAGAAATTGAAGTGACAGAAAGCCATGTGAAACCAGTGTGCCTGATCACTCTGCTCAGGTATTATATACACTCCTCCTCTCTCTTTATCCATTGCTGTATTTCTCTTGATACTTTGAATTGCTGCCAGCTCACTCTCAATTTAAGATACATTATGTAATTATTCATTTTTTGGTTGGGAAAAATTCCATATAGCAGAGAATTACCATCACTGCTGTATCATCACCTGCATTAGTACTTCTGCCACACAGGCACTGAACATAAAGCAGATTTTCTCAAATAAATTATTCATCTTGGCTAAAAATTTGACATGGATACAGATTCTGTAAAAAGCACATGAGGTCTAAATGTTGATCTCTGTGACTGGTAGTATGTTGATAATTTGGCCAGGATAATTCAGGTTGCTTGCCTGTATTTTGCATACTAACTATGTCAAGGCATTTGGAATCAATATGTCTCTTCTAATTCTTCTACTTGTTCAGAAAAGAATAATACATGTATTACCTTGAGAGTGTTACAAAAAAGCAACTACCAGTTATGCTCTGTAACAAAGGTTCAAAAATTCAAATGAAAATAGATAGAAAAAAAAAAAAAAATGAATCCACAAAGCTTTCTCCATACTTACTTGGGTCTTGCTGGTGCTGAAATGACTGCATCCACTGCTGTTGGTTCAAAGGCCATTGCTGCCAAGGTTGTCCACCTTGATCCCACATCTTTTAAGTCTTTATATAGTCTATATTTCAACTAAAAATAATAGTTGTATGTTTAAATAGATGCCCATGATATATCACATAACTGAAATTTAAATAACTGCAGATACAGTTAAGCCTTGCTAAGCAACCAGAAGCAATGCTGGCTTAATATTTTAAGCTGGAGGAAACAGTTCATCCTTTAGAGTAATATCTGAAAATACTACAGTAAGATTTGAGAAGATTAGTATGCTTTTTCTGTATTTTTCCAAAGAAATTAACTACAAAATTACATTCAAGGAGAGACAGGACAAGTTTTGAAGACAAGTAGTAATGTAACAATAAATGCAGTATACAGTAAGTCAAAGTATAAAAGACATTACTTAAATTATATCCTTGCTTATTTCTCAGGGAAAAGGTGGGTATTTTTCTAGGCAAGTGTCATGCAATGCTGTTAAGTGAGACAAAGGAAAGTCACCGAATGGTAAAACACACAGTTAACAACTGCACTGGAGAACTGCACAGGTGTCTGCATTCATTTTATGCATTGTGCAGGCTCATCATTTCTAAATAATATATTGCCTTCAAATCTTAGGATGAAAAAAAAATGTCACTGCATGTCACTGCACACTCCCTACATGGTCCCTTCAAATCCTGAGAAACTTTTTTGGTGCAGTGCTGTATTTCCCCATTGAGCAGACAGCAGCAGACTTAGGATCCGACAGCATGGAAGCTCCACAACCCACTTTAAGGGAAGCCCCAAGACCAGCTTTGCAGGAATGTGACGAGGCTCAACAGTCTGCCATGTAGGTATGCCTATAGTGGCATACCAGTTCCTCCCAGTCATTTATACTTCCTCTGTACACCTAACCTGCTACAGAGGGTGGCCACCTACACTGCTGCAAGGAGCTTTTCTGAAGGAAAAGCCCCAGCACAGCATTGGGAACACTGAACTCCAAGAACTGTTCCCAACACCAGTACAGGTAAGACTACACTGAGTGTGACTCCCTCTGTCCTACCCTAGTACTTTAAGAACTTCTCAACAGGCTTTCCACTCCCAGTGAATGAACCACTCAACACACCGTCCTTGATTTCATGCTGTAAAAACACCACCCATTTAGGCTGTTTCAAACACTCCAAACTTAAAAAGAAATAGAAAAATTCATTCCCTGAGGTCAGAGGAGCAGCACACAAGGCCCAGTTGTGGCTCCCAGCCAAGTGCAACAGATTAATACAGCCTGTCTCCTTCAGAGGAAACCAGCTCAAAGCAGCCAGTGCCACCCGGGTGGCCAGCCAGGAACATAACCCCAGCCATTGGGATGAGCAGGACACAAACAGCCCCACAGACAGACCCAGTGCTCAGCAGGCAGAAGAGGAGCAATTAGAGCAGATCCTGCTTGCAGAGGGATCTCTTGCTTGGTGCCTCCACATTCACACAATTAATGACATGACTGCATAGGAAGAGAGCATCACACTACAAAAATGCAGGGTGAAAAAGCTGTACATAACATTGTGGGGCGCTGGGTCATGCAAAGATGAATGCAAGCTCATCTTTTGCATACTTCTGTGAAAGTTTGATTTTTAATCTGAAAAATTGTAAATCGCCTTGTTTTGAGACCACTTACATTCAAACCAGTACAAAAATCACACAAGTATGGTTCAGGAAAAAAACAGCTCATAGAATCTTAGAATATGCTGATTTGGAAAGGGACCCATCAGGATCATTGAGTCCAACTCCAGTTCCTGTGTAGGGCACCCTAAGAATCACACCATGTGCCTGAGAGCATCATCCAAATGCTTCTTGAACTCAGGCAGGCTTGGTGCTGTGACCACTGCCCTGGGGAGCTTGTTCCAGTGCTCAACCACCCTCTGGGTGAAAAATCTTTTCCTGATATCCAACCTAAACCTCCCCTGATTCAGCTTCCTGCCATTTCCCAAGTCCTGTCGTCAGTCACAGGAGGGAAGAGATCAGTACCTGCCCCATCTCCTCCCTTTGTGAGGAACCCATAGACTGCAATGAGGTCACTCCTCAGCCTCCTCTTCTCCAAGCTGAATCAAAATGCCTTTTGGGGGGGCTTTAAGCAAGACCAGATCAACTTTGGAGCAGAGGGGAGTACTGGGCAAAACCTACTTTAGTATTTTCACTGTCTTTTTGTGCCAAATTATAATTTTTTTTTCTATTCCAATGAACTCTTTATGCTATTCAAACTTTAGTAGCTGAAGACAGTGTTCTTTTTTTTGTCTTTTGGGTTGGCTTTTTTTACATTTTTATCTGTACCCAGGAAACTAACTTAGAATCACAGAATGGTTCAGGTTGGAAGGGACCTTAAAGATCATCAGGTTTCAACCTCCCTGCTATGAACAGGGACACCTTCCACTAGACCAACTGCACAAACCTCATCCAACCTGCCCTTGAACACCTCCAGGGAGGGGGCATCAACAACCTCTATGGGCAACCTATTCCAGCACCTTGCTGCCCTCATGGGGAAGAATTTCTTCCTGATGTCTAACCTAATTCTCCCCTCTTTCAGTTTAAAACCATCACACCTCTTGTCCTTTCACTACAAGCCCTTGTCAAAAGCCCATCCCCAGCTTTCCTGTAGCCCCTTCAGGCACTGGAAGGTGCTATCACGTTTCCCTGGAGCCTTCTCTTCTCCAGGCTGAGCAGCCCCAACTCTCTCAGCCTGTCTTCACAGCAACTCAACTTACACCAGTTGAGTGTAAAAGTGGCTAATAATACACTTGATGTCATGTTTCTGCTGGCCCTGCCATACCAAGCTCTCCAAGTACTCATTCATATTTATTTCATACACTTAGAAAAGTGTATGAATGAAAAATGAAATAAATCAATAGAAAACTATAATGAATAATAAATTAATAAAAGAAAAATGAATTTCAGAAATTCTGGTAGCACTTTTTAAACTAAATGCATGATACCTTGGAAGAAGTTCGTAAAATTCCTCTAAAATAATCTCAGCAAAAGATTTAGAAAATTAAAATGTTCCCCCAATAACACAAGGGACAAGGTTTGCATGTAACTGAATGCAAACAAAGTTTTCCTACAGTTGAAGGAATATAACTGTATCTTATGGAAGTGTAGCAATACAAAGAGAAGCTCTACAAATTCAACTGAAGTAGAACCCCCTACATACAGTTTTTACCTAACAGGATCAGCTGAGATTTTTTTTACTGGACTGGCTACATTTTTGTCTGAAAATCTTGGACATTCTGGATTTGCTTTTTACATGCTCCAGCCAATAAAATTAGCAAGTAATAAACTTTTGTACCTGTTAAAATGCTTACCAATTATCTGTTCCTCATGAATTCTGCAATAGAAGGATATTCTAGCCTTTTTTCTTCACTCTCAGCCTGCTGATCCTCACCATGGACAAACTGAAGCACCAGTCTGGAGTATAAGGTGATCTAAGGTAACAAACATCTCCAGATCTCCCCTCTATAACCAGCACCTAAGATAGCAACTACCTTACTATTTTACAAGGTGTTCAAAGAAATCAGTTCAACTGTTTTTTTGTGTGGGGGAGATAAATCATTCTGTAGCTATATCAACTGGCATCTGAAAAGGTGAGACAGAGGAGGCACTGACTTTAGGCAGCAGCAGCAGCGTTTGTTCCCCCTCCTGGCTTTCCTCTCCTCCAGTTATCATGCCCTAAGCTGCTCCTAAGGGAAGTGGTGCCAAAAGACTCCACCATCTCCCCATTAGAGAGCAGCACTGACCCAGGTCACCTAGCACTCCTCTGGGCTGCTCCCAACTGCATTTCAGATGTCAGCATGGACCTGGGACCCAGTGGGCAGTCAGGATGTGTCTGTACTGGTTTGGAAGGTCAGAGACTTTCATGCCGTGCCAGCTGGCTTCAGGGCCAGAGTGAAAAACCCAGTCAGGTTTTAGCTGTTAGCATACATAGCTGCTTCTCCATCACTCTGCAATATAATATGGCCCAGAGTCTTCAACTTTCCCCAGAGAGATTAAATAATCTTATTATTGCTATTCTGGGGAGAGAAATCAGGTGGAGAAGGGCAAAGCAAGAGGTCAAGACATGGAGCTGATTTCTATTTTGATGCACAGCAGTATGACAAGACAGCAACAACTGTGTAAATCCTTGTAGAACTTCAATATTTGGTTAATTCCATTTATCCTATCTAGAGTAGACCAATATAAAACCACTGCTGTTTGAAACTGCTACTTTTAGTTTGTGAACTGCATTTGAAAGCTTTTAATTCAGCATTGCATTTGTACTTTCACTGTTTTCCTCAAGAAATCTTGATTTTCAGAGGTTAGCAACTATAAAACATGCTGTCTTTGAAGTACAGATTTATGAGCAAATTTGGTGTAAAAAAATTCTTTACTAGTCAGAAATACATACTACACAAATACTTAAGCAATTACATCACTTTCTTCATGCAACTGTACATGCAAAAGCCCTTTTTCAAATGTAATGTGAAAACTGGCCAAAACTATGTCTCATTTTCTATTTATTTCAACTCTTAATCTCTGTTGTGCTGTTTTTTGGACAGAAATAGGAATTGCATACAGATGAATAAAATCAGCACCTTAAGATGTTTATAAAACTAACCTTAATGTAGACTGGCTGAAAGAGAAGACCACACATTGAAATTCTTTTAGTATCAAAAGCTAAATGATTTATTTCAGCACATACTATTCAGAGCCAGTGAACAGAAGGTGTTTGTTCTAAGGTCTCCATCTATATGGTGACCTGAAACATCAATCGCTGAGAAACAGTCTGTCCTGCTTTTTGCTCTCCACTCAGTTTCCTGCCCTTTTTCCAAATTGTTTTCCTAAGCACTTAAGTGTTTAATGGATTCATCTGCTTTTAAGTATCAGGGGCAAACTAACTGGCTTCAGCACTTCGTTTTAAGTTATCATATTCTAAAAGATAACTACATAAATCTTATACAGGGACATCTATTAAATTATTTGCACACAAGCTATTTGATGTTAATCTTTTTTAACATAAAAGTAATGTAACATACAGCTTGTGAAACTTTCCTGAGTATAAGAACTTTTCAATAGAATCTTGATATTGTCCCATCAGACATCACAGACATCAGTCATTAATTTATTAATGACACTATTTGGAAGATATTTTAAAGTAACAGCAGAATGAGGCAAGTCTTATGATAACAAACAAACCAGCTACAAGAGTTATCAAAAGAATACTTTTGAACCTCAGTGCCATAAACTGGAAAGCACAGAAAATACTTATAAAATAAATCACAAAAACAGTGAAGAAAATGTAGCCTGTTCGCAGTAATTTTAAATTTAGTGCAAGAGATTGATTCACCTCCAATACTGAGGGGGAGTGGGGAAGCAAACCCAAAACCAACAGTGCCTCTCCCCACCAGATCAGTAACTTGAGGCTTGAAACAGCTGAAATCTCTTGTAATGATGTTTGTGACAAGAAGCAAACATCATTGTATTGAGACACATCAAGTAGTAATACTGGAGAAAAAAGAATCAAAGTCCTCTCCCACCTAGTTAAAATCTGCATTGCCAAAACTAACTTGGGATGCTGCCATGTGAATTATAAACAAGTTTTCATTTCTTAAAAGGTGCCAAATCAGCATCACCTCAAAAACAGAGTCTTCACCTAATGCAACAGACAGCTCTTAGCCTCCTTCCCACCAATGACACAAGGACAAACACACAGGAGAGCATCCAAGCTGCAATTAAACAAGCTTTATTTTCCACTGAAAGGCAGGGCAGATGAATGCTGGCTAAAATCTACTAAATCTACTACATTCAAACATTTGCAAGACTCTAACTTACTAACAGAGGGTTACGTTGAGAAGTCATTAAGACACTCTGGTTGCAGTGTCACCAGTGCCTACAACAGGTTTTGAAAAGCAAACAGGCTGTAAGAATGGATCCATCTCACTGGGACCTACTTACACAGGAAAATAGAGACACTACCCTCCCTAATGATGATGGGTCTTTTACTTAGCTGCTCTTTTCTCCAATTCAACTGGATGTAGCCTTTCTGCTTTCTCTCTCTCCAGCAAACACAAATAAACAAAACATTTACTGATGCTTCAAGAGCTGTTCCCTGATGTCAGATCACAGAACAGGAACCTGAATCTATTAAAAATCTGTTTACCAATAAAAAAACAGAATCCAATTCAGGGTTTTTTGTTTTATACAGAAACACAATCACACGGGAAAAACACCCCATCAATTCACATATCATTTAAATTACATGTATTTAACAGGTTTTGAATAGTTCATGTGATGTCTCATTTTTTAAGGTTTTTAAGGGCAGACATGTTCTGAAATATGTTGTATTGTATATTTTAAACATATTCCTTTTCAAAGGTTGGACTTACTACAACTTAATTCAAGGGCAGGATCTACTGAAGTTTTATTATAGCAATATTATACTGCTGTTACTAAAACATGCCACTTTTGGTAGGACAGCTGGTGAAAACCCCCTTGCTGGTGGTAAAAGCAGACACAGTGGCATAAAGGGACTTACCTTGATCCCCAGGAAGTAGCAACCTCTGAGAGCCAACAGCTCCCAGAAAAATTTCAAGTGGGTGTCAAACTCTGTACCATACTTTAGTATTTTGCCCAACAAAAGGCTAGGTGAAGACAGAGAAAGAACAGATATTTTTAAAGGCACCTGTCCTCTCCTCCCCTTGATTGTGATGTGCATCTCAGCTGTAGATTACTCCTCAGTGTTAACCTTTCTTTTAGGAAAAAAAGCATCTCCTTCAACTTGCCTATTTTTCTGCAAAACAGGTATTTTCTGATATGATTGTATGATGTGTCCAGACACACCACACACACTGAAAACCATGCAATCAGAAGCTACTCAGCAGTAACCAGTCTTGAGTGGAAAATCATACGCTCAACTTTAAATCTAGGAGAATGCCTCCAGCACTCCCCACAAAACAGTTACCTTGAAGCAAATGACAGACTTTCACATGAATGGAAAAGCCACCCCACCAAGTAGGGCATGGTTTCCTTAGGATTTCCCAGTGGCACAGAACTTGGTGAAGGCTCCCATAGTTAGTTGCCCACTGATTTGAAAGATGTGCCTGTTTTTCAGACTAGGCCACCAACAGAACTTGAGCTTGAACAGATGTGCTCAGATTCCCTGGACAATTCTACCTCAGGAGTTTCATAGTGTTAGCCCATAAAATCCATTATCCAGTTTAACAGCATTTGTGCAGAGGTAACTGTGCTCAGACCTCTCAACAATGGAGAGGAGCAATCTTAGGGACTGATGCTCAGTCCTGCAGATGTCAAAAGACAAAGCCCACTTGTCACCTGCAGACCTCTCTTCCTTACACTGGCAGCAATAGAAGAGAAAAATATCAAGAAATTTCCCCTGGAAGAATAAGCAAGACCTACCCTTAAATAAAATTTAATAGAATTAATGGATAATCTGAATTGCTCCCACTCACGGAGATAGTCCAAGGCAAGAAGCGCAGAGACTTAGGAAGTTAGCGCTCTGCTCCAGAAGAGCATCAGGAAGATAACCATACCTAGTTGGCCAGATGATCTGCCAGACTCTTTCTTGCTCCTAAGAACCTCCTGTCGTTGCAACATCCTCCTCTCCAATATGAATGCTACACAGAATCCAAATTGCACAGAACACCTTACACACTAACATCTTCTGCAGAAGAGGACATCCAAGGATTCCAAATGGCTTGTCCCATGAAATTCATGGAAATTTACATCTTGGCAAGTGTTCTTTGGAAGATGAAATTAAATAGGATATTTCTTAGAAGCAAAATTACTTTAACCCAAAGAATCAGGAGACAGGCGATTCTGGAGCCTACAGAACCAGAGCAAATAATTGTGTTCTGATGCAGAAAAGAGGCTGCTCCATTAGCTTTCTGATAACATTACTCATCATCCCTGAATGGCAGGTCCACATGCAACATGAGATGGCCTGACAAGTTTTACTTGCAGTTTGTGCTCTAACAACATAGCTGCAGAAGTTTTTTGAAGTTCTTTGGGTGACTAAAGATCTTACCTTGCAGGCCTCCCAAAAAAGCATTGCATTTTAGCACAGAAATATCTATTATCTAAATAAACAAAGAGGCTGAAACTACAGGCCATCATTAATACTTTTGAGAACCCCTACACAGCCATTCTCTGAACCCCAGGGTTTAAAGACAACACACTCTTTTTGATACTCCATTCATCAGTGACATATTAAGGTAAAAAAAGCAGATATTCAATCTCCTCTAAGATAACCTGCCACTCCAGCTGTGATTTTTTTACTATCTTCAGGTCTACAGAAGAGGGTCCCACTTTATAAAAAACTGCAAGTACTCTGTGGGCAGAGCTTTTCTGTCCCATACAGACTTAGGCTCTGAAGATGGAAAACGGAGACATCTCAGAAGCAGAGGCCCTTGACATCAACAGCTTGATCTCTTCACCTTTTGTGCAAGCCCCTTGGTTCTAATATAAAGTCTTTTCCTTTCATTGGCTCTGTGAAGTTCTAGCATAGTGACTGAAGGTTTATGGTGAATTTCCACGATGAATTTTGTGAAACTGCTCCACTGCAAACAGGATAAATCTAACCATACATTCATAATACCTGGAGCAAAGCAGTTAGTAGAAAGACAGGAATTAAACTCATGCCAGCATGAGTTCAAGCTGAATAGTGCTGCTTGAGAGCTGTTCCATCTTCCTCCCTTCTACTATGCTGTTGCTTCATAAGAGTCTTGATACCATAGACATCACTGATGAGGCTGGAAGGACTACTGGATAAATACTCTAGGGATACAACCCCAACCATTCACATGTTTCTCCCAAGGAATTATATAGAGCAGCTCATCCATGGTATTATTGACATGGTATTACATCCAATCAAGCTGGAGTCCAAATTCAATAAAGGAAACAAACTGTAGAAATGTGCTCCAACAGGAAGGAAACAGAAGCTGAGCACTTCTTCCATGACTGTGGGACTGGAATAAAGAATATTTTACTGTGAGAATCTGTACACAATGAGTGTGACTGAAAAGAAGGATGCAAGAAGAAAAACTTAATGCAGAAAGGGACCACAAGAGACCCCACAAAGAACACCCCTTCAGCTGAAAAGATCTAGGAGTATGGAAGAGTGCTGCACCCTATGCATGCACGTAAGAACAAACTCTAGAAGTTCCTACACAAGGGCTGCAAACACATGTTCCCTCAGTTGCAAAAAATGCACACCACTGCTCAGACAAAACCACACCAGCTTCCATTTTATTTGGGAAAACAAATATTTACTACTATATTATACTCAGCTGCTGATTAGAAAATGAAGCATTTATGGGGCGAGTCAAGTTTGCAATGAATCAGAGAAAGTTAAAATAACTATCCTGACTGCTACTCTGGTTTCACCCATCGCCCTTTTAGCTGGCCAAAGACCTCTGAGCAGCACCTAAGTTGTTGCAAGTATTTAATGCCCAGAGAGTGTGCTTCTTCTTTCTTCCTGAGAACCAGAAAAAAACACCAATGTGCCTGCTGGGTTGTGTTAGCAAGGTGTCCAGTGAAAAAATGTGTAAAATTCTTCCAGCCCTCTGCCAGTTCTGCATCACTAGAATGCTGGAAGGCAACTTTCAGTTACTCCACTGCATTTTTTATCATCAGAACTATTCCTTCTCACATGGAAGTACAGAGGCTTTCCAAATATACAACCAAGATCCAAAATACAAAACCAGAAAAGGAACTGTAAAAAAACAGCTTGTTTGGTGTCTACAAAGTTTTCCAGAACCTGGCTCACACATCAGCATGTCTGACTTAATATCTACAGTGCTACCAAGATGAAGTAGGTTGAACAAAGGCCAAATTAAAAAAAAACAAAAACACTACTATGAAAACTTCTTCAGTGAGTCATTCAAGCAGTGGAGCTTCCAAAGTCTGTTATTTTAAACTTCAATTCACGTATCCACCAAGCTGAAGCAAATCCTCTTAAAAGAGTAAAAGGACCAGATATTGGCAACTCAGGTATCATTTACTTATTTTTTCTATTTTCAGGACATAAGGGCAAACATGTGCTTTACTATAAAGCACCAAAACCACTGCTAAAACAGTATCTCACAAATGTCACAGTAATTCAAGTAGTTTAAGTCAAAACCCTACTGGGTTGGAGGAAAAAAAGAAGCCTGGTCTGATTATTTTTTGCATGTCATTCCACTAGAAGCCTTGATGCTAGATTTTCAATTAGCCATGTAACACAGCAGTATTTCCTTTCTCAACTGTCCATCTGAAACTTCTCCCTTAATGAACATGCTCTGCATAAAAAATGTATTGTACAAATAAATAAACAACTATTCCTTGATGGTCATGAGCAGATATTGCCCTCAATGAAAAACAGTTGCCAGTTAAGGAAGAGAGATCAACTAATGATGAAGGGAAGGAGGTTTAATAAAACCTACCCACATTATTATTTGTTGCCAAAGCAGACTTATTATCATCATATACCTTAGTCATGAAAAGAAGGGAGACTGGACACTCCTGTCTCCGTAACAACTTTGCATAATCCTGCACCTAACTGAAAAATAAACATGGTTAAGACTCCTCTCTAACTCTACAGGTTGCATGGCGAGTTGTCCATCAAAAAGCTGTGGAACTGTGCTAAATTTGTGAACTCTTTAAGCCCTGCAATGCCTCTGAACTCAAAAGTGGGGAAACCATTCTTTCAGAGCAGGAGTTTGCATCTCACCTGTGAAAAACACAAAACAAGAAGTCTAATAATGCAGAGATGACAAAAGGTTTGCTTCTGCCCCAAACAAACAAAAAAAAAATCAGTAGCTTCTGACTTGTCACTGAACTGTCAGCAATGCTAGCAGCAAAGGCAGGGCTCACAGTCCCTGGTGTTCTGCCATCAGGGCGAGCCACAGCACCTGTCACCTCCATGAGGGGCACAGTGCCCAGCATGGCCTGACTTGAGAATTTGAAAGATGGTAATTACCTAGACATGGTAATTTAGCTGGACTGGACTGTTACTTGTAACCCTGTCTCTGTAAAACGATGCTGGAATATTGTCTGTTGGTAAACATGCCTCATGCTTTGAAGACTATATTTCTCTTCTTTAAAAGGTGGCTGAGCCTTTGCTTTAAAATAAATCCTTTAGAGCATCCCTTGCTCCTTCTGTCCCATGGCTTTGCATATGAACACTTACAGGTATGAAAAAATTAATAACAACCAAGGCAGCTGAATAGTCTGTACAGTAATTTATTTCAGAAACTTGACATATTTTAGCTGGGCTAACACACCGTAGAATCATCCAGCTGTCTGGGTTGAGAGGGTCCTTCAAAGACCACCTACTCAAACACCCCTGCCATGGGCAGGGACATCTTGCACTAGACCAGGGTGCTCAAAGCCTCATCCAACCTGACCCTGAACACATCCAAAGATGGGGCATCCACAGCTTCTCTGGAAAACCTGTCCCAAGGTCTTACCACCCTTACAATAAAAATTTTTTCTATATGTCCAGTCTAAAGCCACCCCCTTGAAGTTGAAAACCTTTGTCCCTTGTTCTGTTGCTGCAGTCCCTGCTAACAAGTCTCTCTCCACCTCACAGGCCTCCTCTATGCACTGAAAGGCTGCATAAAGTCTCCCTGATGACTCCTCCACACTCCCAACTCCCTCAGCCTTTCCTCACAGGTGTCCCAGTACTACGCCCATTTTTGTGGCCCTATGCTTGACTGAAAGGCCTAGCACATACCCCCCCCAGTTTAGTTCAACACTGAATGTGGTGGGATGGCCTGAAAAAGCAGGGAGAGCCTGCGTGGGTAAGTGCTTCACACAAGCAGGCTGCCAAACCTGTGGTCTCCTTGAGGCCTGAAAACACCCTGCGCCTGCCCGGCCACCCGGAGGCCGCTGGGTGTGAGGATCTATCGCCGATTTGAGTTCTCCGGAGCCCTCCAGCGGAACGGCCTCCTGCGAATCGCCCCTTAAACACGCGGAACACCACAAACCC
>NW_009970719.1:40546-40774 GCF_000747805.2 Chaetura pelagica | reverse complement strand
GGGCGCTGCCGCCGCCCCGCTCCGCGCCGCTCGCTCCCCTCTCGTCTTCACCGACAAGACAATATGGCGCCTACTGGCGCTGCCCCGGAAGTAAAACCCGTCCCGGCGCTGCCAGGCGCCTTCCCCCCCCCCTCCCCGCCGCCGCCATCTTTGCTGAGGGCGGAGCCCCCCCGGGCAGGAAAGACGCGCCACGCGCAGCCCACGCCAAGGATTCTGACGGCAGCGCGG
>NW_009970719.1:32657-40440 GCF_000747805.2 Chaetura pelagica | reverse complement strand
GGGCGGGTGAAGCTGCGTTGGGTGGAGGTGGCTCGGGCCGCCTTGGGAGGTGTCCCGGGGTGCGGGGGTTCCAGGGCAGGTCGGCGTTGGTGGAGCAGGGCCTCGGTTCGCTCAGCGTAGCCCAATTCACCTGGAAGCTGCGGTTGTGTTGCAGCCTGTGAAGGTAAAATAATAACAAAATCTGTGGTAAATAGCTGTTCTTCTGCCCCCGCTGGGGTGGGTGTGAATTGTGTTGGGTTTTGGGGAGCAGGGTTTCCATCAGCACGTGGCTCACCCCGGTGATCGCTGCCTTTCCTTCCTCTGGAGTCATCTCTTGTAAACGCCTGAAACATCCGCCAACTGATCCTTGGATAAATCCGTAGAAAAACCCACAGGGAGTAATACAACTTCTGTATCACTCCATAGAAAGTGGGAAGCTTCAAGAAGCTTGTGCTTTACTTCAGGTAGTGATTTGATTGGGAGATGTTGGTGCCACTCATGGGATGCTTTACTGTGAACTGAAGTGTTCTAGGCTTACTTCTGGTGTTGCAGTGGCTGGACCAAGAGTGCTTTCCATGGACAGAAGTGTTCTGGAAGCTGTAAGTCTGTCCAGCACCAGCTGATGCACAGCTGGAACCCTGGAGTGGTACTTCTGGGTGGGCAAGCTTTAAGACACCATTGAAGCTGGGGGTGTGAGTGGGGACTCACCCTTGTTATTGGTTTTGCCACAGAATTATAGAACCCAGTTCCAACTCTGCCTCTTAATCCATGAGCTATGTATGCCCCAGATGGTAAGGCAGGGGGAAACAAAAGGTTTAACACGTTAAGTGTTCAAGGATATGAACTCATCTCTGGGTATCAATCCAGTGAAATTTGGATGCAAAATGAAAAGAAACTTCAGCTGGGAAAAGTTGGAAGCTTTGTGAACTCAATTGTACAACATACAGCTTGTATTTAGACAACATAGCTTTCCAGATGGTTGGATCTTTTATTTATACATTTGTCAGTTAATATCTACCAAAGGTGTAAGCACAAAATGAATATAAGACAACTTTAGTCTGAGAAGCTTGTGAAAGCACTTAGAATAGAGTGGGAAAACTGAGCAGACTTTAGTTTGTTTTTTTAAATACAGACCATGTCTAAGGCCCTGTTCACTTAGTACATGTTGGAATTATAAATCTCTAAATAAAGTTTACAATATATCAACACCATAGTAAAATTCTGAAAGTATTGTTATTTAAATACCTGCAGAGAAAGGACTTAGACTATTGGTTGAAACAGATGAATAAAAGTATATTAATGAAAACAAGATGAAACTTGTGGAATAAAAGTATATTCATGAAAACAAGGTGAAACTTGTGAGCAATAAATCAAGCATGTTAGAAGTATTTTGGACATGCCAAAGTTGGGGTTTTTTTATTTCTTGAATTGCATTTTGTGTAAATGCAAGGACATAGGAACATAGAAGGGATTAAGCCCATGAGTAAATGAGAGTAGAATTAGATCTTTGTAAAATGACTAGTAGAGAACTGCTGTTGTTGAGATGGTGGGTTTCATTACAGAGTTCACTGAAATGATCTCCAGGTTGCACAGCTGAAAACCAAAAAAATTTAACCTCCATGAGATTAGTGTTAAGAAGTCACAAACTACTCAAAGTAAATGCTTTTCTGTTCTCTATTAAAAGCAGTATTGCATCCTTATAGTTTGTACAAGAAAAATATTGGAAGCTGCAAGTAATGTAAGAAACATTCTTGACATTAAAAATAGTTTTGCTGCTAATATCAATGAAGAGAGAAGTATTTATAACTTTATATAAATTGAATGTAAACCAAGTAGCTTTAAAGTAGTTAAAGTGCATTGCAATTACTTAATTATAACAAATTCACTTAGGCTCTTTATATAGTGTTGTGCACAGGAAGTGTTTTGACTTGCACTAACAGGCTTCTGTCTGAAAGTACCTTTTATAAGCTCAGTTTACAGAAAAAATAGATTTTGAATCATTTTGAATAATCACTTTTCTGCCATTTCTGCAGATGATTTCTACACCAACAGGAGAGGTACAAACAGCCAGAGCAGCTGGCAAAATGACATCCCAAGACACAGCAGAGACAAAAGCAAACCCAATCTATTTTCAAGTAATTAGACTGAAATGGTGCTACTGAAAACTAGTGGCATCTAGAAATCTTTGTATAAATACATAAATGTGTCCAGAGCACAGCAAATAAGTTTCCAGCTGATGAAAACAAAGGAAAAGAAATTTTTGTTCAGTCAGGGCTGCTGTAAAGCTGTTTTGTGAGGTATGCTACCACTTTTTAATTAATTAGTTCATTTAATTAGCTCATTTTTGCTAACATAAGTGTTATATTCACATACTTTCCTCGTCCCAGTTCTCATATAACTGGAAGTTTCTCCTGAATAAAATATTCCTTTCCAAATCTTAGTTTGCTCCCAATATGTTGAAATAAGATGTTTAGGATGGGTTGAGAATGTAGATGCATTAATTCCAGTTCAGTTGGTGTTAGTACAAAAAAAAACCCCAAACAAACAGAAATCCAAAGAGAAGCAAATGGTCAAGACATTTCAGCCTTCTAATGAATTTATAAACCCTTTTCACCTGCTACCCCTTGAAATCCAAAAGCAAGAGCACTTGATTGTTACACACAGAGTGCAGAAGGGAATAGAGAGGAAGGTTTGACAGGCTGCAGGGATTTCATTTTCTAAACAAAGATGGTTACATTGTGGATGTTTTCCACAGAGCAGTTTGGGTTGCTTTGTTTCTCCTTCACCACCGAAGTATTTGTAGCCCTCTCTTGGATCAGGCCTGTACAACCATGGGGTCTCTGCATGCCTTGGTGTAGATGGGTTGGCATGATAAACCTCCCCATCACTCTTTGCCACCTTTAGCATCAATGGGATATATAGCCAAAGTGATGAAGTTCTTTTTGTGAAGAAAGGCTTCATAATCTGGACTAAGTCCTTTGCTGATACAGCAGTCTTGGTTGATGCCTCTGATCTGGAGAAGCTTTCATAGGGGGTTCCAGTTGTCCATAGGCAAGTCAAGTACTTCTGTAAGTTAGGATTGAGGAAATATTTACTTGGCTTTCTTTCCTACCTTGCAAAGGTGCTGGTCAGCAGAGAGCTGCTCAGGAGTCACAGCTTTCCTCAGATACCTGTACTGCCATCTGTAGGTAGGGCCAGTGTGGTGGCAGGGAGAGGCAAGACCATAGTTACTGGTGAGAGGAGAAATGTGGGACAGTGATGTTTCCAAGCTATTCCAAACAAAGAAGCAGGCTTCTGCACTTGCTCTGAAAAACAAAACCAAACCCACCCTCCTAACCGCCCCCCCGCCCCCCAAGAAAACCAGCAAAAAAACCCAACCAAAAAAATCCCAAATCCAACCAAATATGGTGTAATTCTATGATGAGTAGATGTTCTAGGCCATGAAAAGATTTTTGGTCTGGTAACAGTATTTTAAGGAGCATCCTGAGCTTTGGAGCCCTTCATTTGAATTCTGAAAACCTACAGCTTTTCAATAGTGTGGATGCATCTGCCCTGTGAGGAAAGGCTGGGAGAGCTGGGGCTGTTCAGCTGGAGAAAAGGAGGCTGAGGGGGGATCTCAACAGTGCTTATAAATATCTACAGGGAATGTCAAGAGGGTGGGACCAGACTGGTCAGTGGTGTCCAGTGACAGAACAAGGGGCAATGGGAACAAACTGGAGGGCAGGAGGCTTAAGGTAATTATAAAAAAACACTTCTCTGAGAGTAACAGAACACTGGGACAGGCTGCCCAGGGAGGTTGTAGAGTCTCCATCCCTGGAGACATTCCAAACCCACCTGGATGTGTTCCTATGTGATCTGCTCTAGGGGATCCTGCTCCAGCAGGGTGTTGGACTGGATGATCTCCAGAGATCCCTTCTAACCCCCACCATTCTGTGATTATGTGAAATTAAAAAGTTTCTAGACTCTACAAATAGCCTCTAGGATTATGTTAACATTTTAACAAATACAGGATGTATACCCTTGTTTTCCTGGAACACTCTGATCTCCTCTTGCAATTCCTGATAAGGAACTATAAGAGGACCCAGTATGCATATTTATGTACAATCACTTGCTCTGGAGCCAAATTTTACCACAAAAAAAACCCCAGTATGTCTTGAAGGACACACCAAGCATGACTTGCATCTAAAATTGTGTGATAGCCTCGTTACTCATCGATTCTTCATTCTAAAGCTGTAACTTCAGCTGTTGCCCTCATTTTTACAGAATGTTTCCTTCTCTAATATTTGCATACTTCTTCCTGACTCTGAACTTACTGGAGTTGCTGCTAACATGGCTTTTTGTTTCAACTTGAGAAGCTTCACCCAACAGCAACAGGAATGGTTATCTCGGATAAAGGCATTAGCTTTTCTTCATGCCATTTTCTCCCATAATCTGTAAAATACCTTAATAGGAAGAAAATGTTCCCCGGCTGATATTGAGGAAACAATCCTGCCAGCATCTTTCATGGCATTCTGGTCAGTATGTCCACTTGGGAAGATCTCAGCAGTCCAAACAGCATATAAACTCCAGTTAAAGAGAAGTGAAAACCACTTCAAGAGTGTTCTGAAAATAGCATTAAAAATAAGAAAATGCAGGTTAAGAACCTTGTTCTGTTTCTCTCCTAGTTTTGTACTCTAGGAAGGTAGTTCTAGGCTAAAAAATAGGTTAATATAGGTACTTTAGTTGAGTAATTTCACAAAAATCAGTAAATGTAGGAACTTCAGGCCACATCTGGTCCGTCTGGCTGCTTTAAGGTGGGTCAAGCACACTCCATCTGTGGTCTCCTAGCAAGATTGTGTCACTAAAGTGAAACTTGGTTGGTATTTGCTGTGATTCTTGCCCAGATCTAATTCTGAGTTTTGATCAGCAATACACCAAGAGGAGGAAGGTGTGTATATGTGGATGAAGGGTATGGGAAGATAAGGAGGTCAAAGAGGATTAACGTATTTTAACCAACTCTACTCTTGAAAACATTTATTTATTGATTTTCTTTCTTAGTGTAGACTCAGGTTAAGATGTCTTTAGTTGGAATACAGATGGCTAAAACTGGCTGCTTGATTTCTCTTGACTTTTACTACTTTTGGGTAGACTAAGACAATTTTAATCCATGGAGGGAAAAAAATAATTGCACTGGCCTAAATGCACAGCCTAATTTTGACCTAAACAGGGGAGTTTTACTTTGGAAAATAAAATCCTGTGTTACCAGGGGCTCACTCTGTTACAGTGATCAATGGATCTAAAATACATTTAAAATACACGTCAGCTGCTTGAGCAAATGCAAGTAGGGCAGGTTTTGCTGTTTTATTATGGAAAAGAGTGAATGCAGGTGGGATGAAGCTCTGAAACAGAGCTAGAGAATAGAAAAGATGTGCTAAAATAGGTATGACAACACATGGCAGAGACAGTCATAGGGAAGGCATGTTTTTTTTCACCAAAAACATTTCCATAAATGCTAATAGTAAGCAGAAATAAACATAGCCTTAACCAAAGAGCAAGCTGGGGCAGGATGTAACTGTTTCAGAAGTCATTTGTATTTCAGTAATTGTTTATGAAATTAATTTGTGACATAGCTTCAAAGCAGTCATCAGGTTTTGACCTTAAAATACATCTAATTACTCTCTGGGTTGGAAATGAGACATAACCAAAGGAAGTAACAATTCAAAACAGGGCAAACAGGATACAGAAACAAGTTCTGCCAGGAGACCACCTGCTGCCCTCCACCAATGACAAAGGGAAGTCCAGACACATACCAGAGGGCAAAAGTCATCATTTACTGTCCAACTCACACACACAGTGCAAAAATAATGTGTAGTTTATTACTCCTGTGAGAAAAGTATTCAGGAACAGATAAACAAATTCATGTTTAGAACCAAAAGTAACAGAATTACCCAGTTAGGCTTAACCCCCATATGTATTCATACATAAGCTATATGCTGTACATTGTCATCATTATGAAGTTGAAAATTGACTAAATACAGAGGTATTTGCAAATCTCTTTCCTAGTAGGTGAAATGACAAGATATATTGATAGATGTATGGTGTGCATGTGGATATGCACACGTGTGTGCACACATCTTCACACCAAGTGTATATTTATATATCTATATAAACAGGAGTACATTGCTATACCAGTGCCAGCTGGAGACAGCTGGAAGGGTACTGGGGAGCTGAGGAGTCACTGCCACTTTGCAGAAGCCACTTTTTCCCAGTCTATTCCCAGCTCTATCAGGAAAGTGCACTGCAGCATTAGCCAGGGGCAGCTGCTGTTATTCCATTCTGGAAACACTGTGCTTTCCAACTACTACACGGAGAGGCAACACAATTGGACAGGTTCTTGTTTGCAGAAATCTTCACAGCTGAGATCCAAGCCAGTGGTGGGAAGGCTCTGGACTAGATCACAAGCAGTTGAAATACTTGCTATTGTTACTGTACACCAGCAAATCCAGGCACTACCAGCATTTTTATTCTCAACTGCTCTAGAGCTATGGGTGAAAGCTTTTCTTCATTAAAATAAAGAACAAACTTTCCAGAGACCTTACACCATCTTACATTCTAATGGTACTGTATTTTAATGAATCCAGGAATTTTAAATGTTTGGCAAAGTGCATACTTTAAAGAGAACCATTCAGGTATTTCTAATAGCTTGACTGAACTTCAGAGTCAACGTATGATAAATTCTCTACAAGATAAAGGCACAATATTTACAGGTACTCTTACCACTGCAGCTTTATGAAAGATAAACTAAATAGCCACTACCATCTTTGAAATTAAACTGTTGAGATTTATAGGAATAATCTTTCATAAAAAAGTAGATATGCTTGTGCATTGAGTACTCTTGATTCTGGAACCATCTGAACATGGGCATCACTGACATATACCCACTGTCCTCCTGATGCTCCCATGGCTTCTTTTAAACCTGAAATGGAAAAGGAGAAGATGTTTCTTCAAGAAAAACTGGTGGAAGATAAGACTTACAAATATACACTGCCATCACCTTTCCCATATTTCTTGAAAAAGCCTAAGACATTTCAGGCACAGCTTACTGAGTTCTAACAGTCAGGTATGTTCTGACATAAAGAAAACAAGTATTTCAACAGCTGACTAGTGTGAAATTAAGACCACAACAAGATTCCCTCTGTTCTAACAATCATTGCAAGGAAAAGCATAAAACTGAGGGAGCCTTCTGCTTCAATAAAAATTGTCCTGCTGGGAAATGAGCTTGAAGTGCAAAAAATACACAGGATAGAGCTTGGTTCTCACTCCCCTCATGAAAGGGAGCAGTGAATGTCTCCCTTACTCTGACAGCTCATCTTTCTTGCCTCCACAAATCATTCATTCACTAGCAGATTCTATGCCAGATTTTTATTCCATTCTGCATAGTGTATAAGAACTAGAATGCTGTTCTCAAACTACCAGCAGAAACCTTGTATCCTCCACTAAAATGTTTATTGCTCTTCACATTAAACCACAATATTCCAGATTTTTATGCATGAAAAAATTTCCAATCCTAAGAAAGATAAAATGCTCAAACAGATGGAAAATTTGATTTAAATTGTCATGGATTTGGCTCTTGCACTAGGACAATTTCAAATACCAAAAATGCCGAATAATTACATTTTACAGGGCACAACAATTCATCTGGACATAGTATTTTTTACTAGGAAAGATATAAAAGTTTTCCATTGATTCTCTGTTGAAAAACTGAACCAATATTCCATTATTCACTCAGCTTTATGTGGGGTTAAATGTACTGGGTGGAACAGGA
>NW_009970719.1:0-31659 GCF_000747805.2 Chaetura pelagica | reverse complement strand
AGAGATCCCTTCTAACCCCCACCATTCTGTGATTATGTGAAATTAAAAAGTTTCTAGACTCTACAAATAGCCTCTAGGATTATGTTAACATTTTAACAAATACAGGATGTATACCCTTGTTTTCCTGGAACACTCTGATCTCCTCTTGCAATTCCTGATAAGGAACTATAAGAGGACCCAGTATGCATATTTATGTACAATCACTTGCTCTGGAGCCAAATTTTACCACAAAAAAAACCCCAGTATGTCTTGAAGGACACACCAAGCATGACTTGCATCTAAAATTGTGTGATAGCCTCGTTACTCATCGATTCTTCATTCTAAAGCTGTAACTTCAGCTGTTGCCCTCATTTTTACAGAATGTTTCCTTCTCTAATATTTGCATACTTCTTCCTGACTCTGAACTTACTGGAGTTGCTGCTAACATGGCTTTTTGTTTCAACTTGAGAAGCTTCACCCAACAGCAACAGGAATGGTTATCTCGGATAAAGGCATTAGCTTTTCTTCATGCCATTTTCTCCCATAATCTGTAAAATACCTTAATAGGAAGAAAATGTTCCCCGGCTGATATTGAGGAAACAATCCTGCCAGCATCTTTCATGGCATTCTGGTCAGTATGTCCACTTGGGAAGATCTCAGCAGTCCAAACAGCATATAAACTCCAGTTAAAGAGAAGTGAAAACCACTTCAAGAGTGTTCTGAAAATAGCATTAAAAATAAGAAAATGCAGGTTAAGAACCTTGTTCTGTTTCTCTCCTAGTTTTGTACTCTAGGAAGGTAGTTCTAGGCTAAAAAATAGGTTAATATAGGTACTTTAGTTGAGTAATTTCACAAAAATCAGTAAATGTAGGAACTTCAGGCCACATCTGGTCCGTCTGGCTGCTTTAAGGTGGGTCAAGCACACTCCATCTGTGGTCTCCTAGCAAGATTGTGTCACTAAAGTGAAACTTGGTTGGTATTTGCTGTGATTCTTGCCCAGATCTAATTCTGAGTTTTGATCAGCAATACACCAAGAGGAGGAAGGTGTGTATATGTGGATGAAGGGTATGGGAAGATAAGGAGGTCAAAGAGGATTAACGTATTTTAACCAACTCTACTCTTGAAAACATTTATTTATTGATTTTCTTTCTTAGTGTAGACTCAGGTTAAGATGTCTTTAGTTGGAATACAGATGGCTAAAACTGGCTGCTTGATTTCTCTTGACTTTTACTACTTTTGGGTAGACTAAGACAATTTTAATCCATGGAGGGAAAAAAATAATTGCACTGGCCTAAATGCACAGCCTAATTTTGACCTAAACAGGGGAGTTTTACTTTGGAAAATAAAATCCTGTGTTACCAGGGGCTCACTCTGTTACAGTGATCAATGGATCTAAAATACATTTAAAATACACGTCAGCTGCTTGAGCAAATGCAAGTAGGGCAGGTTTTGCTGTTTTATTATGGAAAAGAGTGAATGCAGGTGGGATGAAGCTCTGAAACAGAGCTAGATAATAGAAAAGATGTGCTAAAATAGGTATGACAACACATGGCAGAGACAGTCATAGGGAAGGCATGTTTTTTTTCACCAAAAACATTTCCATAAAT
The DNA here is from genome assembly GCF_000747805.2 of Chaetura pelagica. NCBI lineage: Eukaryota > Metazoa > Chordata > Aves > Apodiformes > Apodidae > Chaetura > Chaetura pelagica. The sequence goes on along the minus strand of NW_009970719.1, from coordinate 30,073 downwards.
GCTAATAGTAAGCAGAAATAAACATAGCCTTAACCAAAGAGCAAGCTGGGGCAGGATGTAACTGTTTCAGAAGTCATTTGTATTTCAGTAATTGCTTATGAAATAATTTAATTTGTGACATAGCTTCAAAGCAGTCATCAGGTTTTGACCTTAAAATACATCTAATTACTCTCTGGGTTGGAAATGAGACATAACCAAAGGAAGTAACAATTCAAAACAGGGCAAACAGGATACAGAAACAAGTTCTGCCAGGAGACCACCTGCTGCCCTCCACCAATGACAAAGGGAAGTCCAGACACATACCAGAGGGCAAAAGTCATCATTTACTGTCCAACTCACACACACAGTGCAAAAATAATGTGTAGTTTATTACTCCTGTGAGAAAAGTATTCAGGAACAGATAAACAAATTCATGTTTAGAACCAAAAGTAACAGAATTACCCAGTTAGGCTTAACCCCCATATGTATTCATACATAAGCTATATGCTGTACATTGTCATCATTATGAAGTTGAAAATTGACTAAATACAGAGGTATTTGCAAATCTCTTTCCTAGTAGGTGAAATGACAAGATATATTGATAGATGTATGGTGTGCATGTGGATATGCACACGTGTGTGCACACATCTTCACACCAAGTGTATATTTATATATCTATATAAACAGGAGTACATTGCTATACCAGTGCCAGCTGGAGACAGCTGGAAGGGTACTGGGGAGCTGAGGAGTCACTGCCACTTTGCAGAAGCCACTTTTTCCCAGTCTATTCCCAGCTCTATCAGGAAAGTGCACTGCAGCATTAGCCAGGGGCAGCTGCTGTTATTCCATTCTGGAAACACTGTGCTTTCCAACTACTACACGGAGAGGCAACACAATTGGACAGGTTCTTGTTTGCAGAAATCTTCACAGCTGAGATCCAAGCCAGTGGTGGGAAGGCTCTGGACTAGATCACAAGCAGTTGAAATACTTGCTATTGTTACTGTACACCAGCAAATCCAGGCACTACCAGCATTTTTATTCTCAACTGCTCTAGAGCTATGGGTGAAAGCTTTTCTTCATTAAAATAAAGAACAAACTTTCCAGAGACCTTACACCATCTTACATTCTAATGGTACTGTATTTTAATGAATCCAGGAATTTTAAATGTTTGGCAAAGTGCATACTTTAAAGAGAACCATTCAGGTATTTCTAATAGCTTGACTGAACTTCAGAGTCAACGTATGATAAATTCTCTACAAGATAAAGGCACAATATTTACAGGTACTCTTACCACTGCAGCTTTATGAAAGATAAACTAAATAGCCACTACCATCTTTGAAATTAAACTGTTGAGATTTATAGGAATAATCTTTCATAAAAAAGTAGATATGCTTGTGCATTGAGTACTCTTGATTCTGGAACCATCTGAACATGGGCATCACTGACATATACCCACTGTCCTCCTGATGCTCCCATGGCTTCTTTTAAACCTGAAATGGAAAAGGAGAAGATGTTTCTTCAAGAAAAACTGGTGGAAGATAAGACTTACAAATATACACTGCCATCACCTTTCCCATATTTCTTGAAAAAGCCTAAGACATTTCAGGCACAGCTTACTGAGTTCTAACAGTCAGGTATGTTCTGACATAAAGAAAACAAGTATTTCAACAGCTGACTAGTGTGAAATTAAGACCACAACAAGATTCCCTCTGTTCTAACAATCATTGCAAGGAAAAGCATAAAACTGAGGGAGCCTTCTGCTTCAATAAAAATTGTCCTGCTGGGAAATGAGCTTGAAGTGCAAAAAATACACAGGATAGAGCTTGGTTCTCACTCCCCTCATGAAAGGGAGCAGTGAATATGTCTCCCTTACTCTGACAGCTCATCTTTCTTGCCTCCACAAATCATTCATTCACTAGCAGATTCTATGCCAGATTTTTATTCCATTCTGCATAGTGTATAAGAACTAGAATGCTGTTCTCAAGCTACCAGCAGAAACCTTGTATCCTCCACTAAAATGTTTATTGCTCTTCACATTAAACCACAATATTCCAGATTTTTATGCATGAAAAATTTCCAATCCTAAGAAAGATAAAATGCTCAAACAGATGGAAAATTTGATTTAAATTGTCATGGATTTGGCTCTTGCACTAGGACAATTTCAAATACCAAAAATGCCGAATAATTACATTTTACAGGGCACAACAATTCATCTGGACATAGTATTTTTTACTAGGAAAGATATAAAAGTTTTCCATTGATTCTCTGTTGAAAAACTGAACCAATATTCCATTATTCACTCAGCTTTATGTGGGGTTAAATGTACTGGGTGGAACAGGAAAAAAAAAAAAAAAAAAGAAAGAATTTATTTATGTGGCCCTAAAAATAACAGAATGTTCTGAGCTAAAATAATTATTTGTTATAAATCCCCTTAAGGGTAAAGAGCTGTAGCCAGTGGTTGCTTTTGGTTTTACTCACAGAGAAAGGAGGCACTGTTTGTACATACCTAGAACATTTTTAGTGGTAGAAATATGCTCTAGTAATTTCTTGGAAGGTGTCCTGACTTTCACATATGCTGCATAATGACCACCTCTCATGGACCCACTGTGCTCCACTATTCCATAGAGGCTGTATAACACTCTTGCACCATCTGTAACATTCTGCATTCCCAAAAACACAGAAAACAAACATAAATAATTTTACATTTATATTTTACATTTACATTCATATTTTACAGATAACTAGCTTTCAACTGTATTACTTCAAAAGAAGCAGACACCTCCAGCAATTCCAGTGGTGAAATGCATCTATTAAAAATACTAAAGAGTCTATTAATTGAATTTAGTTACCATGGAAGCAGCAGTATTTCTCCTTAATGCTGTTCAGATACCAGCAGGGCACCACGGCTTAGCTAGTGCTAATTAACATCAGTGATATTCTTGATCTGAATGGAATTCCAGTTAGTTAGGACTCTGATCTTGGGATACTATTTGGAAACATTCACTCTATAATTTCTTTAGGAAAGGAAGGAACAGTGTAACTGGTGCTGAGGACAACAACTGCTGAAGTACAATCAAAATGAAAGGTTTGAAATGTGTACCTTACAAGATGCAGAACAAAATGGTGCTAAGTCTAAAATCAGTGGGAAATCCACATGCCTGTTGACTTTCCGTAGACTCAAACCAGCCTTCAAAAGAGAAGGGGAAAAAAAGACTGTAAGATAAATATTCTTCCTAGGAAGCTTTCCAAAGCTAGGGTGTATTGCTATATTATTAAAATAAACCAAACCCAAGAATAATATTGTAACTGATTTAACCATTCTTTGCTATGTTTTCAATGCAGTGCCTGCTGCACATGAGCATGATGGACACCTGTAAGGATTCCCTGGACACTGGCTGAAGGGATTAGTCAAGAAACCATAAGCATGTTTCAAATAGTGGTTCTACCAGTTCTCCCTATAAAACCCAAGTACTGGTATGCACAATGAACTGGAAGAACTGCCTCTGCTAGTGAGGAGGGGGAATATACAAGAGGGTTTTGGGATTTACCTGGTGGAATCTTTTCAGATGGAGAATAAGAACAGCAGGAACAGAAGAAATCAGCAGCTGTTTCCGAGCATTTGTGTAGACACCTTCCATTTTTTTGTCTGTATTTATGAATATCAAAATAAATGGTGAAGTGAAGGCAGTCACACAGAATTTCAATATTTCTTAAACATCTGACAGAGCAGATCTGGGTAGCAGTGATTTTGTACATGTTACATGAAATGGAAGGAAAATTTTGTGGAGTAACAGGAAAACATTCTCTCATTTTACTAGTTTCTAATAAATATAATCTGCCAACTCTGAGCATCATTTTAGCCTGTCCTCTGCAAATCAGGATCAAAAGTTGGAAGCATCTACACTATCTAGGTCAGCCTGCACACTGAGATTCCTACATTGCCTGTTACTATAGCACCCAACTTTCCTGTGAAAACTATTTCACCTGAAAGAAATGGATGATCACTGGGACAAGAAATGGAAGGCAGAGGTCTTTTTATCTATGCTAATGTGCTGACCTCTAAGACAGAGATTAATCTTCCATTCCTCTGTTCCTTCTGACTAACTACTTATTTAAGGATGCCTCATAACCTGCTGGCTTGAGCACATGGGATTGGGAAAGGTGGACCAATCCTGCTTTGGTGCAGAGGGAGCTGAACCCAAGGCTCCTACCAAAAGCAGCTCAAGGGTTAGCTGTACAGTAAAAGGGACCATGCTACCAGGATTCTTTTTTTTTTTGGCTGAATAAGTAATTTACTGATTTTACACATCCAAAGGAACATTTCTTTTGAGGTAGAATGAAGCATTTTGTGTAGAAGTAGGTGACTTCTTAGATCTTTTGTTTTAGAAGGAAAAAGTCATTATGAGTTGTGAAATAGTTTTCCATTTCTCACTGTGCCCACAGAACATGCTACTTATGTAGCACAGTCCAATAATGATAAATGGATGAGTATAAAATACTACTTTTAGATTAGTTTTTCTGAATTTATTCATGCTTAGCTTGTATCTCTGCAGATATCTATAAATGCACAGAAAATGGGCATTTTTTGTTAATGTAAGACATCCCTTTGTATTTTCTCTACAAACAATCAGAAAAGCATAAATTTTTATCCTCTGAATTACTACTATACTTGAAAAAAAAAATAATCCTCCAGTCTGTTTTAGAAGTTTATTTTTCATTATATTTAAACTGATTTTCTTACTCAGTGAACCCTAATGGTATGCTTGGACCATACAAACATTGAGGAAAACATTGTCAGAAGAAGGTAGTTCTCTCATCCCCATTCTTACAAAGCTTTGTCAGGTTTTTTTTCCCTTTTCATGACAAGTGTCTTTTTTTGCCCCCCTTAAATACCTGATTCCATTACTTCCCTGAGTACGTACGTTGCTAGAGCTGAATAACGCAGCAATTACATCAAAGCTAGGATTGTAAAGAACAGAAACAGCAGCAAAGACTAGTATGACATGATGAGCCTATTCAGTTTACAGTCATCTTTGAATTATCTGTCAGATAAAAGATGCAAAACAAATTCTAAATGACACCTCTGACTGTGTTCTAATCTGACGCATAATATTGTTGCCTTCACAGGATGAAGTTTAAAGGTGTTAAAAGCAAATTCTGCTTGGGGAGACATTTTCTGTTTAGCCACGAGGGGGAGGCCCATGCTGGAGCAACGAAAACAGCAGCTAGTGCACAGGTTTTGAGGCAATTTTGTGTACTCAGAGGGATAAAGCACTTTACCTGTGGAGTTGGTTTTCTTCTGATACTTCTGTTTCCTCTCTGTGCAGCTCTCACACAGAAGCTTGTTGTTGCCCATGAGGAGCTCTACAGAGGTGAACTGATAAAGGCAGGACTGAACAGAACATTCCTTCGAGCTAGTTATGTAGCTTTGGGAAAGTGTCTGAAAAGCATTTTGAGGATTCTGGGAGAGTGAGGATTTGTCGACAGAGAACGTGGAATTATTTGATAAACCTACTGTGGGATCCCCACGGCTCGACTTTTTCTCTTCGTTTTTAGTATCACAGAAGCTGAGCTTGGACATGGCAGTGGAGATCACCTCATCGTTGCTGTCACTGGGCTTCCTAACGTTGAGGTGGTTGGTGCTGACACCAGACACCTTGCTGGAGGGGCTGAAATCTGTCTGCTTAGAAGCGCTTTCGCTTTCCGAGGCTTCACTGTCCGCATCAAAGCTGCTCTCGGAGCGACTGGCTTCCTTCTCACTGCCCTCAGTCTGACTGCCCGTGACAGCAGGATCTGCAGTTGGGTCTCTGGAGTACAGGACACCAGAGCTACCTTCCACCTCAAGCTTTTTGGTTTTTTCCTGCATGATAACAGGACTTCTTTCTTCTTCATTGGAGGAAGCTGTTCTGGCAAGGCGCCTCTCCTGGTTCAGTTGGTTCTGTGTGATTGGAGCATTATTGTTTCAGTCACAGAGGGGGGAAACAGAAAACCATCTGCCATTTAACACAGCTTTTGAAACATGACACATTCCATCCAAATGAAACCTATTATTTTCTATTTACCATCTCTCACATGTTTAAAGATACTTGAGCTCCTTAAGATCTTTTTAAACCAATTTGGGATTAGAAACCTACAGTGCAACCATCTAAGAGCATTACACTTACTGTGAGATCAGTACTTCCCACAACTAGTTACACTCACTTTGTGACAGCTGTGGATGGCACATTTCAAGGGGTTTTCACTTAATCTAACTTAAGCTTCTAAAAGGATCTCAAACTTAATCTAGTCCCCTTGCCTTCCATCAGAGGGAGCAGCTGATGAGCAGCCCTGGAAGAAAATTCAACTCACCTTGTAGGCATTTGTCTTCAAACTAATTAAAGCATCCCTAGTCCTATTCGTAATTTGCTAATTTGTAAATTATCTGAAGCTGATATCTTTTATTTTATCAAGATTGCAAGAAAAAAAAAATATCAATGCCACAGAAAACTACTACTATAGATTTTAAAAAAAAAAACACAACTTGAAGCTGCCATGATTTTAAGTGATATATAAGTATTCTTTTCTTTCCAGGCCTTAAACTTACAAGCAAGTCAACAGTTTGGAAAAAAAAAAAAATAAAATATCAATGATAATCACTAGAAACCTCAAAACCTTTTTCATTTCGATAATTTCTTGTCTCAGTTAAGCTTCCTTGCTTTATAAACAGAGATGAGGGAGAGTAACTTGTCTGAAATTACTGCTCATGTCCAGGAGTATTATGCAAATAGCAGGCAAAAAAATGATTAAAGTTGTGAAGCTCCCATTTCAGGAGAAAAGCCTGACCAGGAGTTGCCTACAAAATGATGGGACAGCCCCCCATTTTTAAACAAGCAAACTTACAAACCTGACTGAATTCAACAGTTGTTCTGGATTAGAAGTTTTATTGCAGATGGATTACACTGAAAATACATAATTTTTTTAAGACTAAAGAATGATGACGTAAATATTTTCACCAAGTCTATGTCAGTTATGTCTATACAAAAAACCCCCATTGATAGGGGTCAAAATTTCCACCCCTGGAAGTCTAGAAACTCAAGATGGGCTAGTATTTAAGTTCTTACCTTATCTTTTGTTAAAGTGTGTTTCTTGACAATTTTAGGTTGATTATTCAGTGCAGTGATAGAAGAACAGCTATACTGACCAAGATCTGCCTCTTGTACACTTTTACCTTTGGCTGTTCTTCCCAAAGGCACAGGTTTTGCAACCTAGAAAATTAGACATGAAATTAGGAAAGGAAACACACCAATTTTGTATTCCTTTGCAACCTACAGAAAAAATGAATGGAGGTGGGATTTTTCCCTTTATTTTTCAAAATAGTAACCTATAGAAATCCAATGAACTGCCCCCTGAATTGGGTCTAAGACTTCTTTCTCTTTTTATTTATCATTTAACACACCATCAACATCTTTGAAGGATCAACTGAGAGCCACAAGAAACAGGAATGATACAAAATCCCTGTGCAGAAAATATACCAAATAATCTATTCTAATACTATAGGAGGACATGTATAAGATGTGAATTGATCAGAGGGGACACAGGTGTCCACAAGTCAGTCTCTGGTGCAGCCTACCACCTTATAATGTGCTGAATGAGCTGCTGCACGTGCCCCATCACATTAACAGCAGCAGCATCTCTGGACTATAAAAGAGACAACCATAAAGTCATGCATGTCCTCAAGTAAGTGCAGCAATTGCTAAAAGCCGGATCTCTCAAACAGAAGCCATGAAGTTCCCATGTCACACATCTGACCCACATAGCACAGGGGCCCAAATAACTCCAAATGTTCTTAAATTCCCACAGCTGTCTGGACTCCATGCAGTGACAAAGATGAAGAATTTATTATGAGCAAAACTGGTTTTTGGAGACAAGTACATTTTATACAGGATTAAATATCTGGAGCAAGTCCAGAGAAGGGCCACAAAGATGATTCAAGGGCTGAAGCAGCTCTGCTCTGAAGACAGGCTGAGAGAGTTGGGGCTGTTCAGCCTGGAAAGGAGAAGGCTCCAGGGAGACCTTATAGCACCTTCCAGTGCCTGAAGGGACTTCAGGAAAGCTGGGGAAGGACTTTTGACAAGGGCAGGGAGTGAGAGGACAAGGGATAATGGTTTTAAACTGGAAGAACGGAGATTTAGGTGAGACATCAGGAAGAAATTCTTTCCTGTGAGGGCAGTGAGACACTGGAACAGGTTGCCCAGGGAAGTTGTGGAAGTGCAATCCCTGGAAGTGTTGAAGGGCATGTTGGATGGGACTCTGAGCAACCTGGTCTGGTGGGAGGTGTCCCTGCCCATGCAGGGGAGTTGGAACTAGATGATCTTTAAGGTCCCTTCCAACCCAAACCATGCTATGATTCCATGATTCTATTAAATACTCTGCCTTACATATATGTGAAAATATGTAGCATGGGGGAAGAACCACCCCCAACCCACCCCTGCTCTTCTCAATTAAAAACCCCAAGTCCTGCAAAACCAGAGCAGATGCCTTCAGAGGAACACAATTCCTCTGCAGCTGATGGAGGCATTCTATGAAATGCTGAAAACACCAGTATAAATGTATTAAAAAATCTATCAGTGTTTACACTGTCTGATCCCAGAGGTCCCCTTCAGCCCAAGGACCCAGGGTCCCTAGATGCAAACCCAGTAAGATAGAATCTAACTTTCTGGACCTTAAGAAAAGGTTATAATCATTTTATTCATGTAAGTATCTACTAAAAACAGTACTGAATTTAAGTAATCTCAGACCTACACAATTACAACGTTCCAAATCTGAACTAATTTAAGAATCTATGCATTTATGACATTGGATGTGTACCTACATATAATAAACTTATATGGCAGTCCATGTATTTATGGAGAAGCATATATTTTAAGGCTTGAAATCAAAACTGTGTATATCCATAAACACCTTCATAAAGGTATGTAAAAAGAATTCACTGGAAGCAGTTATTTATTACATACTCTGTTTCTTACCCTCTCCTCTATTATAGGAAGTGAAAGATCAATGAAAGGTTCTTTTACTGTCGAAATCTTGAAGAAAAAGAGAAAATGCCAATTAAACATAAAGAACAATATATGGGGTTAGCACACAGCTCCCTTTTAAAAATCAAATTATTCTTAGAAACTACACAAAAAGCTATTTAGTCACAAGATGTATCAAACTACAATGAAGAACTTCCCACAAATTTATTTATTTTTTTTAAGGTAGCTCTGATATTCTTTTTCAACCTGCCCAAAATTTCAGCTGACTCAAGGGTCAGGCCATTCATCTGGGCATAAAATGGACCTACAAGCAAGTGTGGTGCTCAGTTTCTCTGAGCTCCAGATTTTCAAGTCATGTGGGCCTTCTAGATGGCACAATTCTGCAGAGAGGTAATTTGTAGGGTTTCCTGACCCTGGACACTTCTGCACAGGCATTTGACCTTGTAAGACTGTTAAGCAGCAAGGACTGGCTAATGACAGTTGCATGACAGGTTCTTAACCTGATTTCTCAGAAAAGGTTAAGTCAGGCTTCCTGGTTACAGCCAAAAGCTTTATTAAAAATTTTCACACCATAATATATAGTAGTTATTATTAAAAGAAATCCAATTACTGGGGAAAAGGGGACTGAAAAAAAACCCCAACCTTCTTTTCTGTACTGAAGTGTTATTTTGCCATCTCTAAGCCACATCAAATGGCTGAGCTGAAACTGGACATATCTGACAAATCATATATCTAAGGACATTCTCTCTCAGCACTTTCCCTGCCTTTATGACTAGAACATCTTATCCAAGCCTGCTCCTTAAGCTGCCTCCCTTGGTGTTATAAAATCCTTTCCAGAACTGACTTCATCTCTGGAAAGACTGTGAAAAACAAGGCCTTAAAAAAAAATAATCATGAAAAAAAAAAAAAATCATGTTGTACATTTAAGTTACTGAAGGGAGCCATGGCCTGAATTACTGTCCTCATTGCCCTTCTCTTAGATTTGTGACCCTGTCTTTCATGTATTAAAAAATCTATCAGTGTTTACACTGTCTGATCCCAGAGGTCCCCTTCAGCCCAAGGACCCAGGGTCCCTAGATGCAAACCCAGTAAGATAGAATCTAACTTTCTGGACCTTAAGAAAAGGTTATAATCATTTTATTCATGTAAGTATCTACTAAAAACAGTACTGAATTTAAGTAATCTCAGACCTACACAATTACAACGTTCCAAATCTGAACTAATTTAAGAATCTATGCATTTATGACATTGGATGTGTACCTACATATAATAAACTTATATGGCAGTCCATGTATTTATGGAGAAGCATATATTTTAAGGCTTGAAATCAAAACTGTGTATATCCATAAACACCTTCATAAAGGTATGTAAAAAGAATTCACTGGAAGCAGTTATTTATTACATACTCTGTTTCTTACCCTCTCCTCTATTATAGGAAGTGAAAGATCAATGAAAGGTTCTTTTACTGTCGAAATCTTGAAGAAAAAGAGAAAATGCCAATTAAACATAAAGAACAATATATGGGGTTAGCACACAGCTCCCTTTTAAAAATCAAATTATTCTTAGAAACTACACAAAAAGCTGTTTAGTCACAAGATGTATCAAACTACAATGAAGAACTTCCCACAAATTTATTTATTTTTTTTAAGGTAGCTCTGATATTCTTTTTCAACCTGCCCAAAATTTCAGCTGACTCAAGGGTCAGGCCATTCATCTGGGCATAAAATGGACCTACAAGCAAGTGTGGTGCTCAGTTTCTCTAAGCTCCAGATTTTCAAGTCGTGGGCCTTCTGGATGGCACAATTCTGCAGAGAGGTAATTTGTAGGGTTTCCTGACCCTGGACACTTCTGCACAGGCATTTGACCTTGTAAGACTGTTAAGCAGCAAGGACTGGCTAATGACAGTTGCATGACAGGTTCTTAACCTGATTTCTCAGAAAAGGTTAAGTCAGGCTTCCTGGTTACAGCCAAAAGCTTTATTAAAAATTTTCACACCATAATATATAGTAGTTATTATTAAAAGAAATCCAATTACTGGGGAAAAGGGGACTGAAAAAAAACCCCAACCTTCTTTTCTGTACTGAAGTGTTATTTTGCCATCTCTAAGCCACATCAAATGGCTGAGCTGAAACTGGACATATCTGACAAATCATATATCTAAGGACATTCTCTCTCAGCACTTTCCCTGCCTTTATGACTAGAACATCTTATCCAAGCCTGCTCCTTAAGCTGCCTCCCTTGGTGTTATAAAATCCTTTCCAGAACTGACTTCATCTCTGGAAAGACTGTGAAAAACAAGGCCTTAAAAAAAATAATCATGAAAAAAAAAATAAATCATGTACATTTAAGTTACTGAAGGGAGCCATGGCCTGAATTACTGTCCTCATTGCCCTTCTCTTAGATTTGTGACCCTGTCTTTCACCCCTGACATTTGATAGGGATTTACTGGCTTATTTTTACCTGCTGTGCAAGGGACTCAGCATGGTTTAAGTTCCAGTAAAGCAATCAAAGAGATGACAATCATTGTAACTATCATGACTGACTGCCTGACGAGCCATGTTCAAACAGAGGGTCCTCTAAAGTGTGAGTCTGCATGAACAAACATGAGCCAAAAAATATCTTTGCTGATGCAGGCAAAGGAAAGCACACACTGAACTCTTCCTCAGAGAGCTACAGGTGGTAAATTCCTGAGTCCTCTGCAGGCAGAATAGAAGAATCTAGCAAAAAACAAATTAGCCACACAAAATACATACAACCTCTATTCTGTATATAGTCAAAGTTCTTCATTGGTACCAGTAGCATTTTAAAGTGCACATCACACATGGGGAAGTTCACCTGGCACTGCAGGGCTGTGCTTAATTATTCAGAGTGATTGATTTACTTAATCTCTATAATATGAAATACAATGTTTTAAATGAGACACGGATGTAACATTCAACTAGAAAAGTCATGCAAAATTTTTCTCTTCCGAAGTTAAAGAAAATTGTAAGGATCATGGAAAGCATTTATGATGAAATGTCAGTAATATTAATTATGAAAGCATGATGCTGTTTATTAGAGTTATTACATTAATTATAAAAAAAATATTCCAAGGAAAAGAAAAAGTATTTTTTAGCATTTCCCCACTCATACTAATTCAAAATAAGTAATCACCAAATTTCAGGTATATCCCACCACTCATACTAATTCAAAATAAGTAATTCCCAATTTTCAGGTATATCCCAGAAGAGCAGGCAGGAGGATTTAAGTTTTAAGATAGGTAGGTGTTTTAAAAATACCAAATAAGATTGGGGTGTAACATGGCTGCTTACAGAATTTGGAACCTCCAGCCTTAAGTCAGATGTAAAATCAAGCCCAGTACTTGAATTCTTTTTGAATTCCAAAGACCCACCCATTCTTAGGTTTGGGAGGATAATGCTTTAAAAAAGGAATAACTAATTTTAAATGAGAAATTTTCAATAGTCTTGTTTATACAAACAAACAAACAAGTATAAAATTGGCAATACAATTTTATACTTTCAAGACAATGTCATCAAACCAGTATGTGATCTATTCCACATCAAACCAAATTCCAGAATACCTACATTTTCACATTCCTCACACATGACAGTGCTAGTCAATTCACCAACAAAGATCCTATCTATGAAGTTCATCTTCACACCCTCTCTTCCATATGCTGAAAAAACATTGCCTTTTTTAAATGTGAAAAATAACAGATCCAATGCCACACTATAAGCACAACACAATTCTTTCCAAGATTTATTGCAAAAGCACAATTTAAAACACATTCAAAACATTTTGAACACAATACAGTAACTAATACATCATACACTGTATTATCTCAATATTTTAAAACATTTTAGTGATACAAATCCCTTTTATCCTTCCCCACCTACTGTAAAGAATAATACTGTATCTCTCAAGAAGAAACTTTCAAAATAAAATCTCTCTTTTGAATACATAATATTGGGCTGCCTTGATATAGACACTAGAGTAGCAGACAAGTTGTGACCCCTTCTAAATGGTATTTGAAACTACAAAACTGTAAAAGATGAGACAAATGCCTGTTCTAATTTGTCTCTTTGCAGTAACTGTTGCAGATTTGGGAAGGGTAACTTTCAAAACAGCTTCATAATTATTAAGACTTTCATTAAAACAAAATTAGAACTTTTGCAGAAACACACACACACAAATTAATTTTAAACATCTTGTTCTGAATAAACATGCCTTTTCAAACAGCTTCCTATCTTGGCTTTGTCATGCTATTTAGAGTGCTCATAGTACCCGTGAGCAGACAGAAACCAGTTTTATTTCTGGAAAGTGGCCTCTCTGAGTGATAGAATAACTGTGGCTAGATAACAAACCTTGAAGATGCAACACACTATTTTAGAAAACAAAACTAAATTCTACCCATGATTACAAGAGGCATTATAAATACTTAATCCTGGCTACAAAGAGACATGTCAGCACATGCTAAACTCTGTCTCCCCTTGACACACACTAGGTGGCACCAGAATAACACATGATAAAAGTCTTGTTACAACAGTACTTGGGGATTGCTGCTTGCAATAGTCAGTTTTGAAGCAAGTGGTATTTAAAAACTTGTGCATTTTTTAAAGTATTCAATAAGGAGTTGCATACCTTTGACTTTTCTTCTGGTTTCTTCATCTGCTGTCTTAGTAGTTGGATTATTAAATGCTTTTAAGATACCAGTTTGTATACGCTAGAATTAAAAGAAAAAACAAATGAGACATTTAACAAGTATTTTAAGTGAAAACATTCTAAAAACTAGTGACATATTCGATTTTATCTATTCTTATTTCCATAAAATAAGCATAATTTAATATTTTAAAACTGTTGTTGTTCACTAACAGTGGCAAAGCTACATGAACTTAACTGGAGGAGGTAACCATACATAAACTTCCTCCCCTTAAAGAGGAAGACAACATAGAGAGCTGGAGTTTATCATGAAACCACAAGATTTTCAGGGAACAAACACTTTCCTGTTTCTTCCACTGTTTGGGAAGGAGAAATGCTGAAGCAAAACTGACAATTACTGACTGACCAGGATACAAAATACTTAAAGGCAGACAAGTATCTTTCAAGAGCTAGACTTCAGTGACTGTGTTTGGGTGGCATTATTACTTCCGTTTACTTTCTAACACTGCACATTTGGAAGTTATGATAGAAAACCTCAGGAGAGATACAAAACTTTCTATGAATCTCTACAAACTCCACATCTGCTCAAAAAATCCTAAGAACTACACTACTGAAAGAAGAATCAGAAAGGACATTGATAGAGTTGAGCTGTAGATGCATCTCAAAATGGGGGTCCTTCCCCTCCATTTCTCAGCTGTCCTGGGATAAGGAGATGTTGTATTCCCAAGAGACATACCCTGGCAGGGGAACTGCCCAGGCTGGTACAAAACGTGGCTCAGCCCAACCTTTGTCATGCTATGGAGAGGGAAGCTGGAGGCTGCAGGGGGCCACGGAACAATACAGCCTGCATGAACTGTGTTGCCCCTTTTTCCTGGCAGATGTCCACAAGCTCTAGTTCCATGTATGAGACTCTCAGGTCAGTGTGCAAGTGACATTTACAATGACATGTGTCACCGAAGTCACACATAGAGCAAAGTTCCATTCTAGAGACAAGTGATACCAAGCCTTCTGCAAGTAGACATCAGGAAGAAATTCTTCACCATGAGGGTACCAAGACACTGGAATAGGTTGTCCAGGGAGGGGGCATCCACAGCCTCCCTGTTTAAGGTGTTTAAGACCAGGCTGGATGAGGCTTGTGCAGCCTGGTCTGGTGGGAGGTGTCCCTGCTCATACCAGGGAAGTCGGACCTGATGATCTTTAAAGTCCCTTCCAACCATAACCATTCTATAAACAGAACAAGAAACAACTCTTGTTTGCAGGCAGCAAATAACACTTTCAAGCCCCAGATTACAGAAGTGTTATGATGACAGCCTTGGAGTTTGGGTTTCCAGTTCAGGCACCCATCAGCCGAAGTCACACTCCTACCTTACGAGTATGTGACCTGGCTTGTGAATTAACTCCCGCTGCCCCGAGCTCTGCTTTGTTCATCTTAAAGCCAACAATATACTAAAAGGCCTAATCAATAGGTAATTCATGAAGTTGAGCACCATAAATGGGTCTAGGGCCATAAGCAACCCTTTTGTTGAGATTAGCGCGTTGAACCATTTATTTAGGTCAAAGAAAGACACAGTCTTTGAATGGGCAGGGTGCTGTGGACAATGGCAGCAGACATTAATCAATTAGCAGCAGGGTTCAGCCACTTCAGGCCTGGGTGTGAAACCATCTCCAGCCCACATTGCTGGAAATGGCAGACACTATGTCATCTTTATTGTAGTATTGACAAGCTTTTATCTTAAAATCCACTGGTGTAAACACTCACTTCCTCATTTTTTTTTAACAGGATTAGGAAGAAGTTCAATGCTGGTGTTGGATACAAAAGACAGAAGTGTAATGTCATTTTCTGTTAGCTCCTTTTTTACATCTCATAAGTATTCTCAGCAAAGCTCTTGGGTTTTACAAACAATTAACCCCAGCAGGGACAGGGAGGTGGGGATGGCCACGTCCAGCTCTCTTGCAGGTGGATGGCAAAGCAGCCAGCAGCCCTTTCAGCAGGGCTGTTCCCTCTTCCCAGAGTGAAGTTTAAAAGCAGCGTGGAAGAGAAAGGTCAGTGCTGTAAGCCCTGCTACAGGATTCTGGTGGCAGACACGTTGCTGCAGGCAGGTTGTCCCCAGCCACAGCCCGCCTGGTGGGGAGGCCATGGGGCCTGACGTTTGCTGCTTGTCACACCACCCACACACCCTAAGCACAGGATAAGCAAATTAAAAAAATAAAAACAAATTAAAAAGAAAGAGCCCGAGGTGATAGAAATGTATTTGCAGTAATGGACCACGAGGGCAGCAGAGGGGTGTCAATGCAGGGCGAGGTGGGATCAACCCCCCTGCCTTGTGATGGGGGCAGCAAAAATACTGTCCAAGAGGTCACTTCACATTCTCACCATGTTCTATGACTCTTTTGTGGTAGCAACTATAGCTGTCACCACTCTTAATCATAAATGACTCAACAGGCAAATGCAGGTTATAATGTCAGCACCTCACTGGTGAAACAATAGATCAACTTGAGGAGAAAGCACAATCGCCCACTGGAGAAGCTGCTGAGTTGTTGCAATAATCCTTCCTGAGTTTGCTGAATCCTCATTTGTGAAGCAAATATAGTTTTATTACATGAAAATCAACAAGCAACAAAATAGTGTCTTCCTCTACTGCAAAACCACAGCAACTGCTGTTAGGGAAGCTGCTTCTGTTGCATGCCCTGTGCAACGCCTCATTTTGTAAGCATGACAAAGTCAAGGTTTAGCTGCTTCTCCCTGTAGTTCAGTTCAGCTGCTGATCAATTGCTCTGCTGACAAGATCAATTTATATACTAATATTTTGGTAGGATGGGGATTTGTTCAGTGCTACCCCAGTGCCAGGAATTGGTGAAGATACAAATTGATACCTCATCTCCAAGATAATTCAGCTCAGGATCATGACATTCATCAAATCACTAAATGGGGGGGAAGAGGAAGTATCTGGTCAGTACAAGATTTGGGGACCTCCTTCTGATGAGACTTAGAAAAGCCTGTTGTACCAAAATAGTCAGGCAGATGAAATCTTATACCACCAAAATAGTTCATGCAAGCAAACACACACCTTCTTGTATTCAACAATGCAGGAGGCAGAGAGAGCAAAGGAAAAGAGATATGAGCAAAACCACACAGGGACATTTCTAATGTAATTGGTTATATACTCAGCATGCTGAGGTATAGATTTTAAATAATGAAAAGCATCACTTTACTTATAAAACAAGTACTTCTTTATACTTTAAAAATACACAAGAAACTTTGCAAGGTTTTATTTTTGTCCTTGTTTTTTTTTATTGATTGAACTAGATTTAAATTCAAATTATGAGCAGGGCCACAGTTTGGAGCTGCAAATTTCTGTTCCAAAGCTTTAAAGTGCACTTTGTCACCTACATCAGAGGTTCTAACTTCTACTCTCTTGACTCCTCAGAAGTCCTTTTTTTGTCCTTTTTTTTTTTTTTTATATAAAGGCAAACAATTCAGATTCCTAGTTATCATGATCTACTTACAGAATCACAGAATTATCATGGTTGGAAAAGACCTCTAAGAACATCAAGTCCAACTGTCCACCTGGGGTGGGAGGGGAAACTGAAACTTTGATTCCAATCAGCAATCTTAACATGCCAAGATGAATATAATCCAATTCTCTTTCAAAAACTCATTATAAGATAACAAAAATGGCCACTCCTGCTCCAATAAGCACATCTTTAAAACACTGGGAACACAAAGAACATCAAAGAAAGGCCTAGTAATTACCAAATAAGTTGTTTAAAAACATGCCCAAAGACATTACCTTTGTTTCTTCAATCCTCATTGCATCCAACAGATAGTGCAGAAGCTCCTGGCTGTCCTGCTGCTGGAACCCCTTAAATCGAGGAGCCCTAGGAAGAAGCAGTAAGGAAATCTGAGTTTACATTGGGAGGATCTTAACGAGAGAGTATTCATGAGATTCTTGCTGGATGCCAGAATTCTGAAGGGGTGCAATCCCTGCTGGACCTGATGAGGCACCCTCAGGTTCTTTAAATGGTCACAAACCTGCTCTACACCTACGGAGGGGAGTAATTCATTCTCCCAGTCCCTGCTTTCACCTTCTGTGGCCTTTGTGTTGAGGTTGGAGCACTTGCCAGAGAAGATTGAAGCCAAGAAGTCATTGAGGACCTCAGCCTTCTCAGTATCCTGTGTTGCTACCTCACTCTTTTCCTTCAGGAGAGGGCCTACACTCTCCTTGGATGTCCTTTTCTCCCCAACATACCTAAAGAAGCTTTCCTTATTGTTCTTAACATCCCTGGCAAGATTTAATTCTAGCAGGGATTTGGCTCTCCCAACCTGATCCCTGACTGCTCAGACAACCTCTCTGTAATCCTCTCAGGATACCTGCCCCAGCTTCCACCCCCTGTTTGCTTCCTTCTTCAGCCTGAGCTTTTCTAGGTGCTGCTTAGTCATCCCTGCCAGCCTCTTGGAGTTTCTACTTGACTTCCTCTCAGTTGGGATGCAATGCTCTTGGGCCTGGAGAAGATGATCCTTAAGTATCAGCCACCTTACATGGGCCCCTGCAGGATGTTATCCCAAGACACTCACTGGAGCAGATCCCTGAAGAGGCTGAAGTCTGCCCTTCTGAAGTCAAGGGTAGTAAGCTTGCTGTGAGCCCTCCTTGCTGCCCTAAGGATCTTGAACTCCACCATTTTGTGGTCACTACAACCTAGGCTGCCCTTGAGCTTAACTTCCCTCACCAGCCCTTCCTCGTTGGTCAGGAGAAGACCCGGGTGGCAGACAGACCTGCTCCAACCCCATCAGAATTGGATCCTGCATGGCAGTCCCCATGGGGACTTCCCCGGCCATCCCCAAAACTTCATTTTGGGCTCAGGGTGTGATGTGGCCTGCAGGAAAAAGCCACCAGGCTGCAGCTCTCCAGCTGTGATTTTGTTGTGAGGTGAGTGGTGAGAACTTCTTGCAAAACCACATGTCACAGCTCTCCTTTTTACCATAAGGCTGAAGGAAGGAGGCTTTATTCTGTTTTTCAGATCCACACAAGCTAAAAAGCATTACAGCTGTAACTAAAAAGGTGCTGCTTCTGCATTAATAATAATGTCATTATTTTGGGGTGATACTGAAGGACTACAAGCCCACCTCCTAGAATGACATATACTGGCTACCCAGGGTAAACAGATCTAAATCTCCAATTGCAACAGCTTCTTCTTGGGAAATAAAAATTTTTAAAAGTAATAAAAAATTAAAAATAAATCAGTGTACTTCCAAACTTTTAATCTCTGGAAATTCACAGCCTCAAAGGAAAGGGTCTACGTGCCTTAGAAAATACACATCTGAGGTGTTGCCTCAGATTATGCCCTCCTTCAAGCTGTCCCCTCTGTGGTGTCTGGCCATAGCACCAGCAGAGAGCAACCAGCCTGTGAGGCAGCCCAAGGATGCAGGAAGGACCCTTCCACTGGCTGAGTTTGTACCCTCATGCCTTGCTACCCAGAACAAACAAAAAGCAAAGGCTGCACTGGGAAGGCAATTCTTTTTTAGCCTTCTTAGACCAGCAGCAGCATCCACATGGACCTCACAAGCCAAAAGAGGAAAAACGTGTTTCAGACTATGTCATCAACCTCACCAGAGAAGTTTTAGCCAACTGAGGGGGTAACTGCACCTGTTCCTAAGACAGCCACCCACTAGTCTCGATCATTGCTACTGAAAACCTTTTTAAACTATTTACAGCATCTAAATATAATCCAAATATCATATTTTGTAGGCATTACAAAATGTGCTTACAAATACATGGATAGATCTTCAGGTGTTATCCTTATTAAGATAACCATAGCTAGAAGGCTTCTCATGAACAATTTGGATCTCCAGCTTCTTGCAACTCCAAATGAGACTGTGTAAATACTCACTTTTAACATCTCTCTACTCACATTACCTATAACTTACAGGGTCAAGTTGTGCCAGGGGAGGTTCCGATTGGATATTAGGAAAAATTTATTCACAGAAAGAGAGGTGAGGCCTTGGAACAGGCTGCCCAGAGAGGTGGTGGAGGCACCATCCCTGGAGGTGTTCAAAAAATGAGTGGACATGGTGTTTCAGGAGATGGTTCAGTGGTCAGGGGTTGTAGGGTGGATAGTTGGACTTTATGATCTTGAAGGTCTTTTCCAACCTTCATGATTCTATGAATTTACTGGCCAAACCATACCTGTGTTTCCAGGCAGGTTACCCTTTAGCTCTTTAATTACAGTCTTGGATCAGTTAATCTGCTCCAGTAAAGCCACCAAATTGCAGCTGTGGTGACTCTTTGCTGCGGAGAAGAGCTCACGCAGGTGTAACCACACACGCCTCTTCCAAAATCCAGCACAAGAGACAACAGGCTGAGCAGAGCTCCAACAGGAATGTTATCACACTGGCAGAGTGACCAGAAAAACCAACCACTCACTGGTTTACTCAATTGTATTAAACATGTGTTGAGCCAGTTTTCATTCCCAGCCTCAGACTGTGTGCTCTGGCCAACCTGTGCACTGAGCTGAAAACATGGTTCAGTATTTTCTCCAGGCACAATGATCTTGGCCAGCCACGTTCTTCTGCTGCTCTAGAGCTCCTGAAGGTCAGGTTTCTTTCCCACCTATACACTAAGGCTGCTCAGGTTTGCCTTGGATATTTGTGCTCGTGGATAGGAGAAATGAGAGGCCAACAGAAGATGCACGAGATGTGCCAGGTGCCTGCAACAGGAAAAGGTGATGTTGGGCAAGACACTGAGATGCCAAGTTAGGGGACAGCAGCCCTGGGCTACATGCAGGACAGTGGTGCATGGGGCTCTGTTCTGAACTGCTCACTGGAGGCACTTTGGGATGTAACTGGAGAAGGATCTAAGATGATGAGGCATCTGGGGTCAGTGTCTAAAATTAAGTGGACTAAATCTGGACGTGCACATGCACAGCAACATGTTCACATTTACAAGCATGATACTTTCACATTCATACTTTGTATCTACTTTCTGAGACAAAGTTGGCAATATCCCTAATTAAAAATCATTTCATGATGCTGCTCAATGTTGAGGCTCAATATAAAACTTGGCATCAGCAGAGTGGGTGAGTTTATTTAGCGTTCTTTCTAAAGCAAATTTTGTTTGTTTGGTCTTTGGTTGGGTTTTTTCCTCTGCATGTGCAGGTCAACCTAAAAAATAATTTCTTTTTTTTTAAAGAAAGAGCAATAAAATGCTTCTTAAAAATATTATTGTTTAGTATTATAAAAATGCAGGGGTTTGCTTCTATTAATATAAAATTCTTTCTTTCAAATTAAGTTTATTATTAAAACCAAATGCACTCTGAAAAGCACTAGGCCCTTGTTTTGAACCATATAAAATAGTCAAAATACATTAAAAAAAAATAAATAACATATTTACCCACAGGAATGTGAACAAACATTTTCACTTTTCAGTTTCCTAAATCAGTTTCTCATTGTTTTTTTTCACTGAAAGGCCAGGAATCTGAAATAATCTTTCGTTTTCATTTAAACCAGTTTAAATCAATTCAATTCCAATTTAGTCACAGTATTATCAATATTTACAAGACATTTCTTGTTTTGCTGAGACAACGAGAATCAATGAGCATATGCAGCCTGTCTCCTTCAATATATGCACACTAGTAGCTCCTTGCATTTACACAACCTGGTTCCTGGTACTAAGAGGTATTACTATTTTTTGGCCACAGAAGCAGGGCCACTGCAAGAAACATTATACTAAAAAGGACAAAATAGGAACAATGACTTGACAAAGAAGCAAGCAAGAACTCCATCACAGTTACAGGAGGTACTTCTCATAGTAAGGACACCTCACAGAACTAGATCTTTGATGCAAACACAGAAAAAAGCCCCACCTACACCATTCATTACTGCTTGTGGTTTGCAGTGTAACCTCCCACTGATGAACCTATAATAATCATAATCATAATAATCATAATAATAATAATTTGAAAATTCAGATTTAAATTAATTTCCTACATGTTCCATACCATTTTATGAGCTTTAATGAAAGGAGGAAAAAGTTCACTCAACCACAGCATTTTTTTGTTTCTCTTAGGCTTTCATTTTACTAGCATATAGTGCATCTACAAGGACAAGACTATTTAGGCTTCTCCGTGCTCATACTAAGTCCTTGTCCAACCTCACATAAATTGCTGGAATTTTAATGGCAACAAGGATGGTGGGAATAGAACACCTAACACTTTAAAAGTGAAGTGGCAGGGAAAGTGACTTGTAAAGATGGTATGTAAGGTTTGAGTCATTTACTTTGACTGACAAATCACATCATTAACACTGCTTAACATACAGTTAATCTGTCAGTCATGTACACAGCACATCAGGGAACGTTGCATATAATTCTAAATGTCTGGTGTTCTGTGAAAAAAAAAAATATTGAGATTTGTTCTTGGGGAGAAGCAACAAAAGAAAACCAAAAAATAACAATCAGTAAAGATGAGGGAGGGAATTTCACACCCACACAATGCATTTGCTGGAAACCTCCTACACTCACCAACCAGTATCAGGGCGGGGGGGGAAAGGAATTAAACCATGGTGATACACAGAAATCTGACAACTAAAAGATGTGCACTCTCGTCTCCTTGAAAATATGCTTCAAGCAAGATCCTTGGCAAAAGTAGGGGACTTGAAGATGGTTGGTTGGGTTGACCGCTCACAGATGTGCTGACATATGGAAGCCAGTGCCAATGCGCTACAACCTGTTGTACAGTGTCAGCAGGATAATGACAGAACAGGTTGAACTCCTGCTAATGGCCATACGTGGTGAAGGACAACTGTGACATCTACATGTGCACTACTCAGTTAGCCTCTCATCTGGAGACCAGCTATAATTGCTTGGCTGTCAGTGAAAGAAATACTTCTCATTATTAGCTACTTCCTAGAATGTTCTCGTGACAAAAACTTCATATCAACCTAATTTTTAATAGGAAAAGAAACAAAAAAACCCAACAACAGTCCTCTAAGCATTTAACACTTCAATTCCTACCATATATCCATCTGAGGGAAATTAAGCTATCCTTCAAAAGCAAAACTGGGATACACATACAGTCATTCAATAATATTGCACAGAACTGCCACACTTTTACTATGTCTAATGAAACTCCTCTCCAAAATCATCCCGTCAATGGTTACCATCTTTGAGCAGAAGAGAGCCTAATACCTGGGAAACTTAAGTAACAATAAGTGCTTGGGAAAAGAAAAGAGAACACAGTTATTTGATTTTTTTCCAGTAGCGCAAAATGCAGAGGAACCCCTTTAATACTGCACTACATTACAGAGAAGCAAAGTAAAACATTCAGCCACTGTTTTGCCTGAGATAAGAAATTTTGCTTATTTGCAGATGAAGATGTTCATGTCTCAAGACTGAGCAGTTACCAATGGAAGATAAAAAATAAGCATGGAAAGGCCCAGTTTATAGAAGTGACCACAACAGTGACTTACCTTTCCCAGTGGCACTATCAAATACCTGTTCACTGTCACTATAGAATAGTTAGATACAAAAGTTTTGTTCTTCATAACACAGTAATTTGCACTATGATCCCAAGTTATAAAAGAGAACAACAACCTACAGCATGATTTATCCTCATGATTAATCTTATCTCAAACCTGCCCCACAGACATAAGAGTTCTGCTACTACACTTGGCAGGAAAAAAACAAGGGAACATGGGCATGTTCCCACATGTAACTAACAAATAACACCAGACATGCCAGTCCTGTCTTGATGGCATGGACAGACAGCACTCAGCTCTCCTTTGAATGTGCTGGCTGATTTCTTTCATCTTTTCCTATCTAGCCTTCTCTCAAAAGAGAAAAGGAGGCAGCATTATTTTCTTATGATGTCCCAGATCTCTGGTACCTGAGGAAAATATGCTTGTTAGATGTAGCTCTGTATGGACATAATAAGTGAGATGCTACAACAGAGCCATTTCCCACTTGGCCATCAGAGGGAATGACTCTTTTTATTGAGTAATGGAAATACTTGTCTGGGGAAATGTCTTCCTACTAGTTGGTAGTCATGTCATTCATGACCATCTTGCACTCCTATAAAAAAGTCTTCTCTATAATTCTTATTTATTCCTTTAAGTCCTTCTAAGATTTTCAGCAGTGCTCTGTGACAGCACACTCCACAAGTTAGCTCTACAAAATGTCTTTTAAAATTGTTTTTTTTCCCCTGGCTCTAAATCTGTTGCCTTTCAGTTTCACAGACAGCTCCCTGAACTCTTATGAGGGCAGTTAAATAAGCACAGCTAATTTATCCTTTATAATTTGTGTTTTCTCTTCCTGTCATGTCTCCTTTTCACGTCCTCTCCTGCCTGAAGTCCTTCGTGATGTGAAGGCTCCCTATTTTTGCTACCTCTCCCTGAAGCTCCAAACTGGTTTTATATTGTAACATTCTATTCTGGTTAACTTGATACACATCCAATATACCGAATTATTGGTTTTCTTCTTCATTGTATCTACAAACAGAACAGACACCTGAGTTTTCCAAAATGCTGCACAGATCTTCCTCCTGAGTGGGAGAAGTGAACACAAAACTCAGGAACAAGTGCAGATGATTCCTGCCAATGCACACAACCTACATATGGAATGAATCTCCTTTGCACTCATAAACAGCATCCATCCAGCTTTGTTAAGTTCCTCCTAAAATTCTTAACTGAAATAAAGACATGCAATCTGTCAACTGCTGATGCACAGAGAGAAGATTCAAGCTCCTGTTGTCAGAAAGCTCCTGAATATGATGCAGCAAGTCAGGGACTCAGTTCTTCACAGCTGGAAACATCAGCCACGTGTCTTGCTGCTATTACCTTTAAACGGTAAAACTAAAATGGGAAATGGGAAAAACAACTATGCTGGAAATACTCTCTAAAAAGAGCTTTTTCTCTACAGCAGTATTATTTTAAAAGAAAAGGCTCAAAAATACTCCTAATTAATGAGAAAAACCCTGTTTCCTTCACCCTTTAAATCTTGTACAACATTATGTTAGTTTCCCTTAGCATTTCCTCTCAGAAGTGATAAATGCTGAATGCTCCAAGAATTGTTTATGTTACCCTCCAAAACTAGTCAAATAGTTCTAACTGCACATGACCTCTGCTTTGTCAGTCTTAAGTTATATCTACCTTCTGCACCTGAGAAGGAAGGATGAATGAATGAATGCTCCTTGGGGAGGGAAGACCTGTGTATATTTTGTGACCACCAATAAAACCTTGGTTAGGCAAGTATTTTTTCCTGCATGTTAATATAGCAACATAATACCCCTATAATTAATTAATTGGTGGAGGTCTGAAGCAGCTAAAACCTGTAACTTGTTTCTGGACTCATCATTTACATGCTGCAACTTTTACTTGCTTTCTAAGCTTTCGTCCACCAATAAAATTATGAAATCATAGCAAATAAAGGAAATAAAATGTATGTCCTCTTAATCCATCAGCGTTGTGTTAGTCACCAAGTCTCCAGATAAGTCAGAAGTCTGCAGTCCTGATATTCAGCATAGTGGAAAACCAACAGAAGGGCCCCGTAGCTATGCTCACAATCTGTCCTCACAAAACATCTGACAGCTGCAACACTAACAAAATTAACAGTGGATGAATTAGTACCAGACGCTAAACAGTTGCTATAGGAAGACTCATCCATTTCTTTCCTTCTTCTCCCCTTCTCCAACCTGGCTACTCCACCACTTCATAAAATTAACACTTGCTATCTTTTTTTTTTCTTTTGTTATTTAATAAAAAGCACCACAAATACCCTTTCATACACAAGATGATGAACTTCATGCCATGATCTCCCTAGACTCTTAAAGACACAGCTTGCAGTCGAAAGGACAGTGTCTCAGTTCTCTCACTGCTTTTGAGCAGCAAACATGCAGAGTTTCTCACTCACAGGTTTTGGGATCCCACCTGAACATGGCAGTCTCTGCTCCCTTTCTTTAGAAGCTCTCTGCCTGTACCTACCTGTACTTCTACATGCCCTTGGCCTCTCCCTTCCCTTTCCTCCTCCTTTCCCTTTTCCCTTCCCCTTCCCCTTTTCCCTTTCCCTTCCTTTCCTTCCTAGGTCTTCTTTCACTGAGAGCTTTCCTTTAAATTTTTGAGCAGGGATGCCCAACTCAAAGGTGAGCACTCACACTCATACTGCAACATCTGAAGGAGGTAAAATCCTCAAGTCCTACAAGAGCATCAAAAAAAAACCAACTCTGGGCATCTAATTTGGAAGTGCTACGCTGGCACTGAAGTGGAAATGAGGACAAGTGTCAGGAATTAAATTATACAGCGACCTTTACTGTATCTTGTGTCAACTGATCCAGCATGAAAATACATCACCATTCAGCCAGGAGATTAAAAAAACCACACCACCACCCAAACTCATCAATACCAATTTAATTTTTTAAAAACTAATATATTAAAAAAACCATATAAATATAGATTAAAGTATATGTCTGTATATAAATATATATATATATTTATTATATATATATATATATATAAAAGTATAATCCAAGTGTGTCATCAGGGACAAGTAACCATTTTTAAAGGATCAGCTACATATGCGCAATATGTTATTAGGAAATGGCTGGTTTACTTTTTGGCTCAATAGCTCACTGTAACAGTCCTGACAAGTAGACAGATTAAAGTATATACAGAACAGCAGCACATCATCCCCCACTGACAGCTTTGGCATTGCCAACACCCATGTTTGTAAGAATGCTGATAAGATTTGGAAGTGATTACACTAGATATTAAGTAAAACGTCTATATTCTGCATGGCCACTCAGTGTTTTGAAAGCTACAAGCAACAACTCAAAATAATGCTGTGGTAAAAACTGGGACTGGGAAGACAATTCCTGGGTCACTGATTCCAACTCTCGATACTACAGACAAGTACATCCTATAATACAACCTGCTTCATCAATTATTTAATGAGGAAAGGTATGGTCATATACTGTAGACTGGGACAGCAAGATCTGTGATGGGGAGAGAATAAATTAAAAAAAACAAAACAAAAATGAGCTTGCAACTGGAGTCAGCAAACTTTTAATTAAAATACAGAAAACCAAAACATTATTATTAGAAGTCCTTCCTCACACCCTTCTCCCCAGTAGTTCACTGACTTGTCCTTCTCTGGCATATCTCTCTGAAAACAACCTTTTGTTTCTTCAGTGTAGTTCTTCCTTTTACATTTATCCTGTCATCTCTTTAGGAAAAATGCTGTTTGTACTTCACATGTTAGAAAAAGTTTGTGCTCGTGCGTGAAGACCTCAAGTACTGCATGACTTTCAGATTACTTTATCATTACAACTTCTTGGCACGATTCAAAAAGCAGTTTACAGAGAATGGTGCAGCAACAGAATTCTTCCTAGCTGGGATTCCTGCAGTCTTGCCATGCTCTTTCATTTCAGCTTTGCTAAAGAGTAGAAAGGCAACTATAAAAGATTTTAAAAGGCTTTGTAGAAATGGCATGACAGAACACTGCATTCGTACTGTTTAAGTTCATATATAAGAAATGTATTCATTTTGCAAAGGTAAAGATTCCCTATTCTTCTACTTCCACCACCTCAGACTGCTGAATTTGCTGAAATCCTCCCTTTCTTCTTCCTTGCTTGTCTCACTACCAGTAACAAAATGATCAAAAGACCAAAACCTTCTGTCATACCTGTGAAACCAGTTACTGCCCCAGACCACCTAACTTCTTGCTAACAGGATGTGACTGACATTTTTGTTATCAACACAAGAGCTAGTAAAAAATTTATATCTAAGTTGTGTCCTGCAAGGCTGACAAAATATGAAGTAGGGATGAAGGCAAGAGATGCCAGAAGCTGACAGATACATGTCTAAACAGCAATTTTGCTGCCCATACTAAAATATGCTTCATTTTCAGCTGGTAGTTAAAAGTATATGCCCATCTTAAAGACCAAAAAACCCCAAACAAACAGAAAAAGAACAACAACGAGATACCTGATATACTGTGTTTCCATCACTTGACTATACAAACAAAAACATACAGAGCAAATACAAAATAGCTTCAAAAATACAATGCCATCTGAAGTCCACAGCATCATTATTATTTTACAATGAGTTTGCTAAGGTGGGTTTCAATGCATCATCTTTTCTTCATCATATTTTTCCTTCTACCCTTAACACTCAGAGAAAAAACTATTCCCATTGAATACTTCCCTTCCATTTCTCAACCAAATTTTGTCCTTAGAACCACATTTTTGAGTCAGCCCCAAAACAGGAGGAGGAAACAACCTGATTTTCTTCCCTATATATTTTTATCCAAGGTAAATAATGCTTAACAGAGAACAGCACAATTTTACTCAAAATCACTCTAAAAACACGTTACATACATTTCCTTTTGCAGCTCAAAAGAATCAAAAAAAGTCAAGAAGAATATAAAAAACAGAATATTATGGTTCTGAAGTTGAATTTTGAGGATGAAGTAATAACTGATTTCTATATCACAATTAAATTGTCCCTATTCTAGTCTAAAAGCTTTTGTTTCTTTATACCATATTTTAAACCCATGTTTACACAGTGAGGTTGCCCTGGAATACCATGGTAGGAGGCTGCCACTTTTCTCCTAACACTCTTACTGCAGAATGCTTAAAATTCAAAAAAAATAATACCTTAGCAAATAAATTAACGTGTGCTGTTAATATTTTTTAATGTGAGGTTCAGTTATATCAACTTCCAATTACTCTGCTTCTACAGCTTTTTTTTACTTGTAAGTTCAATATTTAAACATTTCTACCAACTTTCAAATCGGTCCTCCACAGGTGTTTTAAAAAGCAGGATTGTTTACATTATAATTGAAGGTACCTACAAAGCACCACTGTAAACATTTTCCACCCCAAGAAACGAGAGTTTCCTTAGGGCTTATAAACTCTTTGCAATCTGGAGCCATATGCCATTTCAGTATTACTGCTTCAAGTCTTGACTTGTTAGACCCTTTTTAATTTTGACTTGATGCCAAGGTCAGACATCATAGCAGAGGTTTCCCATTTAAAAGCCTATCCTTTTTTTCCAGAATACCTCCATACACTTTGCAGTATTAACCCAGCTTTATGCTAGTATGCAACAAAACCTGAAAGGTAATTCTATTCTCTTCAGTTTTACCATGACACCTTCTGCTCCCTCATACTCAGTTCAAAGACCCTCGAAAGTTAGTGGTTATGGCCACAGATTTCACAAAGAGCAGGTACAACCCTGCAGCACAACAAGTTACTCTGCAACTTTAAAACATGAAAAAGATATTTTCTGGACTGCCCAGTAAAAATCTACTGGCACCTTAGAAAGGACAACAGACAAGGCACACTTACAAACATGTAACTGGAAATTAAAAATAAATAAATACATAAAAAATACTGACAATACCTACTTTTGACAAAGCTGGCTGAACAGCACTTTGGGAGAAAGAGGCCCTTTTCCAGCCTCCCTCATGCTGTGAAGGAACAAGAACATTGCTGAAGTCAAGGGTCCTGGGCTGGAGAGGTTTACCACCAAAGGATCCTTCAAAGCAAAGGCAAACTGCACATCAGAGTTCAAAGTTAAAAACACACAAGATTTATTTCACATTAGTACATTTAAGGCAAAGAATAATGTAACTTTCAGTTTTAGGGATGTTTGGGTTTTGTGGTTTCTAAATGTTGATGACTGAAACAGCTTATTATTGAAGCAGCAATAGTTGCAAAACCTAACAATTCTCATCCAGCAAATTGGTTGGTAATTAATAACTTTGGAGACTGTGATGTCAATGAGCCAGTCTGGTTCTCACAAAACTGAACTATCTCCTGTATTTCCTGCTTTACTCTTACTCCCATGTGCACTGAAATTCAGCTGGAGAGACAATGAGGACAACCTCCTCCAAGGGCCAGCACAACACAGAGCTCAGTGGCACTGTCTGCTCAACCTTAGGGAAGTGATGGCCAGTTTGTCTGACATGTGACCTGCATACCAGAGTTTCCACACAGCTGGCAGCCACATACCCTGTTCCTCCAGGAACAAGCACCAGGAAGTGGTTCACATCAGGAGCAACAAGTAGAGCCCTGCCATGGCAGGTGGGGACAGGCACAGGGTGCCCCCTGCACAGCCCCTTCTGCTGCGATATTTGCCCCAGACAGAAGGTCCCTGGACTGGAGGAGCTGGTCAGGAGCCATCAGAGCCAGCCTTTGAACAGCAGACACTCTTGTACTGCTTACATGCCACAGGTGTCTCAACAGGACAGGCACAGGGTGCCCCCTGCACAGCCCCTCCTGCTGTGATATTTGCCCCAGACAGCAGGTCCCTGGACTGGAGGAGCTGGTCAGCAGCCACCAGAGTCAGCCTTTGAACAGCAGACACTCTCGTACTGCTTACGTGCCACAGGTGTCTCAACAAGCACAGATGACCAGCTCTCCCCCTAACACAC
>NW_009970718.1:5215713-5295079 GCF_000747805.2 Chaetura pelagica | reverse complement strand
ATTTTATTTTATTTTATTTTATTTTTTTATATACTGGTGACTAGGGAACGCTTTTGGCAAGTGAAAGGTTTTAATTTTTACACTGAGAGGAGGGAAATGAACCCATATTTCCACTTCCAGGGTATTCTATCCACTGGAGTATTGTGAAAAAAGCTATATGGTAGCATTACTAAAGTAATATATGCCATCCAACACTTTTGTGACAAGGCCCTTTTTCCTTTAAATGTATAAAGATAAAAATAAGGGCCAGTACTGAAAAGCAGGCCTAAAGCCACAAAAGGATAGTATTCCTCTTTGATGTGGATTGTGTTAGTCATTTCTGCTTTATCCTGCAAAAGAAGGCAAGTGAGAGAGAGTAGTGTTGCTTGTTTTGTCTTTTCCCCTAGCACAGATAAACACCCAGAATGGACTGCAGCAGCTTGCCATAAGTCACTGTCTGCTCAGTCTCTGTGGCACCACTCTGGGTGTCAGGTTTATTTAAATTGCTCCAAATAAAACATGGTTTAGCTTCTGTTGCACCTCCATATACAAAACACTACATGTGAGGAAGATGCAGTTTTAGTTTTTTAAATTACAATAAACTGTATCATTTTATGCATCAAGGACAAACAGAAGGGGACCTGAGGGCTGGTTTATCCACTGCCACTCATGACATATGAAGAGTAATTTAGCACCTTCAGAATCAAATCCACATATAGCTCAATGACTGTTAGTTTGACCCAGAAAATAACAGACCATATAGGTATTTAATATTCTGTCCTACTAAGCAGGATATCAGTATGTGATTACTGACATTCACCCATTCACCTGCATGACTACATGCTTGAGAAAGGAAGCTTATTACCTTCAGTAATGACACACAAACTCAGTTCATAGCCAGATCTGAGCTGCTCCTCTAATTCCACTCCCCCTGCAGCTGAAATAATTCTGAGACTTCACCTTAAACTAACTGACACTTGAGAGAAAAAGCAAGAGGAGATCAATTTGCCTGCTACTATGATGTCTAATTAAAACATCGTATGCGCTGAGAGACTTGTCACAGTTTGTTAAACCATTGAAGGAGTTCCAGGCATTAAGTCCATTTTATAGGAAAATTCTCCTTTTGAAGCCCATTAAAATGTTTTTCACTTAAAAAAAACCAAAACCAAACTAAACCAAAAAAACTAATTTCAAATCTAAATCTGGAAATCCTATTAGCTTCTGTATGAGTGTTATGTTCTCTAAATATAAATATGCCTGTTAATAAACCTCTTTTCAGTTTGAAAAACACATTATAGTTTTCCCAATACAGATTTTAATTTATCTCATTTCCTTAATGTGGGAATCCAAGAGATTTTAGTTGTTTGAGCTGGTCGTCTGAACTATATAAATATTTGGTAATTTGGCTTAACATGAGAGTACAGCCAAATTTCTAAAGAAGCATCATAGTTGCCTAAAAAAGCCATCCACAAAACCCCAACCAGAAACTTTTATGACTACAAGTGCCATATCATACTTGGGTTATCAATCCCAAACTGATATTACTAGGCAATCACAATGGCTTTATCTGCCCATCACATTGATGCATCCTGAATTATGCAAAATATATTGTTTTGTTTGGGCAACTATTTTTAAAGTCACTTAGGATGTAGGAAGTAATGGGAATAAATTCCCTTCAAACATATTATGCTGACAATTAGCAGGTTCCTGTTCCATAGATTCATAACATTCTACATAGCCTACAGCTCAGAATAGCAGCATAAAAGGGAGTTGAAGACATGTTTTAAGGGAACTTGAATAAGAAAGCATTGAGGGCAAGAAATTCAGTTTACCTGTGCCTGTATGTAGCTGCATAGATAATTTGAGATAACTTAGGGTGACTGAGACATCCCTGTGTGTCTGACAGATACAACATGGGACTATGGGAAATGTATATCCTTCTGGACTGAAAGTTGGAGTGACAGTGGGTTACTCTAGGCCACTTCAGAAAACATTAAATGCCTAAGTTTCTGACTAAATCAAACCCAAAGAAAGACTTGATCCTAAATTATTCATTTTCCAGTCTGAAGTAGAAAAAGTAGCACTTTACAGATTCAAATGCTGTCGGAGAGAGAACTGATTAAAAAAAAAATTAAATCATACATGTATGTGTTGCTTTCTGTGGAAGAATGTGAAGAGAGTAACTTCAGCTTCTTTAGTATGTTGTCCTGATGCAGTGAAGCATTATTATAAAGGAAATTAAGGAGAATGATCTAAACAGTTGTAAACTATAATTTTGTGTTGGGTTGGTTGTGATGTGGTTTTGGTAGCAAAGGAGGGCCCCAGGGGCGGCTCCTGTAAGAAACTGCTGAAAGCTCCCCTGGCTCAAAAAATCTGGCCTAAGTGAGCAGAGTACCTAAAAGTGCAAATAAATTCAAGAAGAGAGCAGAGATCTACCTTTAATGGCTATTAAACCCAAAGTCTAGATGCATCTTCCAGGAGAGATTTACCAAAAAAGAGATAAATCAATGCCTCTCTTGTTCTGGAAGGTATTTGGTGTGGTGATCCCTTCTTAGGCTATAGCACAGCCTGGGCACAGATAATTTTTTATTCCTGATCCTGTTCAGTTAAGAAAACATGACAATGTTTCACATAGTATCTGCCAGCAGCCATGCTGGGAAGTTGCACATCAGGCTGGCTAGGGGTTTGATCTGACCTGCCAGTGCATTATTTTTTTTCTTATGTGTTCTTCATTGCTCTCTCAAAAAGGTCTAAAATCCTAGGACAGTTTAAAACATCTTTTTTATAAGTTCCTGTTTAAAATGTTCACTCATCTATCTAGGGCATTTTAAAGGATTACTGCGACTGCTTGTTTAAATAACAACGACTATGACTAATCTGAAAAAGCCTCCACAGGAGGGAGTGATCCCCAGGCCAAATGGAAGGGTACAACCCACACCTGTGCTCCTGTGGGTTGCCTCTCTGAAGCAGGTTAACTCTGTGCACATTACGCAGCCCTCTGGCCTGAGTTTTCCATTATGGCCTAAAACCTAAATATTAATTGTTTAGGTTATTGAAGTCTGAAATTCCTGAAGTGATGGGAGGATTGTGTTGCTACCCTAGTATCACACCAGGCCTGGGCCCTGGCAGTAAGGGGTGTGGAAGTACTCAAAGGCCCTTGGGAATAATCCTAGAAAATTCAGGAAGGCAAAGTAGCTCTGTGTGTGATTTATGTGAGCTACAGAACATGCCTCACCAGGAGTTGCATCCCAACTTTGTCTCTAAGGGTAATGCACAGTGAATTGCAGAAGAGAATTAAGTAATATATGTATGTGTAAGGTAGACTAGCAAGGAACCACCCAGAACTTGGGAGCAAAACAAAAGGACAAATTGACAAAACACACCATCTATTATCTGATTCAAAAATACATTCTTAGTAACTTCTGAAATGTTTGGCTCTGTATTTTTAATTTTTTTAAGATTATTTTTTAGCAGCTATCCAGAAATTTGTTGAAATCACAGTTACAGTGCTGACCCAAATTTGGGAATTCAGCTCCAAGGCATCCACCATTATATTCAATTGAATGCAAATCCCATCACTTTACTGGCTGAATTGCATGGATCACATGCATACAGGGTACACAGTAAAAATGGAAACAATCAATTTTGAGTGAATTTTCCAAAAGTCCTCCAAATACTTTTTTTTTTTTTTTTTTTTTTTTTTTTTTCTCTTTTTTATAGCACTTAATTTTCATGTCAAAACTTAATTCCTTTCAGTTTCCTGATTCTTTTGTGTTAGTCTAATTCACACAGTGTTCTTCAAATACAGGGCTGATGGTCACCCCAATTCCATTATCATCCTCAAAGGAGTGATTAACCTTGTATCTGATCTTCAAGAGAAGTTATTAATAAGCTCTGGACATTACTCTGTTTTTTATTTTTGTCAAATGTAGAACTGCTGTTATACCTGTTTATGTCATTAAAATCATCAAAGCCTGGGAAGGAGTGGTCCACACACAAGCAGATGGTGATACCACAGATAACCAGCAGGTCTGACAGTTAAAGAGTTTTTTAACCTTTTATATTTTTTTTTAACTGAGGGGAGGGGTTGTTGAGTTTTTTTGGTCAGTTGGTATTTTTTTTGCTGTTTTGACATTTTTTTCTTCACCTTATATCCTCACTAGCAGCTGCAGCAGCACAAGTCACAATTGATTAATTAAATGAAAGGAGAAAATGAAATGGCAAGAAGACTGTTTCTTAATAATATTTTGCCAGGAGAGAAATCATCATGTTGGATCACAGTAGAGTTTATTGAATGAAGTGGAAAAGGAAATTTTTGCACTTGAAGGAATTGTTTGATAGTAGTTCTGCTCAGTAAATTAAGTATTTCTGTTAAAGTAAAATAAACAGATCTTAGAAAAAAACAACTGCAGAGCAGCTGATAGGCTTGTGTAAGAAGACACTGTTCTACCTCCAGCAAACACATCTTGAGAGGACAGTGTATACTAGGAACCTGTGTTTTGGCCTGTACAGGGACTAAGTCAGGTTGGGTTTGAGTTGGGACTGAGGGACTGAGTTGTTTGGGTTTGATTCTGAAGGGGTTTTTTTGTTTCCTGTTCTGTCATATAAATTACTTTACCTTTGACTTCCATTCTGAGTTTTGGAAACTAACAAGAAAATCCCCACAGATTAATTCTTAGCTTCCATAGTTTTTTTGTTATAAATAGTTGCAAGATATAACTGAACCTCACTATCCCTTTGGTGTGTGTTCAGTGAGGCAAGTGAGATGTTCTGGCAGTTTATGGCTCCAGAGAATCCCCAGGGTAGTATTTGTCTTCTCAGCTGTCTTGCCGAAAAACTAGTGAAATAGGAATCTTTGGAGGATTACACAGAATCATAGTATCATAGAATTGTTTAGGTTGGAAAAGACCTTTAAGGTCACCAAGTCCAACCACTACCCTAACTGTACCAAGTCCACTGCTAAACCATGTCACTAAGCACTGTATCTATATGACTTTTAAATATGTCCAGGGATGGTGGAGGTGGCTAAAAAGCAGCTGAATGGAGAAGGACCTTGAAGTCCTGGTGGACAACAAGTTATCCATGAGGGAACAATGTGCCCTTGTGGCCAAGAAGGCCAATGGTATCCTGGGGTGAATTAAGAAGAGCTTTTCTAGCAGGTCAAGAGAGGTTCTCCTCTCCCTCTAGTCTGCCCTAGTGAGACCTCACCTAGAGTAATGCATCCAGTCCTGGGCTTCCCAGTTCAAGAGGGGCAGGTATGTACCTGACAGAGTCCAACAGAGGGCTAATGAGGATGATTAAGGGACTGGAACCTGTCTTATGAGGAAAGGCTAAGAAATCTAGGGCTGTTTAATCTAGAGAAGAGAAGGTGGGAGGGAACTTTATTAGAGTATATAAATATCTGAAAGGTAGGAGTCACAGAGGGGCCAATCTCTTTTCAATGGATGCAAACTAGAGCACAGGAAGCTCCACCTCAACATGAGGAAGAACTTATTTACTGTAGGGTTTAAGGAGCACTGAAACAGGCTTTCCAGAGAGGTTGTGGAGTCTCCTTCTCTGGAAGCTTTTAAGACCCTTCTGGATGGATTTCTGTGTCACCTGTGTGACCTGCCCTAGATTCTGTGATGGTCCTGCACCAGCATGGGGGTTGGACTCTGTGATCTCCAGAGGTCCCTTCCAACCCCTAACATTCTGTCATTCTGTGATTCCTTCTGCTCCCCTCTCTGTTCTCCAGCTCAAGGCGCTTGCTACCCAGCAAACAACTAGTCCTGCAAAACAACTAGTCTGATGCAAAAAAGACATTATGTACTTCAGCCTTTTCCTCATCCTTTATCACATGTATGTGAAAAAGTCCTCCTAGAACAGAACAGGGCAGTGAAGAACAAACCTGCATCCCAAGGTATGCAGGCAAGATTGTGAGCCTTGTAGTGTGACTTTTACCTTTATTATTTATTATAATGGAATTGCATGATCACAAGGGGAAAACCACTGTTATTAAGGATTTTCTACCACTGCCATTGAAAATAATTATAAAATTTGACAAAAATTTTCAACAGACTAGGCTGACATTAGAATAAAAAACAACCAACCAAAACCAAAGCAAACAAACCTCAAAACTGTAGAATTGTCCATTACTATAAATAATAAATATCCTTGTATAAACATTTTATAATATAAACATCTGAAAAATCTGAAGTTTCTAGCTCTTGATGAATTATTATATCTGAAATCACACCTTTCTTATTCCATAATGATGTACATTACATTAGTAGTCTTTTTTGGTTGTGATATCAAACTAGCAGTTTGGTTAATTCTGCCTTATAATATTAGTCTCTTCCTAAATGCATTACTTA
This sequence comes from Chaetura pelagica, assembly GCF_000747805.2. NCBI lineage: Eukaryota > Metazoa > Chordata > Aves > Apodiformes > Apodidae > Chaetura > Chaetura pelagica. The sequence continues at coordinate 5,288,747 of NW_009970718.1, read as the reverse complement.
TAAATTTTGCCAGTATCAACACAACAAAGATTTTTGCCTTTCACAAGAAAAATAACAAAGCTGAATGCTAGCGTGATCTAGATCCCTCAGTGATGTCCGTGTGTAGGATTTGATATGGGGTAATATTTTCCTTAAGAGGAAATAATTGCTTAGGTTTTAATATACATTTAAATAACATAAATATAAAACTACTTTCAATGCAGTATTTATGGATAAGAACACAGAACTGATGAACACAACATAACCTGAAGTTATTGTGTCAAAATATAATTCTGGAGGATGTTTTATAGTCAAAGACAACTTACAGAAGTTATTACAGAAATGAGTGCATTAAGTTTTCCAGTTCTGTTACATAAAGTTTCAGGCTAGATGGTCTAATTGTTGCTTCCAGGATCAAAATTTGTGAACATGCTAATGTATTATCTTGAACTGTGACAGTTTTAGGTATGTGCTTAAGCACTTTTCTGTACCAAGTTCTAAGTTTCAAATGTTTGTTGGGTTTTTTTGGTTTTGTTTTGTTTGGGGGTTTTTTTTGTGTGTTTTTTTTTTTTTTTTTAAGTGGAGAACTCCTAAGAGAAATAAACTTTATTCTGTGAATTAAAAGAAAAAAAAAAAGTAACCTTATTACCAATGCATTTGGTCTTAACTGCAGCTAGTAAATAACATTTTTAGAAATAATTCCAAAGACTTCTAATTATGGATTCAGGAGAAAGATGCAAACATTTTTTTTACTGTGATTACTTTAAAAGAACATAATGAGCAGAGCAGTTTGAAGCAGTTTACAAACCTAGAAATTGTGCAGAGCAGATAATTATATAATTAGGAATGTGTCGGCACCCATACACTGAATCAGAGAAAGGACTTGAAACAGAAATTTTATTTGAATTGTATAGGTTTTAAAAAATAAAGTAATAAATCACTTTTCCTTGAGGATAGGTGGTGGGTTTCTTCTTCTGTATTTCATACCAAACTGTCCTCTGACATTTCATTTTGCTGTTTAAAATTATTGGAACTTTAAATAAAACATTTTTTGTGCTTTGTGTGTTGTAAATTAATTACTCCTGTCAGATGGACAGCACATCTTGGGAATACAGAAAATTACGGTATACTTGATGGTGTTTTTATAGTGTGCCCATGAAAACTGAAGGGAACCAATGCAAAAGAAAATCCCAAAACAAAACAACAAACCTCACTCTTCCCTGAACAAATAAAATAGTAAGCAGAGCTCAGTTAATCTCAGAAAGGGCCTCCAAGCACTGTCACGTCAGATGTTGGAGAGCAGAGTACATTTACCCTTCAGGAAAGACGTTTTTAAATTCATTTCAGTCATTGCTCGTAATTGAGTTTAACAACTGAAAATCCTTCAGTTGACCTCCTGTCTATCTTTGTTTCTTCTTCTAATACAATTGCTCAGAGAGCAATAAGTCTATCCAAACAACCTGGAATTGCAACAGCAGGACACATATACACACACACACACACGAATAAATATACACATAAATAACAACAATATTATGTATATAGACAACAACATATATATTGTATTTTCTATATACATAGATACATATAATATAAGTTTGTATTGTTGTTAAATATATATAACAACAATAGACATTTATATACATTCCTCTACATACAAAATATAAAAATGCCAAAGCCATCTGTTTTGGGAATGTTAGAACTGATGCAGGTAAACGCAACTGCCCAAATTCCTTTTTTTCCATGCACAAAGAAAATCTCAGAGCCACACGGTACAAACAGATCACATATGGAAACTAATTAAAACCCTGTCAAAGTGAGCCTGCCATCTTCAACTGAAGTGAGTGAGCAAGAAAATGAAACAACACTGCTATAAAATTTGGCACAGTAAGTTGCCTTTATCTGAAAATAACTTGAGAGGATTTAGAAGCTTGAAAACACTGGTTCAAACTGGATATACTTATCACAACCCTAATATCATTTCATTATCTTGACATTTCTAGCCATAAAATTCCTTCAGCCTGATTAGAATGGTATCCTAACAATATTTTACAAAAAGCTTGTACCTTGTTCTACAGAAGAAACATATGCAAAAAAAAAAGTAATATATAGATAGCACAAACCAGATGAAAATGCTAGCTGAAATTCTGGATTTGCTTCCCTTTCAGAGGAGGATCCCCTGACTCATTACACTTTTGGCAAAAGTACCAAGAATGATCTAATTGCCTAAAGGCCAGAGAGTCTACATCTCTACTTAATGCAAAAAAAAGTTTTTAACTTACTTTGGTCAGCTCCTTAAAGATGTTGGCTTTGCAGCTAGCAAAATAAAAAATAAAAAATAAAAAAAAAAATCATTTCAGCTTTGTCCTTGTCCTATCAGCATTTCTTTCTGAAATACGATTGGTGTGTTTGACTAAGCTAATAATCAAACACATGCACTTTCAAGGAGGCATTAAACATTGTGCCACCTATCAAGTAGAAAAGGTGAGGAAGAAAGAAACTTTTGCTAATCAGTTTACAAAAATATGCTCTCAGACAGTGTACAAGTTCCACTTTTACCTTTCTTGTTGCCTCAATTCCTGACCAGCTAGTAGGACAGCCAAACATTTTCATTCCTAAGGAAAGATCAGATTAAGTTTGACATCTCTGTACTGATGTTTTAATCACTTTCTGAATACCTTAGATCTCTTCTACTGAAGGAATAGAGGTCCTCATCTCGGATTTCTGCCTGTTCTATTTCAGTATTTTGTCCAACTCCACTTCTCATACCAAAAATACACCGACTAAATGTATCTCCACTACAAAAGACCTTACTAACCTGAAGCTTCTCTTTTACCAGTATTTCTTTCAGGTCCCTGACCAACCTCACCTGTAGCTTTCACCCACACCAGTCGTTCCAGAAAGTCTAAGCTGAGCCTAGGGCATTCAGTACTCAGCCTGCTCTATGCCAGAAATGTGATAGTCTCTAGCCCAGCTGTAGCCTGTTCATGGGTCCTGCTGATGCTTATCCTGAACTACAGACTGATTTCTTAACCCCTCCTTATCACAATGTATCTGCCTGCAAATTGATGTATCTCATTCTAACTCTCACCTTCAGGCTAAATTAATGGTTGGACCTTGGTCCTGTCTTTTTATCACAAAACTGCCTTTTTTTCAGGACTCTTGATTGTACTTGACCAAAATCTTCAGGTCTGTGGTACTTCTGGATGGGCCCTCACTGTTAAGTCCTTTGCCCTAAGGGTCATGTGCACCTTCTGTCCTTCAGGGAGCAGCTGTTCCATGGTGCTCCCAACAACTTCCTTCCTCCAGAAATGTTAGTTGTGTTCCATATCTATTCCAAAATAAGATCAATCTTCTTCTTCATATAGAAACTAATAATATGTTGACAAGTTGCCATTTGCTCCCTCTTCTTCCAGAGATTTGTAAATATTTTTCCTGGCTATATTCTTAGCATATGTTATAATATATTCTATTCCTGTTTTGCATATTGAAAAGTGAGTAAAAGGAGAAGAAGCTTTCATATTTGGTTCTTTATTTTTATATTTCATAATTTCATTAGTAAGATCAGCTTTTACAGACATGTTGGAATTGTTTCAGTTTCAGTGTAAACAGATTGGCATTTTATAAGTGCTTTAAAAGTACAGCCTTCTTCTTCATTCAAAATCACATGCAGACTGCATCTGCTTAATAATTGAAATAGTCATTATAGCTGAGAAAATATTTAACTGTTGCGTTCTCCAGTAGCTACTGGAGTATGCAGCCCAAAAAATATATGTACAAGATTGGGTATTTATTAGTGTAACTCATTATACTGAAGTTCTATGAATCTAAATTTCTTCAAATACAAGGATCTTCAGATACATTTTCCACTACTCTGTCATTATAGGAAAACTTAGACTATCCATTGCACATGAGTGAGGTTGGAAAGGTGTTTTTGTGTTTGGAAACAGGCTTTTCTCCTTCCATTTATCTATCCTTAAAAATATAATTGATACCACGTATTGTCTTCCTTGGTTGCAGGAATTCTTGACTTCTTTTAGGTACTCTATGTTTACAGTGGAAAGTTCAACGGCATGAATGGTACTGTCATCCACTACTGCCAATTGAGGTTTAATGTAAACATTTCAAAGATCATTTGTAATACTTAATAGCTTGACCATGCCCAGGAGCTCTGGCCTAGAACAAATATGATTAATTGATCTCTTCAGCCTGCACTCATTTTGGATATCTTCCACTGCAAAGATCTTGTAAGATTTCTCAGATCCATACTCTGGTCAGCTGTCGTGCTGAAGCAGCACCAGAATAAATCACTGTAGAGTCTCTAAGCCAACAGATATCATTAGGCTTGCAGTTACAAGCTTAGACAGATGTCCTGAGACTGCAGTACTGATCCATCTGTGATCTGTGAAAATGAAGAGGAAAAATTGCAGTTCTATCTCTGCAGTGAATACTGATTTAATCCAAATCTCAGGTAGAAAAAGCCAAGGCACTTTGGTCCACATTTTTTGTGAAGCTTTGACATGACTTTATGCAGCAGATCTAGACTTCAGCATCCATATTTCCAAGTGATATACAAATATTAATACAGACAGACTATTTAGAAATCTAGATCTCACAGAAGACAACCATCAAGTACCACTTTTATATTCAGAAATTATAAAGAGGAAGGAGAGGAAGAAGGTCTTTCATTTCATTGTGGTTGCAGAGTAGTCAGCTGAAAGTTTTCCATAGGTATCAGACTTTTTCCTCCTTGAAAAACCCAGTAAGAAATAAAAGCCCAAGTAACTTCGTATTTCCAGTACCAGTGATGTGAACACTGGAATACCTGCCAAATCTGTACTTCCAAGGCATTTTTGTTTGGTTGCAGGACACAGAAGCTCAGAGTACACATATGCATAGGAGATTAAATGTAGATTTTGTCCTTCAAATTACAATTTCAATGCTTTTGAATTTCACCAAATAAGCACTCCTGATCAAGTGCCAGAGATATTGCCTGTAATATATATTTTAATTTCATTCTTTTGAAGGGTAACTCTTATGCTGGCTTTCACAAGGGACTGGCACATTAAGCAAAACGTAAGAACTGCTGAAAAAAATAATTGGAGCAATTGCTTAATTTGAATTTCTATAATTTTCATTTTGTTCTATTTGATTTGTTACCCTTATTTGCAGAGTCAGACTATATATCCATAAGATTTAATTCTCTGTTCCTCATATAAGTATTTGCTCCATTTACATGCTAAGAAAGCTTCAGAAAGCAGACTTTCACATCTTCATAACAGAATGGACAATTTAGCTGACACATTTGAGTGAATGAATATATGATGTTTTCTCCTTGCCTTGTTGCTATGAGTTTGTCTATCCAATAATTATGTTTTGCACTCTCTAGATCAATTAAGAAGATTCTAAATTCAATTACATTATTATAATATTAATATTGCAAAGAAACCACCTAAATTGCAAATAATTTTTCACAACGAGAACAATTAGCCATTGGAAAGTTCTCCCCAGGGAAGTGGTGGATTCCTCAACATTGGACACTTTTAAGATTCAGCTGGGCTGTCTTGTCTAGGCACTGCATTTGCCATGAAGGCTTGGACCAGATGATTCTTGAGGTCCCTTTGGCTTCCCAAAGAGTGTGTCTCTCACTGAAATTGACTGTAATAGAGACATAACAGAAAAAAAAAAAGAAATAAAAATAAAGGAGAAATGGTGGCAATACTGTGGGGTAGGAGCCGCAGCTGGGACTTCATCAGGAGCTGCAGGTAGGCCTGGGAGTGGTGGCCTAAGACTGCACAGCTTATGCCGGGGACAACGATCCTTGTGGGTCGTTACTGCAGGTCCTTACTGCGCCCCTTGCTGCTGCTGCTGCTGGTAGAAAGGAGAGAGAAGAATAGAAGACAAAAGAGAGAGGAGAAGAAAAATCAAACAAAAGGAGCCAAGCTGAAAGCAACCCTCACTGAGACCACTACAGGCTGTGACTTTTCCACCAGACCAGGGTCCAATAAGGAAAACAGTGTCAGATTCCTCGCATCTCCAGCACTCCTCAGATCATTGGAAGAAAGCTCTTCAGGGCAATAGCGGGGAGTGGCCCTGCCACCCGTGCCGTGCCCAGACTCTAAAAGAGCAGTCCCCTGTGTGCCCGGGAACACAGCAGCATGGCTGGCAGCCAGAGGCACCAGAAGGATGAAGGAAGCGGCTGCTGCAGCCTCGCTGCCCCTGCTGTCCCTGCCGCTGGTGACACCTATGCTGGACCTGCCACTGCTGCCGCAACTCGCCTCACCCCCCAGCTCCAGGAGGACGTGAGCACAACATCCCCATCCAAACCTTTCACCTCTAACGCCTTCTCCTCCCGGGTGTGTAATTGGCCCCTTTCTCACATGCACCTCGTTGACCCTATACTGGAAAGGCTTTGGGCTTTCTCTGCCCCAAACTGTAATAATGTGTTTTTTTTCTTGCTCTTTACTGACGGTACATTTACATATGCAGTTCTGCACGCACACACTTTGAAAACTTTTACAGTAAATGGTATTTAAAACACGTAATCTGAGTGTGTGTTTGTGCGTGTGTGCGCTTCCGAGAGGAGCCTATCAATCGGTTACACACCCAGTGGAAACAAGCCAGCCCCAAGCCGGGGACGGACCCACCGAAATAATTAAGAAGGCTATCCTAAATATATCATTTGGTGTCAGAAAATCCTGATAAGCAAACAGGGCGATTGTGCCCTGAGATAAGGCGGCTTCGACCCAAAATCGGGTCCAAAGTGACACCCTTCCAACCTGGTATTCTATGATTCAGGGATTCGCTTCTATTTCCTGATTACATGACAGATAAACCCCTTCAGCACAAATATTTAGAGTAACTTAAAGACTGCTTTCCACAACATTTCTGCCAGTAAACTCTGTTCTCCAATGTTTGTGGGGAGAAATCATTAAAAATAACCAAACCTAAACAAAATAACAACAACAAAACCACACAAAAAAACCCCAAACCAAAACAAAAAATAACAACACAAACTACCTCAAAAGGATAGAATCATAGAATGGTTGAAGTTGGAAGGGACCTTAAAGATCATGAGGTTCCAATCTCCCTGCTATAAGCAGGGACACCTTCCACCAGACCAGGCTGCACAAGTCCTCATACAATCTGGGCTTAAACACCTCCAGGGAGAGGGCATAAAGAATTTCTCTAGGCAACCTGTTCCAGCACTTCACTACCCTCACAGTGAAGAATTTCTTCCTGATGTCTAACCTGAATCTACCCTCTTTCAGTTTAAAACCATTACCCCTTGTCCTATCAAGGCCAAATGGATTAATTTACAATTCCAAAGAATATTCCTAAGAGATTTGGTGTTGTTCAATGTATTCTTTTTAATATTAACAACTGATGTTTATCCTGGAGGGAACTGGATACTACAGTGGGGAAGGAGACTAAAATAGAAACCATTATCTTGCATCTTGTGGCCACACCTTTTAGCTTTATTGTACAGTAACAAGCATAATGCTATCTTTGTTTTAATCTAGCCTTTAGTCTCGAAGCCTCAATGCATTTATTATTATTATTTTAATAAAATACCTGATCTGGGGGAATTGAGTTGATAGTGTTTTTGTGATTTGCTCACTATTGTGAGTTTGCTTTAAACATTATTAGTTAGCAGTTTTATGCAGTATTTTCTAACGTTATAATATTTATTTTAAGAAGGAACAACCAGGATAAACATTACAGAACAATCAGAGTTCTTAATTTACTCATTAATGAACAAAACAATGCCTCAAAAGTTGTATCTCAGAGGCTTCTCAGAGCTTGTATCTCAGAAACTTGAATTCTGTATTTATGGCACCTGGATCATAAAATCACTCCTATTTTGTAAAAACAAATTAAGAGAAGCAAAGAGCATCATTTGAAATAATAGTTTTGTTTCTTCTGTCTTCTGTAACAGGAAAAAAAAATAAAATTGAGAGAGAGGAAAAAGAAGAGGAATCATTCCTAACCTCCTAAGAAAAATTCTGTAATATAAATTGTGGCAATTTAACCAAAATATGTATTCTATGTTCTAATAGAAATAGTTTGAGATATTTTTGCAGGCTGACACATCCCAGCTTCCCCTGTGTTGTTTTTGTCAATGTAGCTCTTTATTTTGGCTTGTAGTTTCATGATGTTTTAGGGAGAATCTAGATTTGTCTCTGATGTTATGAAGATTCTGTTCTTCCAATCCTAAGGGGCCAATGATACGGTCTGTTTGTCTTCCTCTGTTGAGGACTGTTAGCAAGCACACCTCTGGAATGTGTTAGGAGATTAAATTGTACACTAGATATACTCTGAATGGTAAGTAAATGGTGAAATACTCACATTTCAAATCTTATAATTTGAAGTGTTTATTCCATCAGGGACAGGAATGCAAATTGATGCATAAGCCTTTAAGAACCTTACATATTTTCTCAAGGATCTCTGTTTAGACTACTGAAAAATAGCAGAGCTTTATTGTTAGTGCTCCTAAGTCAGTTCCTGAATCACAAACTGAAACTGATTTCTTTTCTGACTCACAGATCACTAGAACTCCTAAATTCCATTTTGAGAATAAATTAGCATATGTAGTGCCTGTGAAAGATGTTTCTGCAGCTTCAAAGTAAGTTAGTCTTTTTCATAAGCTATTCATATTTCAAATTGAATGGTGTTATAAAAAGAAGGGGAGACACAGGAACAAGTGAGACAACTATTAAGAAGATTTTTTAACCCTAAGCATTTTTATTATCAATCTGCCTCACCATCTCTAAAAGTAAGGATGTATATTGATTACTTAATAACATATAAAGAAACCTAAACCAAAATGCAGAGTACACAAAATTGTCAAGAGGAATTTTCTTCCTCTCAGTAATATTAAATATTCAATTTTCAAGTACAGTATTAAAATTGAAGCAAAGTAGGTATCCATGGAAAAGTCTGTTAATTTGAGTCAAATTTGGGGTTATATTTTTAAATGCAGAAGAGATCATGATGTTCAGTGTTCAGTGGCTGAAATCTTCTGTATTTTTTACATCAGTGAATCAGAATTTTGACAGTAAATTGTGAGATTGCTGCAACAAAATCTCTAACACACATATACATTTTGGCATTCTCCATATACCTGTAATGAGCTATTGCCATAAGTTACAAGACACAATTAAATAATATTTGAGTTAATATATTTGAATATTTATCTGAAATTTTACAAATATCTACTAGAACTGGTTCATACAGTTTTTTAGAACTATAGACTGCAATTAAAAATACAGGAAAATCTTATAATGAGAAAACAGATATTGTATTTTTGTGGGTCCTATTTGTTTTGCAGTATTTCTGAGCTTGTGCCTATTCAATACGATTGTTAGTACACACAGGCAGACCGAGACGTAACAGCCATACATAATTTAAAGGCCATGCCTTGACAGATGATGACAGTTGAACATGACAATTTTTGGAGATGCTTATTTGTTAAGATTTCACAAGAATCACTTTTCAGACGTCTTGCAAAACTTCTGTTAAACAATAGTTTGTGGCAGTTTAGCAACAGTACTTTATTCTATTAAACTAGAAAATTCCTCCCCAGACCATCTGGGTTGGCAGGTGTTCATCATCACATCTATGTTGCTATGAGACAAGAGATTGCTTACTCTGATTAGTCATGTAGCAAGAAACTCTAATTTTGCTCATTTGAAACAACCTATGTTTGCAGTACCTGTAAAGCTCAAGGTGTAAAACTCATGTTAAGATGTGAGAAAATCTACTTCAGATTAAGGCCTGTGGTGAGGCTATTTATACACAAAAAATTTCTCAGTTTCACCCCTACTTCTCTGAACAATGGACAATTACTTTACATGAATGATGTGTTAGCATTTACCTCTGTGAGACAAATTAAGTCCCAAGTTCAGCTCAGTCCTTCAGTTTAACTAACAGAAATTAGCAGTTACTCTCCAAGTTGGAGCTACTGTTGAATTTTTCTACTGTGACTCTTCCAAATGCTTCCAGGCCCAGGATGGGAGAAGGCAGGAAATACTATGTAGTTCAACTACCCCAGTTATTTTTTATTGTTATTTCTATTATAATAAATCTCAGAAGTTCAAGCTAAGGTTGATACAGTATTCAGTACTCAGCATCACAGACAGCCGTTAAATATGGCTACAGAATTTGTATATTGGAGTTGAAACAAGCAAAGGATAAAATTTAGACAATCCAAAATCTGCTTAAATTGAGACAGATTCAGACACTATACTCTCCAACTCTGATAACATTCTAAGTAAAAGAAGATTCAAATTTTGGATCCCCAAATTCCCTACCCAATGGCTCCCAGACACTCTATTGCATATGACCACTAAGTCTCTTTGTAAACAACATCAAAATTCAAAGGTAGGTTGGGAGAGGTATACAAGCACTGATTATGTCTGCCCTATGCCAAGACCACTGAAGGGAAGCCAATTTAATTCTAAAGCTCAGTTGTCCAGTAAGTATTTCAAGAGTCATGGTGGTTTCACTCAAGTGTGTAACAACTAGAGGAAACATTGTAAGTCATAGTTTCACAGAATGATTTCAAAGTAACTTTTTGTCCCTCTGTCCAGGATAACATACATATTTTTCTTCAATGCAGTATCATAGTATCATTCTAGTTGGAAAAGATGTTCAAGATCAAGTTCAACCACTACCCTAACTCTGCCACATCTACCACTAAACCCTGACCCACCTGGCACCACATCCATCTTTTCAGATGTCTCCAGGGATGGTGGCTCAACCACCTCCTTGGACAGCCTGGATCACCAAGTCCAACTCCTGCCCCAGAACAGGGCAACCCTAAAGTTCACACCATGTCCTTGAGGGTGTTGTCCAAATGTTTATTGAATATCGTCAGGCACGGTACCATTACTGCTTCCCTGGGGAGCCTATTCCAATGTTCCACCTGCTCCACCTCCTCCACTCCTGCTTCACACTCTGGATGAAGAATCGCTTCCTAATGTTCAACCTAACCCTTCCCCTTGCACATCTTCCTACCATTCCCTCGGGTCCTATCATTGGTCAACAGAGAGAAGAGGTCAGCATCTACTTCTCCTCCTTCCAAGTAAGCTGCGTATGTGTAAGAATTTCCAAGAAACCAAAATGCAGGGAGTCCTCAGGCCATTGCTGTACAGTGAAACTTAATTTTGCTTATTGTTATTTTTACCCCTTAAGTCTTGCAGAGCTTGCAGTGTGCCTTTGGCAGGGAAAAGGAAGCTTGTCACAGTCTCACCTATAACTGCAGAATAATATTGTAAGTGAGGGTTTGCACTCTCTCTGACCAATGGAGTCCCTATCACCCTTATCTAATGGCAATTTCTGGTTTCTTCAAGACTCAAAACCAGAATATTTTTCTCTTCAATTTTCCTATACCTATTCTAAAACCTAGCTGGGATATTCTTAATATGCAGCCCTTAATCAACTATCAAGGTATCAGAGATCACCTTAGACGTGTTCTTTGCCTGCTCTTTTCCACTGCATGCTGTAGCTACTCCCTGCCAAGCCTGTAAAAACACTGAATCACTCCTTGAATATCCTGCTGTCTGTTAGAGGTCTGAGAGTCACATAATTGAGGCTACACTGTCTCTTAGGGCAAGGCCGTGAAATTTAATCAGATCCACAGGCAGCATCCAAATCTCCTGAGGTCATGTATTTCAGATATGTATTTAGCTCAAATAGCATAACAATTTGTTTTGTTTTGTTTTGTTTTTTTCTTTTGGATGTTTATTTTTAATTTGTCTCTGTCCTGTTGATTTTTGGGGTACTCACCACAGTGCATGTGGACTGACTCCAAGAAAGGGACTCCAGGCAGTTAGAGTTTCCCTGGTGACTAATACCTGATTATATCTACTCTAACATAAGAATCCATCTGGCTTAATCAGTATATAGGGGCTCAGACTCATTTTTCCTTTCACTTGATGGCACACAATCACCTTGACAATAAATCATTTAAATAAATATTTATTTAAATAAATAAATATTTTAAATACACTAAAAATAACTATATCAATTAATTAATATTGTATTTATTGTGACAGACCAGCTTATGATGAGCACAAAAATGCATTAGATTTCCAATTCATAGTACAAATAAGTGACAGGTCACCTTCCACAGAAACTGTGACTTGCAATCAGCACTTTATGTTGCTTTCGAAGAGTCGTATCACAGAATCACAGAATGGTGTGTGTTTGAAGGGACCTTAAAAGTTAATCTAGTTCCAACCCCCCTCCATAAGGAGGGACACCTCCTACTAGACCAGGCTGCTCAAATCCCCATCCAACCTGGCCTTGAACATTTCCAGCAATGGGGCATCCACAGCCTCTTTGGGTAACCTGTTCCAGTGTCTCACCACTCACACTAAAGAATTTCATCTTAATGCCTAACCTAAACCTACCCTTTTCCAGTTTAAAGTTGTTCTTTGTCCTGTCACTACATAGCATTGTAAAAAGTCCCTCCCCAGCTCTCTTGTAGGAGCCTTCTGGTACTGTAAGGCCACTATAAGGTCTCTGTGCCTTCTATAAGGCACTATAAGCCTTTTGTTCTCCAGGCTGAGCAACCCTAACTTGTCAGGTTGTCTTTGAAGGGGAGCTGCTCAAGCCTTTGGATCATCTTTGTGGACCTCCTGTGGACTCACTCTAGGAGGTCCATGTTCTTTCTGTGTTGGAGGCTTCAGAGCTAGATGCAGTACTCCAGTTGGGGTCTCACAATCGCAGAGTAGAGAAGGAGAATCAGCTCCCACAACATCCTGTCCATGTTTCTTTTGATGCAGCCCAGAATATGGTTTCCCAGGGGTCAGTACTCAGTCCAGTCTTGTTCAACATATTCATCAGTGACCTGAAGGAGGGGACAGAGTGTATCGTCAGCAAGTTTGTTGATGGTACCAAACTGGGAAGGGTGGCTGACACTCCAGAAGGCTGTGCTGCCATCCAGCATGACCTGGACAGACTGTAAAGCTGGGCAGAAAGAAACCTAATGAGGTTTAACAGGGCAAGTGTGGGGTCCTGCACCTGGGGAGGAAGAACCCTATGCATCAGTATAGGTTAGGGGTGGACCTGCTGTAAAGCAGTTCCAAGGAGAAGGATCTTTGAGTCCTGGTAGATAGTAAATTACCCATGAACCAGCAGTGTACTCTTGCCATCAAGAAGGCAAATGAAATCCTGCAGTGCATAAGGAAGAATGTGGCCAGTAGGTGGAGAGAGGTCATTCTCCCCCTCTACTCTGCTCTGGTGAGGCCACTTCTGGAATACTGTGTCCAGTTCTGGGCTCCCCCATTCAAGAAAGACAGGGAACTACTAGAGAGAGTCCAGTGGGGGGCAACAAACATTACTAGGGGATTGGAGTATCTCTTTTATGAGGAAGGGTTGAGAGAGCTGGGACTCTTTATCCTGGTGAAGAGAAGCTGAGGGGAGATTTTATTCATGCCTATAAGTATGTGAAGGGTGGGTGCCAGGATGGAACCAGGCTCTTTTCAATAATTCCCAGTGACAGGATGAGGGGCAATGGGCAGAAGCTGAAACACAGGCAGTTCCATTTAAATATGAGAAAAAAACTTCTTTATGGTGAGGGTAACAGAGCACTGGAAAAGGCTGTCCAAGAAGGTTGTGGAGTGCCCTTCTCTGGAGATAATCAAGACCCACCTGGATGCAGTCCTCAGTGAGGTACTCTAGGCCATCCTGCTTTAGTAGGGGAGTTGGACTAGATGATCTCTAGAGATCCCTTCCAACTGACTATTCCATGATGTTTGGCTTTCTGGGCAAGCAGCACACATTGCCAGCTCATGTTGAGCATCAACCAACACCCCCAAGTCTTCCTCAGGGCTGTTCTCAATGCATTCTCCACCCAACTTGCAATTGTGCTTGGGATTGGGTGCAGGACCTTACACTTGTCTTTGTTGAACTTTATGAGATTCATGTGGGCCCATCTCTCATGCCTGACAAGGTCCTTCTGAATGGCCTCACTTCCCTCCAGTGTGTTGACCACACCACACAGCTTGGTATTGTCAGCAAACTTGCTGACAGTGCACTCATTCCACAGTCCATGTTGCCAACAAAGATGTTCAACAGTACCTGTTCCAGTACCAATCCCTGAGTAATGCCACTTGTCACTCATCTCCATGTGGACATCAAGCTGTTGATCACTACTCTTAGAGCATGACCATCCAGCCAATTCCTTATTCACTGAGTGCCTCATCCACTGAATCCACATCCTTCCAATTTAGAAACAAGGATGTCATGTGGGACCGTGTCAAACACTTCGCACAAGTCCAGGTAGATGACATAAGTTCTACTTCCCCTGTTCACTGATCCTGTGACCTTGTTACAAAAGGTCACCAAATTTGCCAGATATATAACCCTTGGTGAAGCCATGTGGACTGTCAGCAATCATCTCCTCATTTTCTATGTGCATTAGCAAAGCCTTCAGATCTGATTCACAATCTTGCTGGGCACAGAGGTGAGACTGACTGGCCTATAGTTTCTCAGGTCTTCCTTTTTTCCCTTCTTGTAAATGGGGATTATGTTTCCCTTTTTCCAGTCAGTGGGAACTTTACCACACTGCCAGGACTTCTCAAATATGATGAAAAATGTTTTGCATGGTCCTACATGACCATCCAGGATCAAAGCAAAGATTTGATGGATGTAGACTTTATTTTTGTGTCTAAGTGTGTCCAGGAACACCTTTCCCTGATTCTACACATACCCTTAATATTTTGTTTTGGTTTGGTTTTATCTTGGAGGTTTTTTTGGTTGGTTGGGTTTTTTTGATTGGAATAGTCCATGTTTTTAGTTGAAACACTTGCAGAGCAATCCAAGAATGAAACTTTATTGCTAAAAATATGCCCTAGGATAAATGCCACAAGCCAGTTTTTACTTAAGATCCTCCTGGGGAACTTGAACCATCTCCAGTTTTTTCTACATTAGCAAACCACAGGAATAACAAAGTGTATTTCAAGAATGTTTCACATGATGCTGAAGACTTCATGTCCGTGTGTATTTTGGAGGTTGAAGTGGGGCTGTTGCAAGACGTATACTTTATCTCACAAAGTTCTAATGCTTGGCTGAGGGTATCAATTCCTAAACTTTCATTGTCTCAAAACTACTAAAAGGCTCAAGACTTCTGGTCTAGTGATTTAACTCTGAAGAGTGGAACTATTTGAAATCCTGCAGACTCTCTCTATTTCAGGCTGCAAAGAAATGCCACCGCCCCACCCCACACCTTCCAATCCTTAAAGTTTCCATTATTTTATATATATATACATATATATATATTTCAGAAAATAATTAAAGGGGAAAGAAGAATCATATTTCTGAAGCTGACCTGAAAGTGTTTAATTACTTTCCCCCCAGAGAAAACTGTTGTGGTAAGAGATGAAACCGTGACAAGTGTTCCGCTCAGTTGTTGAATGGAATTATTTGTTTGGAATCATTAAAGTCTTACTCACTCCTGCAGCAAGCAAACTGGGAATCCTGCTGATTCAAGGCATGTTTGATTATTTTATAGATATTTCTCTCCAGCCAATTAAGGAGAAGCAAAGTTTGGTGCTGTCTTGATGTGGGGGACAGGAAAACAGGCATTCCATTTTCTGGTAGCACAAACTCTTGGAAATTGAGAAGGAAAAAAATACTTGAAAATAAAGCAGATTTATTCTAATTATTTTTATAAACCAGGTACCCAGTGATTCTCTTTTTAAGGTTAGTGAAATGTAACAAACTGTGGATTTCATCTGATATTCACATAAATTACTGATTAGTACCTCCTTATTTTAATTCACCTGCATTTGTGAGATGGGTGTTTATCCCACTGTTATCTATGCCATGTAGATTTGTGGTTATTTTGTTCATTTGTGAGAATGCCTAAGGAAAAGATTTTACCTGCAATTTGTACATGTCACAGAACAAGCACTGATTTTGCCGATGTATGCCTTCCTGGGGTAGTCTGAAATGAAGATGTTACAACAATAGGAAGTTAGTTTTCCAAGCAATCAAACAATCCATTATGATGAGTAAGAACGAGGAGGAATATGAAAAGAATCCTTTCCACACAAGGGTCATCTTCTGGAGAGCATTTGTTCTTAAATCAAGAAGTCCACAGGGTAGCTGGATAATAAGAAAAAAAAAAAAAAAAAATAAAGATTGCACATTGTGCAACATGCACTTTGTCTAACTGCACTCGTGCAGACAAAAGGAGGGTTTCCTGACCAGTCTGACTTGTCGAAGAGCTGATGGGAAGGAGGAATAGCACACACAGTTCTTTGTTCAGGGAGAAGGGCAGAACGAGGAAGAAAGGAGAAAAGGGAGTAATAGAAACAGAGTAACACTACTATTTCTGACTTATGTAGAACCCTTCCGACAATATAAAGGCTACTGAATGAATAGTGTCCTACTTTGTTCTCATTAGCATCTCATCTTCTGAAGGGCAGGTTATTTAATTCACAAACAGTAATTTAGAAACCAGTATTTCTAATTTTTTAGCAGTTTTTAAGTTAGAATGACAACACTTACTGTATGTTTTCAGAGAGCTGTGAATAGCCATCATTGCAAGCACAGAAAAGCAAAGAAATAATGTGTTTTCTATTGTCCCTTTAGGTGACTTCAGGCAAACATCTTTTCTATCTGCTAAATCAAAGTTAGATGAAGCCCTGAAGTTGAGATGCTGTGTATGTCCAAAAATAAAATATCCAGACAGTTGTCAGAACAGGAACTAAAAAGAAAAGCTGATTCTGTAATAAAGAATGTATAATGTGTGGCTTTTATTCAATCCACACTACTAACATAAACCAAAATAGCAGGTGGGTATGCACACACCTACGAAACCATGCAAAGGTAGGAAGAAAAACCAAGTGCTGCAGAAATCACAACCAAAAGAAGGATTAAGTAGATACAATGGCAGGTGTCACAAGCTTTCAGCTGGGCATATAAAGCTTATTTTGCATAAGTAAGAGGCTGATGAAAAGGAATGGGATGGCAGTAAAAGGGCCTTGTAAAAAAAACAAAACACAAATAAAATAAAATAACTCAACATTCCCCCAAGAGACTCCAAACAACAACAGCAAAAACCCAACCCAATCCAAACAACAACAACAAAAAACATACAAACAAAACAACAACAAAACCCCAAGCAGAAATACTGCAGCTTTTGGACTCTTTTCTGGCAAGAGATAGCTTCAGCTCAATCTCAACTACAGTGTTACTTACTTAGAAGCTTAGGAAATACTGTGTCCTGTGATCTTTGGTCTTGAAGACACACATACTGTGTCACCAGGTTCACACATTTGAGTCAGTCACGCAGTAAATTAGAATAGTTTTCCACTCTCTTCCATTTCTTGTGTCCTTAGAATACCTGTTGCCGAGCAGACTAAAAGTAAGTCAGCTAGATTGTTCCGTCAGCTGGTGGACCTGGCTGGCGTGAATCACAGCCCCCATTCCTCAGAGGAGATAGAATGGTGTGTCCACACAGCATTCCCCACTGTGAGGTTTGCAACGTACACTGTCCATGGCAAGAGTAACAAAGCTACGTCATCATCTACTTAGAAGTGGCAGTGGTGTGGAGTGATATGTCTAGTAAATGGGGAGCACTTCAATACCGCTCAGGACACTGGGGACAGAAAGTGCCCTGGGAGTGGCCTGGAGTAAGAGAGCTGCCATGATACTGAGCTCATGTTTTGCTTCCTGACTTCTGGGACAGATTTCAGAACTCAGTGCTCTTCAGAGCAGCCTAGATCCTCCTGTGGCTGAACATAAACAGAGAGCTTCCCCTACATTATAACTGAACAGAGTAAGTAACACCCATGCATTTCCAGTATCATTTGAGAATTTCCATGCTGGTGGAAATTTCTCTTGGACCTTCTTTGGTCTCTTATACTTTTCCAGTGATGAGACCTGAGTCACAAATATGGCCCATACCATGTTGCTGCATATGAATAACATTGCTTTGTCTGAAAGGATTCTGACAGAATTATAAAATATTCTTCATGGAAAAAAAAAATTGCCTAAGACATAGACAAAGTCCTGTAAAATCACTTCCTGTAAATTTTTTACTAACTGGAAAGTGTTTAATGCTCAGGTTTCTGAATGTAGAATTTTTATTTATTTTATTTTATTTTATTTTATTTTATTTTATTTTATTTTATTTATTTTATTTTATTTTATTTTATTTTATTTAAAATAGTTAAATTCTGTTGTTAAGTTAATTAGGCAACTGCTTCTCATTACTGTGCTGCTTCAGCTTCTTGCCAGCTTGGGTTTTTACAAGTGAAATGAACATGATGATTCCAGCTTACTTTCTATCAGCCTGATACACTGAACCCTTATATTTGCCATACCTCAGCAATTAGTATAAAGTCCAACCAAAATGGATTCATTGGTAGAGCATCTGAGTTTCACCTCTAGTAAGTCATGCAATTAACTAAACAAAATTAACAAAGCATGCTTTGCAGAAGCAGAAGCTTATTGACAGGAAGATATATGAAAGCTTGAACATTGCTTTGCTTCAGCTGTTCATTCTCTGCCAATGTATTGCTTTCTCTTTCCATGAATAATAAGGTAAACAGGAGCGAGCAACAGTTTGCATAGAGGATTGTTGTTTATGTGCAGAAGAAGGCGTATACACTGATAAGGAAGACTTCATCATCAGTCTGTGCCATGTAAATGGTGAAATTTGGAAGTGTTCAAGGACATGTTGGATGCAGCTTTGAGCAACCCGATCTAGTGAAAGATGTCTCTGCCTAGGACAGGATGGTCAGACACAATTACCTTTAAAGGACCCTTCTAACTCAAACAATTCTCTGATTCAATGATATAGAACTTGATAATTTAGATGTGTGCATAAAATAATTTATTCTGCCACTTACACGCTTGCCCAAGTTTGTCCCAAAGTTTGTTTCTTCCTTAGCTGGTCAGCTGTGAAGTAGAGATAATGGCTTCTCTATGAGAAGAAGTATATTTGGAGAGAAAAGAAAAAATGTAAAATAGGTACAGCAGTGCTGACACTTCCAATCCTTTCCAAGACACAAAGAAATAACTAAATTCGGCAACAAGGTGGGTATGAGACAAGATCCCTTCAAAACTCCTTTTTTTTTCACCTGGCATCAGATTTATTTTTTTCATCTTTGAACTCACTGCAGTAATAGAGCACCTGAGAAAGCTTTTTCTTTCATATGAAAGAACCACTGAAAAAAAGTGGGAGTAAACTATAAGTTGAGTAACAAGCAAGCCCTCCACAATAAGCACACTTTACAAGGCTCAAAGACAGACAACAGGATAAGAAGGTCTCTACAAAGTCTTAATGGATATATTGTTCATGATAACACCAGCAATAATAGCAAGTTGCATTTTATAATAATTTATCTATTTCTATTGTTGATAGTGCTAAAACTCATCTATTCTCCATTCTCTTGCTATTAAAAAAAATGAATAGTAAACAATAACGAGTGCTTATGTCCATTGTTTCAATTTTTTGTTTGAAAGATGCCACTTTTAGGTAAAGAGAGCTTCAAAAGCCTGCTATTAACAAATGAAATAAAATCAGTAGGATTTCAGACATTTGTACTCAGAATTCTCACTGAATCTGTAAGAGCATTAGCACACACACATATAAAACCCTAAGCAAAATATGGATACTCAGATATACCATTGACTAATCTAAATTAAATATTATCTGCATTTTTATGTTCAGATTCAGTGAGCTTCCTACAAAGGTTGGCAGAATCATATGTGGGTTTTATTATTTCATACTAAAGATACTTTTTTAGATATAGAGAAAAAATTTAAATGCATTTATTCTTCAAGCATGTAGATTATTTTTTTTAAAATATGTTATAAACACCCAAATGTAAATCTGAATTTGGCATTCATAACTCATTTTCAGGACCAATTTAAAGTCATAACTGTGGCAAAGTTTGTAGCTCTATGGGCCCACAAAACATTTTATCTGCATTCAAGAGTACTCCTTAGCAGAATGTACTCATTTCACTCCACCCTTGGGTACAGTATATTAAAGAAATACATAAACCAAGAAAATCCTGGGGAGAGAAAAATCTGTTAGAAATACTTACTCTTTGTCCTTATTTTTTCATACTGTTGGTGACACAATCCTGTATAAAAGTGTTTTTATCAAAATCAAGTTGTTTTCTGTAATTGTGTAAACCAGATTATACATAAAGAAACTTTCAAATGAACTTTCAAGTAAAACTTCCAACTGAGAGCAGATTTCTATCACAAGCATACAAGTATTTCCAGTGTCCCCACTATAGAGTAAGCTGTCTTTTCTCTTTTTAAAAAGTCATCAGAAGAGTCATTCCAAAGGCAGCAGAAGATTGAAAAAGTTTCTTGATACCAAGCATGTAGAATACATTGCCTTGCATTAAAAAATCGCAAATGTTTCCCATTATATCAAATGCAATTTCCTTCTCCAACTCCTAAGAGGTTTTGAAGACCATTCCATTCCTATAAATTTTACAGACATGTCAGCTACCATTTCTCAGTAAAATAACTTTGTTTAATGGACTTCAGTGCCATGACTCTCAGGACCTTAGGTGTAGTCTGTATCTGTTAAAATTTCACAAGACATTAAACCACATTTAATCACATTTAATCAAGAAACTCAGTTTTTAATGAAGTAAGGCTGAAGAAAAAAAAAAAAAAAAAAGGTTGTACCATTTTACCATTATAACTTTAAATGTCAGTGGATTTCATACCCCTGGAAATTAAATTGAATTTCAACAAGTTTGGAGATGCAGATTGCCACACAGTGCAAACACTACTGTCTCACAGGACTCTGACATGGGAATTGGGATGTGATTCAACTTTGGGACAAGAAATAAAAGGCTTAGAGTCACAAATGTCTTCTCAGAGTCTTTTGATGTAGCTATGAGGAGTGATTAAGTTGGAAATACTAATCTCTCATTTCCATTTGTAAACCAACACAGCATGTGAACAAAGGCTTTCGGAGTTAAATAAGATGCACTGACTGACAGTGTCATTAGTCCCTAGCATTGCACAGGTCTGCATTTGAGAATGTAATTCTGCTTAGGAAAATGAAATTTTCTAGGAAAAAATATTTAAATCAGTGTACCTAGAGTACTGTTGCATCATTCAACTGCTGGCAAACTGATGCAACAAGGTTTGACTTTCATAGTCTTATGTGACAAGTAGAAAGCATTTTTTACCTCTATGTGGTTCCTCCTGTCATACATTTGTGACAGTATTACCACACACAATTTTGTTCTGAGAAGCCTGTACATCTAATGCTGTCCATCCTCAGCATGAAGGATCTGCTGTTAGGTTATGTGATAAAAGCTGCCCCCACACAGACAAAGGAGCAGTGCAGAGGAACTTCCCAATCTGGAGAAACCCAGTACCACCCTGGCCATTTCCCACAGATGCTACCCAGGATCCATCAGTCTGTGAAAGGCTCATGCCCATGGCCCTGAAGAAACACAGAGGTGTGGTAGTGGGGCAGATCCTAGTGCCCCAGGCAGAGACAGCAGCCCCAGCTATGCACCCAGGGCTGTCCCAAGGCAGCCTCAGCCCCAGAAGCCAGGGGACAACCAGCACCTGCAATCTGTGAGGAGGCTCTCTGCACCACCCCTCACAGTGGGGGCACTGCCCAGGTGTATGGGATTTGCTGTGGGGTGCAGGGAAGAAGCAGATCAAGGGAGGTTCTCCTCCTCCTCTACTTGGCCCTGGTGAGACCTCGCTTGAAGTATTGTGTCCAGTTCTGGGCTCCTCAGTTCAAGGACAGGGATCTACTTGAGAGAGTCCAACAGAGGGCTATGAGGATGATTAAGGGGCTGGAACACCTGCCTTATGAGGAAAGGCTAAGAGACCTGGGGCTTTTCAGTCTAGAGAGAACAAGATTGAGGGGGAATCTAATTAAAATTAATGTCCTATTATGTCTATATAATAGAGCTGGGCATCAAGAAGGCAGGGACAAACTCTTTTCGCTTGTGCCCTGAGATAGGACAAGGAGCAGTGGATTCAAACTCGAGCATGGGAAGTTCCATCTCAACATGAGGAAGAATTTCTTTACTGTGAAGGTTACAGAGCACTGGAACAGGCTGCTCAGAGAGCAGAATCATAGAATCATAGAATCTTAGGGGCTGGAAGGGACCTCGAGAGATCATCTAGTCCAACCCCCCTGCCAGAGCAGGGTCGCCTAGAGTACATCACACAGGAACTCATCCAGGTGGGTTTTGAATGTCTCCAGTGAGGGAGACTCCACAACCTCCCTGGGCAGTCTGTTCCAGTGCTCTGTCACTCTTACAGTAAAAAAATTTTTTCGGATATTCACCTTGAACCTCCTATGCTCCAATTTACACCCATTACCCCTTGTCCTATCACTGGTCATCACTGAGAAAAGCCTAACTCCGTCCCCCTGACACTCACCCCTTACATATTTGTAAACATTGATGAGGTCACCCCTCAGTCTCCTTTTCTCCAAGCTAAAGAGACCCAGCTCCCTCAGCCTTTCCTCATAAGGGAGATGTTCCACTCCCCTAATCATCTTCGTAGCTCTGCGCTGGACTCTTTCGAGCAGTTCCCTGTCCTTTTTGAACTGAGGGGCCCAGAACTGGACACAATACTCCAGATGTGGCCTCACCAATGCAGAATAGAGGGGGAGGAGAACCTCTCTTGACCTACTAACCACACCCTTTCTAATGCACCCCAGGATGCCATTGGCCTTCTTGGCCACAAGGGCACATTGCTGGCTCATGGTCATCCTCCTGTCTACCAGGACCCCCAGGTCTCTTTCACCTACACTACTCTCCAGCAGTTCAGCCCCCAACCTGTACTGGGACATGGTGTTGTTCTTCCCCAAATGTAAAACTCTGCACTTCCCCTTGTTGAATTTCATCATGTTTCTCCCCGCCCAACTCTCCAACCTATCTAAGTCTCTCTGAATGGCAGCACAGCCTTCTGGTGTGTCAGCCACTCCTCCCAGCTTAGTGTCATCAGCAAACTTGCTGAGGGTACATTCTATACCCTCATCCAGGTCGTTGATGAAGATGTTGAACAACACCGGTCCCAGTACCGACCCCTGTGGGACTCCACTAGTCACACACCTCCAACCAGATTCTGCCCCATTGACTACAACTCTCTGACTCCTTCCTTTCAACCAGTTCCTAATCCACCTCACTTCCTGGTCACCAAACCCATACCTGATCAACTTTTCTACAAGGATGCTGTGGGAGACGGTGTCAAATGCTTTACTGAAATCAAGATAAACCACATCTACCGCTCTACCATCATCTATCCACCTAGTAATTTCCTCATAGAAGGCTATGAGGTTAGTCAAACATGATTTACCCTTGATAAAACCATGTTGACTGCTCTTGATGACCCCCATGTCCTTGATGTGCCTGGAGATAGTGACAAGAACAAGTTGTTCCATCACCTTTCCAGGGATGGAGGTGAGGCTGACCGGTCTATAGTTACCCGGGTCCTCCTTCTTGCCCTTCTTGTAGACTGGAGTGACATTTGCTATCCTCCAGTCCTCAGGCACCTCTCCTGTTGCCCATGACTTACTGAAGATGATGGAGAGTGGCCTAGCAATGACCTCCGCCAGCTCCCTCAGCACCCTTGGGTGCATTCCATCCGGACCCATTGATTTATGGATGTCCAGATTACTCAACTGATCCCTAACCCAATCCTCATCTACCATGTCAAACTCTTCCTCTATCTTGACTTCTTCTGGGGCTATATGAATCTGGGGCTCATAGGGAGACCCTGCAGGAGTGAAGACAGAGGCAAAGAAGACATTCAGCACCTCTGCCTTCTTTATATCCTCTGCCACCAGGGCTCCCACCTCATTCCTCAGTGGGCCAATATTGCCTTTAGTGCTAGTTTTGCTAGCTATGTATTTGAAAAAGCCCTTTCTATTATCCTTAACCTGACTTGCAAGGTTAAGTTCCAAGGAGGCCTTAGCTTTCCTAATTGCCTCCCTACATCCTCTGACAACAGTCCTATATTCCTCCCAAGTGACCAGCCCCTCCTTCCATGATCTGTAGATTTTTCTTTTCCACTTAAGTTTGCCCAGTAGTTCCTTCTTTAACCATGCAGGTCTCCTTTTCTGGAGACTTTCAAGACCCATCTGGATGCCTTTCTGAGTGATCTGCCCCAGGTTTTTTGGGTCCTGCTCTGGCAGGGTTGGACTTGATGATCTTTGGAAGTCCCTTCCAACCGCTAATATTCTGTGATTCTGTGATATTGGGTACCTCTAGCTTAGTGATGTGCGTACATTCATTGTCTGTCCACAGTCTTTATTTAGGAAAAACAGATAAAAGTGTAAATGTTCCTGATCATGCAGTAGTGAGACTTTCAGATATATTCCAGAGTACAGGCATGGTTTCTCCTGTTGTGGTGAAATCTGACAGCACTAGGGATGGTGTGAATCAGCCAACTTTTGAGGACCATGTTTGTTTGTTTTTTCCACTTAGGAAGAATGTTAGTAAGTTCCACCATGCAAAAGAAACCCCATTTAGTGCTATGAAACAATGGCAGACTCTTCTGACTAGCAGTTTTAAAACTCAATGTTATAATGAAATAAATATCTTGCCTTTACTAGATGTTAAATTTTTATTGATGTGCCCTGCAGCCCTATTATTCTGGGCTGTGATTCTGTCAAAATTTATAAATTATGTGTGGAAGGAAGGAAAGATGAAGGCATTCAATCTGGATTGGAGATGCATGATGCAGGAATTAGTACTGGCTGTTATTAAAGAATGCTTTAACCTTTGAGTCAAAACATGAAATAATCTCCACTTGCTGCTGGATTAAGTGTAAGAGAAAAATAACTGTATTGAAATAGTAAAGGGTGATAACATAAGATGCCAGTCAGTTAAGGTAGTACTTTTTTGTTGTTCTTGTTCCGTATTGTTTGTCCCTTACATTATAGCTGAAGTGGTTGCACACTAGAAGATAGTCTTGCAACAATCTTATTATAGTAGATCCAGTTAAATGTTTAGTTATCTTTAAGATAAACAGATCAGATATTATGTCTTTAAACAATTCCTCCTTTTCAGTGTTTATCATCAGACTTAGGCTGCTGAGCACTACTCAGTACTGTACCTCAAATATAAAAGCTATTGCTTAGAAACTGGAGCTGGAAATTAATTCAGAGGATTGTTAGTCAGAATTCATCTGAATTATTCTTTTTTTCTTATGACATTGCTACAGGATTCTTTGGGTTTTTTAATCCTGTTACATAAAGGCAAGAAAGATAACTGGGGGACTGGAACATCTCCCTCATGAGGAAAGGTTGAGAGAGATGGGACTCTTTAGCCTGGAGAAGAGAAGGCTGAGGGAACACCTTATTCATGCCTGTAAGTATCTAAAGGGTAGGTGCAGGGAGGATGGAGCCAGGCTCTTTTCAGTAGTTCCTAGTGACAGGATGAGGGATAATGGGCACAAGCTGGAACATGGGAAGTTCCATTTAAATAAGAGAAAAAAACTTCTTTATTGTGAGGGTGACAGAACACTGGGACAGGCTGCCCAGGGAGGTTGTGGAGTCTCCTCTTAAGATATTCAAGACCTGCCTAGATGCAGTCCTGAGTAATGTGCTCTAGGCCATCTTGTTTCAGCAAGAGAGTTGGACTAGATGATCTCTAGAGGTCCCTTCCAAATCTGACAATTCTGTGATAATTGAGGAGAGAGACAACTTGATTCTTTGTTCCAGGGGGGACTGTGAGTCAAAGATGTGCTTACTAGAAAAGCTCCATATCTTCCACCAGAAGGGCTATTTGGAGATTGATAATGTGTTACCTCTCTCCTGTGTAATTCTTGTGATGATGAATCCTTGTCCTGTAGACAGAAGATGAGGAAAAAAATATTAAAAAATAGTTTAGATAATTTTATATTAAGCATGCACAGAGAAATGCATACTTACTGCTTTGAGGCTCTAATCACCCATACAGTGGCAACAGCAGCATAATAGTACTTAAACTGAGATCAGTTATGAAGTGGTTACCTTCTGAGGTTTTTTCATTGCTGGTACAAATCTAATTTGATATTTTTTTTAATCTAACTAATAGATAATTGGAATAATCCTTTGAAAATACTTTTTTTTTTTTTCTAACCACAGAAATTTTAAATATTTAATCTTCATCAACAGATTCAAATGTTACAAATTTATGTAGAATATACAATTAAAGTAAGTGGAAATCAATAGTAGTAGTAGTGAAATTCAAGAAAAAAACATGTTATACTGTTAAAACCAATTCATTAATTGATACTTGATATGCAATATTGTAGCAATTGAATGCAACAGGAAAACAAAAAAGTCCCACCTATATTTTACATTCATGTAAGGAAATGCAAAAACTCACCACGTGTGTCCCTGCCTATCTAGTAGACCACCTAGACATGCCTAAATATTTTTAGGGCCAGCATGACCAACAGGGCTTTTGAAAGAAGCTTGGTTTAATGGAAGACTAAAAATATTTTTAAATGGTTATGTGTACTGCTTCCATACAGAGTCAAAAAGCAATTCTTAAGAAAAGTGGATATTAGTCACAAATATTCCCTGCAGGTAAAAGCCTCAAGAAAAAAAAAATAATAACAACTTTGTGGAGGCAAAAACTAATAAAGGAAGCAAATACATCTCCTGTCAGTTAGACTCACAGACTTCCTTTTAAACTTGATTGCAAGTGTACAGCATGCAAATCAACAACTTGGTAATGCAGTTAACAGCCATTCAGCCTCTAGCAAGTTACTCTGCAGTCATCACTCATTCTCTACTCCTTCCTGAAAAAGTTTCTACTTTTGCAGCTACCACTACCACCACATTCTTCCCTGGAAAATGAAGCAATATTTTGTGTTCAAAGCATCCTCATGCGTCTGACTGGGAACACGTGAGCACCTCAAATATTCTTCTGAAACAACTGATGGCTTTTGTATGTAATCTTGCTAAATATTTTTTGTGAACATACCCAAACTTTATTCAAGTACCTTAAGACAGAATGACATAAAAAAGGGGAAAATAAAATATCTCAAATATTAGCAAATAATAGAAACTTGATTTCTTCTCCTCCGGGGACATATGAGGACATCACACTGACTAAACCATGACTGTAAAAAGTATAGCTGATCTAAAAAATAAAAGAGATTACTCTATTTTCTCTTTAAAGAAGGTTATTATTCTGATTTTCTTTCTCACAAAATATAGCATTACGCAGATAATACAATGCAAATTAATAAATAAAATTATCCAATCATTTTCCAATTCAGTTATATCTACCAGAGTAAATCCAAGGTCATTAAAAGACAGAAGTTTCTCTGTTACAGCCAGTGAAAAAGGATCAGTTACAATAAGCTAGGTGTTTTTTAATTATTTGGAATGCATAACAATATTTTATATTACTGATTTTCTTATGTTTCTCTGTGAAACTGAATGGTGTTATGGATAATTTCTGTTTATAAACACAGGAAAACATAGAAATAGTTGCTGTACTCAGACCACATGTCCATATTTCCCAGTATTATTTCTGGTAATGGTCAAATGTACATTTGCAGCTGCCTTATTGAACTATAATTTCTGAGAAGTCCCCAGAATGCTCTTATAATTAGCATCACTTTTTATTGACTGTCATTCTTTCATATTGAAACCAACTAAATGAACTGAGTAAACATGCCACTAACTACAAAATGACTAGTTTCACAGTTATTTTTTTCAGCTTTTTGTAGGGGAGAAAAAAAAAAAAAAGGGTTGAAAAGATGTTGTAATAATTGCTATCATTAATGCTACTGATTTCTTGTAAAATTATATTACAATATGAGACAGATCCTCCACTCACCACATAAAATATATATTCCATGAAGGAAAATGTTTTAATGTCTTCATTAAAAACACTGTTATAAAATATATTATGTGCTTTTTTGATTTACATTTACTTTCCCTGAACAGTCTTTTTTTTTTTTTCTGAATACTGTATCTTCATCATTTATTGGCTCTTCAGTCTCTGTTGTGAGACTCTTCTACTGTCTTTCAAAAAAATTTACTGACCTTTGATGTCATTACTAAATTGTTCATAATCAGAATTTTAGACTCATATATTATGTTTTTCATTTAACTTTTTGTAGTCTTTGTACTTTTATAGTTCTAGAAAGAAATTCCAGTCTCTGTGGGCAGTCATTTAATTTTTAGGATCCTCATTTACACTTCCTTTACACATGCTGCCTTTATTTGTGGTCTTGTTAAAGACGTTTAGATTATTTTTTGAAGCTTAATGTCATTAAACGTTCTCAATGTTGTATGCAAACACTATTTGTTTTGATGTTCTTTTAAGACTCTTTCTCCTTTTTCCATAATTAATTTCTTAGAAGTTGATAATAATAGAGTAGATATTTTTGTTTGCTTTTCAGTTTTATGTAGATAAATTAATTTTGTAAATTGTGCTCACTAAATTGTGCTCATTGTTTTCAACCAGATTCAGGCTTTGTAACTAATTGCTTTAAGCAACAGTCTAAAATTTTGTTGCTGAAGTAAATTTTATGTGATTTGTCCATGTGAATAACTAGATCCTCCAATTATTATTACGAATTTTGTATTGAGCTTGCCAGATGCACAAACACTTGGCTGACACTTAACGTGATATTTCCTACTGATCTTTGAAATGTACTCCAAGATAGGTTTTAACACAAATATACCACGTTCATTGTATTTGACTAAGCTCTGTAAGTCACAGCACTGCTTCTTTGCTACTGAAGGTCTGTGCTGTTGTTCCTATGAATTTTGTGCAGTGGCAGTATGGTATTTTGTCCTTTGTGTTACTGCCGTTCAAATAACTTGTAATCGATATGCCCTGTTTCAAGTGACTTCATTTACTGAGCCTGTTCTTTGATTATTAAAAGTTACAAAGTTCAGTCTTTAACTATTTATTTTTCTTTTTTGTTTACTTAAATTTCATTTTAGGAAGAAGGTGTTTATGCAGCCGTTTACAAGGTCATAGGGTCATACAATAACCTATACTGAAAGCTTTGTAGTTCAATCTCCCGCTGAAGGATGGGTCAGTGTCCAGACCCTGAGGGCTAAGCCCAGGCCATGGGCTCTCTCCATCAACCCCATGTCACAGAACACCTCCCAGCCCCCAGGCCAAATGTCCCTCTTGCTGATTGGTCCAGCTTGCTGCTGACAAGAATCACAGACACCGATATCACACCATACTAAGTCAATGACACAGCTCTGGCCTTCAGCAACCCCATACACACACGCAGACACCCCAGAGAGCCCCACACCCAGGAAAATCACTAAACGTGGAGTTTAATGAGAAGCTGGGACAGATTGTGCTGCTGAAGTGCAGACATGGCCAGACAGGCATCCATTCCAGCACAGGTTTGCACAGGACTGCCACCTTTGCTCACCTTCTCCCTCTGTTTACCCACACTTGGTCCTCCTCAAACTACTGTGATCCTTCTGTTACCCCACCTTCATTACCTCCTCTAAGCATCCTATAGTAAGTCCTGTGTAGTACTGAGTTGTTCTTCCTTGCACCCCACAGCAAGCACCTGGGCAGTGTGCCTATTGTGAGGGTTGGTGCAGAAAGCCTCCTCACTGACGGCTGATGTTGGTTGTTCCCTGACTGGTGGGGCTGTGGCTGTCTTGGGACAGCCCTGGGGGCACAGCTGGGCCTGCTGTCTCTGCCTGGGGCATTGGGATCTGCCCCACCACCACACTTTTGGGGTCCTTCGTGGCCATGGGGATGAGCCTTTTTAGCACCCCACAAGATCAGACTCGGGTTAACACAGGCAGGGTCTGTAGAAGTACCTGAAGAATGGTGGCATGAAACTTCCATTTTTCTTCCACTCTTCCAAACTGAGAAAGTTCCAAGTACAAGTGAATCTGTAAAGGTCTCATATATGGCTCTGTTTTTTAAAAAAGATTTGAGATCTCTTTATCATTTCACAAATGAAGCTGGTTAACAAGTACAGAAGTGCCTTACTCTTTACACATGGTTTTCTTATGTTGGTTAAAAGAAATAGAGGTTATAAATGTAATTTTCTTGTCCTATCTTGAAAGTTATTTTCTCAACTCCATCAACTGCAACTGGTGAGACTGCTTTTCCCAAAGTAAATCAAGATCTTATATTTGAGAGTCTACATGGAATCCCCCAGGACGTAAAAGAATGCTTCTAGAATTATTAACATTCTTTTTTCCTCTATTTATATTTGCTCATTCCTTGAAGTGTCAAATAAGAACACATATTCTCTATTTTTTTTAGCTAGGATTTACCTTTTCCTTTCAGTTTGTTTTTGTTTTTTTTTTTCTTTTTTCTTGTGCTTTGGGTTTTGGTGGGGTTTTTTTAGTTTATTACAAATTTTGATAATAAACTTTTTTTTTTAGTTTATATATTTATATTTTATATTGCCGTGGTTTATCTTGTAATTTTGTTCTGTTTTTACTAACAATTAAAAGAAAATATTTCAGATTCCATTATATCAAAATTTTCAGAAGAAAAGAGGTAGCTGATTAAAAATTAATAATATTTTTAAAAAACAACAAACAACAAAAAACAGAGGGAAAACTACACACACAAAATTAAAAGAAAAATTTTCTTCAAATAAAATACCAGACTTAAAATTAAGAAAGTAAGTGAAAGAAGATGAAACATAAAGCAATATCATTTTTTTTGTGTGTGTAAGTATTACTCTTTAAATTAAAGAAGTAACCTCATCACATCTGAGCTGCTTGATCCTTTGTTCATTAATTAGTTAACAAAGGGCATTTTACTGATTTCTTTTTATTTTTTTTTGTATGGGATGTTCCTTAGGATTTTATTGAGAACCACATCCAAGGTAATGTTCCATTATTCATAGTAATCAAAACCAAAGGTCAGCTCCAAAAGGATTATTTAGGAAGACTTAAACATTTTTTTTTAATAAACAGTCTAGTGCATTCACATGCTATTCTGTCATAATTCCAGATTTCCCTCTTTATGATATTACAAAAGGATGGTAAATTGTATTTTGTAAGCACATAAATTTATGGCTTATTTGGGGGTCTGGATTGGATAAATTATAAGGCATGACTCAAAGACAAATGATGGGAAAGACATTTTCAACAATCAATGTAGGGATCTGAGCACAATACATGGATGGGAGTTATTGTTCTGTCTTCACAAACCGTTCAATTCTTGTCCAGGCTTGCAGTCATTTATGTATGTGAGAGACAAGTGAAAAAGAGTTAAGGATAAGTGGAAATGAAAGATTTTTAATTGATTTTGTGTACATAGAAACTACTTTAGTGGATTCTGTGATTTGGCTTTTATGACATTCCATACAATGCCATTTTTAAATCTGGCTGACGTATGTTACTCTGCTCAAACAAAATAACAGAAAAATGTAAGCACTTGTTATTGTAAGTTCAGAGAATCAACCAACACTTCAGCCTTTCTGTTGTCAGCTCATCCTGTATCCGTGCTATACTGCCCAAGAATGGTGCTTCCACAAGACAGTTTCTCGAAGGGAGATAATGATATCATTTTGCTTCCACAAACTTCTGAAGCAGTTACCTTTTATCCATTTTATTTTCCTAGCTCAAGGCAAAGAAGAGCAAACAAACAAACACACAAACAAGAAGTAACACAGCATCTCCACACCCTACAAATTCTTACCAATAATGAGGTGGAAACAATAATTGCCATTATTTTCCTTTCATCCCTGAGATATGATAAGGAACAGCAAATGCTTGTAGAGTTAGGAAGACGAAGGCAAACATTAAAAATAAATAAATAAATAAAATAAATAAAGTTAGGACTAGGAGAAATACCACACAGATTTCAGTCAGTTCTTTTTTGACAAAGAGGCTAGATACGGTGTCAAACAGTGTTGGTTTTCTTTCTGTTCCTCACCAAGGCTGACACAATCTCACATATAGTAATTTTGTGGTTTTTATCATAAAAAAGTTCATCTTTGAAGTGAGACTCCGTGAGCCAATTAGGCAGATTAGTTTAAAAACACACAAGATGCTGCAGTTCTCGTTTGTTGACCCTTGGAGAGCTGTGCTAATGGTTTCGTCTCTAGATTATGAATGTATTAGCTCTATTACAGCTCTTTTAGCTTTTAAAAATGTTAGGAACCTGATTAGTGTTCCCAGCCTAGCTGGAATATGTGGGCTGACTGTCCAGCTGTATCTTCCGTTGCTAAGTTTAAAAAACATAAAGAAGACAAAGACATAGTCACTGAAAGGTCAGCTCAAAGTCCAGCTCTATGTGTTCCTGACTGTGATTGCTGTAATTGGCTTTATCAACGGAAATTTTATCTGTAAACAGTGTATTGTTTATTTAAGATATGGCCAGCAACACTGCCAGAAAATGTACGTATTTTTCTCTTACTATGTAAGTGATGAATGAATTCTAGCAACATTTATTTTTTAGAAACTTTAATTTCTGCATTTTTAGTTTCAGTATTGTGTTATGTACAAAGATATGTGCTTTAATGTGAAAACATAGAAATAAATGCAGTAGACTTGACTCTTCATTAGTCATATTTATATCTTGTCTTGAATTTCAGATTTATTTGTAATAACATAAATAATCTGCAGCCATCCCTTTCCCTAATGAAGTTCCAGGGAACAATAAACTTGTGAAGTAACAGCAGAATTTCAGTTTACTAATTCAACAGGAATTAGTCAGCATATGGTATGATAAATTTTTTTCAGCCTGCTGGTAACTAATAAGGAACCTAGTTAAGGCCAAGAAAGACCTAAGAGTCTAAATATGATGACCTTCAAAAGATACAGAAACAAGGTGGAGGTTAGTACGTAATTACGTGTCCTTACCAATACTGTCACAGGGACAAAGATCCCTAGACCAGTCTTCTGCTATCACATTGATGCAGGTGATCACTGTACATTAGGACATTTCTGATCAGAGCAAAAAAGTAAAAAAAAAAAGATCAGGAAGACTAGTCTGTGCAAAACACCATCAGAATCACGGCTCTGTGAAAAATAAATTTATGAACCTCAGCCTGATGTAGCCATACTCCAGGGGTGAGCAGAGTTTATGATAATACTGTATTTTACTTCTTGCTAAAAAAAGGATCTTACGGGATTTTTCTCTTTGATAAGACTTTTTTTTGTCGATGATTTTTTTTTTTTTGTGAAACCTGAAGTATGGAGACAAATCATATTTTACAGGGAGGAAATGAGTCAGGGAGAGGGAGAGGAAGAATAAGAGGGAGAGAAAGGGAGAGAGGAAGAGGCATTTCAGGGTCACAGTGTGCCAGAAGAGACAGGCATCTCTAAAAAGTAATTTTTCTCACCTTATTTAGAGATCTGAGAACACCAGAAATCCACCTCTAGAATTAAAGAAGAGAAAAGTTACTTGATGTGATAAGTGACTGAGGTATCAAATACTAGCAATACTAGTGTTGGGATCATTTCTGTTTAACATTTTTATTGGTGATCTTGATAAGGACAGAGTGTATTATCAGTAAGTTTGCAGATGGCAACAAGCTAGGTGGGAGTGTTGATCTGCATGAGGCTAGGGAGGCTCTACAGAGAGACTTGGATAGATTAGATCATTGGACTGATGTTAATGGTCCGGGTTTCAACAAGGCCAAGTGCTGGGTCCTGCACTTGGGCCACAACAACCCCAGGCAACATTACAGACTTAGGGAAGTGTGGCTGGAAAGTGTCTGGCAGAAAAGGACATATGGGTTCTAATTGAGAAGCCACTGAATATGATCCAGCAGAGTGCCCAGGTGGCCAAGAAAGCCAATGGCATCCTGGCTTGTATTTGAAATAGTGTGACCAGCCGAAGTAGAGAGGTGATTGTTCCCCTGTACTCAGCACTGGTGAGGCCACACCTGGAGTATTGTGTCCAGTTTTGGGCACCTCAATTCAAGAGAGATATTGAGGTGCTGGAACGAGTACAGAGGAGGGCAACAAAGCTGGTGAAGGGCCTAGAGAAAAAAATCTTATGAAGAACATTTGAAGGAGCTGGGAATGTTTAGTTTGAGGAAAAGGAGGCTGAGGGGAGACCTCATCAGTCTACCTGAAAGTCATTGTAGAGAGGTCAGTGCTGGTCTCTTCTCACAGGTAATTAGTGACAAAACAAGAGGGAATGGCTTCAAGCTGCAACAGGGTAGGTTTAGACTGGACATTAGGAACATTTTTTTTCACAGAAAGAGTGGTTAGACACTGGAATAGGTTGTCCAGGGAGGTGGTGGAGTCACCATCCCTGGATGTGTTTAAGGGTCGTTTGGATGTGGTGTTGGTGGATATGGTTTATGGGAGAACTTTGTAGAGTAGGGATGATGGTTGGACTTGGTGATCCCAGGGTCTTTTCCAGTCTGAATAGTTCTATGTTTCTATGTTCTATGATTCTACTAGTAGAAGCTATTTTCAAATACCTTAAAGCTAGTTGCATAAATAACCACTAGGTTTATTAAGAGTAGGAGTACAAAATCACATCTGTCATGTAGCTAATGCATTTCTAGTGAAAATGTTGCATTTAGTTATTGAGCTCATGAAGGCTAAGATCTCAATTTATTTAAGATCTCCATTTATTTTCTTGGAATGCCTTCTACTATGACTGAAAAATATTCCTTCATCAAACTTCACTCGTTCTAGATAAGAACTGCAATGTAACCTTTGCTCTTATTATTATTAGTTGGGTGGAACTATTATGTAGGAAAAAATCCCATTTGAAAAAAGAAATAGACTATGCTTGTGACATGCTAAATTATAAAATGATAAATTAGAAGAGGATCTGTGTTCTCAAAGAGCACTATTTAATCAAGTATTATGGATACAGTGTTACTTGGTTTTATTTGTGCTTAACACATGCTTTCACTTTTCTCTCTATATTCAATCAGTTTCACAGTTTAAACATGTGACAGATCAAATCCTCTCATTTCCCCCCAAATTATTTTTGACAACTTCACAGCTCTTAGCATGAGGCTTGGTAAACTCTAGATGATGTATGACTTACATAGCAAGCTCCTCAAATGATCAAATATCAGGTGACATATCTCCTTTATATACCAGTCAAATCTCATTTAATTCTAGGAGGGTAATCTTATTTTTTTAAACTATTTCTTGCCTTCTGTCAACAGTTTTTTTTTCC
The DNA here is from genome assembly GCF_000747805.2 of Chaetura pelagica. Classification (NCBI taxonomy): domain Eukaryota; kingdom Metazoa; phylum Chordata; class Aves; order Apodiformes; family Apodidae; genus Chaetura; species Chaetura pelagica. The sequence continues at coordinate 5,253,687 of NW_009970718.1, read as the reverse complement.
CTCACAGTGTTGAATACAAATACCTAGGAGAAATATGCCGAGAAATTTCATGGAAAAGCATATGCCACTTGTGTGCAAGAAAGCTGTTGCTACATGAAAGTGACATTCCCTAATGGAAAATAAAAAGATTTCCATGGAAATATAAAGAATCAGAACTGAAGGGTTACTGACTTTGTACAGGTATTCACTGCAATGCAATGGGCAGCACATGGGAAGATAAAGACAACAGAAGCATGCTGAAGATTTAGAAAGCTTTAGCTGGCCATAAAATTTTAAATTCTCAGATGACTGCATGAGGAATTGTTTCAGCATATGAACTGGGCCTTTTATGAGCCTTAAATATGATTGGGGGGTTTTTTTAGTGGTTAAAATTTGTTGTACTTGAGAGTGCCTTTTAAAAGTATTTTAAAAGATGTAGAACTCCAACTGGATTTCTTACAGGAATACTTGAATCACTCTTTAAAGGCTTAAACCTAAATTTTTATTCTCCTCAGCTGAATTCTAAGCTGCGGTCTTGAAGTATGAGAAGGCAAATGATGCCTTTAATTTTTTTTGTTAAAGTATGGATTTTAGGAACAGAGCAGCAAGTATGCTTTTTTGAATCTATGCAGCTTTGATTACCAGAACTTTTCAGGGCCATTTCTTTAATCTTCTGAGAAGATTCTCTTGATGACTCAGATTATAAGGATAGATCTCATTTAATGATCAGTGCAAGTAGATTAAGTTTCTGACACTTTCATATATACTCTTTTTTAAAATAATCTTCCTAACACAAGAGTTTAAGGAGATGAAATATAAAATGGACAGTTCATTATGAATATAGAGAAACTGTCTGAATTAAATGAAGATTGTTCCCTATGAGCAGGAAAGCTTTAAAAGTTGAAATATGAAACATTTTTTTTAATAATTAATATTTTGAAATTTAAATTAATGAAATGGAAATTCAGCTGAAAGTCACCTGGAGAGCTCCAGAGGAAGTGTATACTCAGTACAGCATATTCCTATGGACTTTCCTGCATACATGCTAGGGAAGATGAAAGCGAAAACATATAAAAGCCTTATTGAGCACTGGGATTTTAAATTGTTTGATTGGGATGAGAAATGTTTTTTTAGTGCTGAGTGAAAACTTGTCTGACTTTTTTATAGTCCTAGTTTCATTAAATGTAAAAGAGACCAAATAGTTCTGAGCAGTACCTGCTTTCTGAAGCAAATTATTTTCTTTCTTTTGCCTTCAGGAACATTTACAAGATATTGAACATTAAATAAAATGTGTATACAAATGTGATAAAATAACTTCTACAAATGCATATATTTTTTTCTATTTATATATATATATATATGGATAAGTTCCTGGGGATTATGATTAATTTATAATTGCAATACATTGCAGTCTAAGTCAGTTTCCAGAACTTTTGCTTGCCTATCCAACTGGTGGATTTTAAAGGTGTTGTTTGCCCAAGGAAACTATGTTGTTTGCCCAAGGAAGCTATTATTTTCAAAGCTACTCCTGACATCTTCAGATAAGAATCATGATCTCTTATAAAACAGGTTGCAATCAAGCAACAAATCAAGCAACTTGGACAAGACTGAAGTTTGCAGACCTCCAAGAAGTCCCTAGGTCTTCATATATATTCAGAAATTCAGTTATAAATCTAATGTTTAGTTTGGATGTATATCAGAATGGGCATGTTCATTCTTACTCTGTATTAGAAGATCAGCTGTAGAGGGTTATAAGCTAGCTTCTTAGAGGTTTGTTTTTTAACTCTTATATAGCGTAGCGGAAATAATGTTTTAAATAAAAAACATCATTCAGAATTAAAAGTATTTTAAAAGATGTAGAACTCCAACTGGATTTCTTACAGGAATACTTGAATCACTCTTTAAAGGCTTAAACCTAAATTTTTATTCTCCTCAGCTGAATTCTAAGCTGCGGTCTTGAAGTATGAGAAGGCAAATGATGCCTTTAATTTTTTTTGTTAAAGTATGGATTTTAGGAACAGAGCAGCAAGTATGCTTTTTTGAATCTATGCAGCTTTGATTACCAGAACTTTTCAGGGCCATTTCTTTAATCTTCTGAGAAGATTCTCTTGATGACTCAGATTATAAGGATAGATCTCATTTAATGATCAGTGCAAGTAGATTAAGTTTCTGACACTTTCATATATACTCTTTTTTAAAATAATCTTCCTAACACAAGAGTTTAAGGAGATGAAATATAAAATGGACAGTTCATTATGAATATAGAGAAACTGTCTGAATTAAATGAAGATTGTTCCCTATGAGCAGGAAAGCTTTAAAAGTTGAAATATGAAACATTTTTTTTAATAATTAATATTTTGAAATTTAAATTAATGAAATGGAAATTCAGCTGAAAGTCACCTGGAGAGCTCCAGAGGAAGTGTATACTCAGTACAGCATATTCCTATGGACTTTCCTGCATACATGCTAGGGAAGATGAAAGCGAAAACATATAAAAGCCTTATTGAGCACTGGGATTTTAAATTGTTTGATTGGGATGAGAAATGTTTTTTTAGTGCTGAGTGAAAACTTGTCTGACTTTTTTATAGTCCTAGTTTCATTAAATGTAAAAGAGACCAAATAGTTCTGAGCAGTACCTGCTTTCTGAAGCAAATTATTTTCTTTCTTTTGCCTTCAGGAACATTTACAAGATATTGAACATTAAATAAAATGTGTATACAAATGTGATAAAATAACTTCTACAAATGCATATATTTTTTTCTATTTATATATATATATATATGGATAAGTTCCTGGGGATTATGATTAATTTATAATTGCAATACATTGCAGTCTAAGTCAGTTTCCAGAACTTTTGCTTGCCTATCCAACTGGTGGATTTTAAAGGTGTTGTTTGCCCAAGGAAACACACTGCTATTATTTTCAAAGCTACTCCTGACATCTTCAGATAAGAATCATGATCTCTTATAAAACAGGTTGCAATCAAGCAACAAATCAAGCAACTTGGACAAGACTGAAGTTTGCAGACCTCCAAGAAGTGCTATTATTTTCAAAGCTACTCCTGACATCTTCAGATAAGAATCATGATCTCTTATAAAACAGGTTGCAATCAAGCAACAAATCAAGCAACTTGGACAAGACTGAAGTTTGCAGACCTCCAAGAAGACCCTAGGTCTTCATATATATTCAGAAATTCAGTTATAAATCTAATGTTTAGTTTGGATGTATATCAGAATGGGCATGTTCATTCTTACTCTGTATTAGAAGATCAGCTGTAGAGGGTTATAAGCTAGCTTCTTAGAGGTTTGTTTTTTAACTCTTATATAGCGTAGCGGAAATAATGTTTTAAATAAAAAACATCATTCAGAATTACGTCACAGGAGCTGGAAACACTGTCTCCACCTGAGTCATTGTCAAGGAATGCAAGTGAAGGCAGGAGACTGGTTGTGATTTTCATCAGTTCACAAAGAACTCCAGAAGCACTATTGTGAACTGAAGCTAAGAGACTGCTACACTTTGAACTTCATAAATCAGATGACAGCTAAGAAACAAATAGAGCTGACCATACCTTTTGTGGATTTCACCAGTTGTGTCCTTCCTTCCTTCTCCTTATCATTATACTGTTGAAATTAAATCATTGGAGAAGAGCTTAATTCCTGATCCTGAGAATATACTGTCTTCTTCAGTGTAGAGTCCCGACAGGCAACTCATTAATGTCTGATGTATGCACAGACGTATGTGGTAAAGCTGAAGCGCCACAGCATATGGCATTAGAAGACCCCCCCAGTTCTCTCCTCTCATGTTGTAGCCTTACTAATGAAGAGTGCCAGGCTAGTCTGCAGTGCTGCTCCTCCATATACTCCATATAATACCTATGAGGACTTTTAATGCACACCCTCTTCAAAGTTGCTCATCTTTGTACAGGAAGTTGTTTCTTTCAGGTGGATAGAAACATCAAAATATGATGTGAATCAGCCAGGCTTAAGGATAGCAGATGCAATAGAGACGATGCGGATGATATCTCAGCAGAGATGCAAGTGATCTACTTCTCCATCTTGAAGCAAGTGGCTGGTGTGAGGTAGACGTTTCACTGAATCACTACAACATAGTATGTTGCAACCTGACATGTGGTGGCAGAACCATAGTGCAATGCTTATTCCTACTCAGCAGCAATCACCTGTATTTTCAGTTAGAGAGCATTTTGAGGGACAAGACAGTGCATTTGGAAAGCCCCTGTGAAAAGAAAAAGTGAGACCAGAGCTAGTTAGATAAGGACCTTCTCCTAAGCTCCACTTACCAGCTTTTAGGGTAGGTATTACTCACATGTTACTGGGAAAACAGAGCCTTTCCCCCTTTGTTGCATCCTGTCTCCAGAATGGTAACTAAGAGAGAGAATGCCTTATCTTGTGAAACAGGAAAAGATATAACGGGAAAAGAACACAATACTCAGGCATAGCAGCATATGACCTTCTTCTCTTCAATCCCTGGTGACAAAAAGGAGCTGTCTGTATTTCAACACAGCATCTAGGAATACTCAAGGGATCAGAAGGCTGCATGTACCTTCCTTTTCCTCCACATTCTCAGCAGATCCACAAAGCTGTGTAATGTTAACCAATCAATACAATGTAGGGGTAACTAGCTGAACATTCAGCTGTTCAGTGTTTCAGCGTTTATAGTAGACATGGAGATATGATGACTATGAGCAAGATGACTTTTCATATAGCTTAGAAACTGCTCCTGAAACTCTGGTTCTTGATTTGTATTTTTAGCTTCACAGAGTTTTATTCATTCTTTAGTATCTAACACATTAGCACTGCTATAAATGTCTGTATCTATTGTTTCCTACGGTAATAAACCCCACTTAGAAATAAGCAGCTGAGTAGAGAAATAATTGCCTTTCATTTAAATGTGGCTTTGAGTTTTACTGAACTAGGAAGTTATTTCTAGGCCAGAAGCATTAGAAAGTGCGTAGCTTTGTGGTACTCTTCAGGGATGCTAGCAATCTCATGCTGAGAACTTATTGCCTGCAATTCTGTAAAAGGGGAAGTGATCCTTCAGCTGCTACAAAGGCGACAAGGAAAAAAATATGTGTTCTGAGAAACTAAAAATATTAGTACTCACTGATATTACACCTTGACTTTGTAGGTTTCACCTTTCTTTGCAAAGGTCTCTAGACATACTTTCTTGTATGCTTAGAAATATAGGAAAATAGAGATAAATCCAGTCCAGGAAATTGCCTGGAAATTTCCTAAAATAATCCATTAAACAAATTCTGGTTATCCTGCATTTCAATTAGTTTTTATTCATGTGACCCTAATTTAAGGAAAATTTTCTATATATACAAACTTTCCCATAAAGTCTGTATCAAAAGATAAAAGCTTTTTAGAATGTGAAGAAAGACTCCTGAATGTGCCATTTCTGGAAGTTTTTTGTGTTCCTGCCACCCATCTTAAGATACTTCTAGCATGGGATTGCTTACAATTTTCAGTCATGTGTTTTGTCAAAAGAACTATTCCAGAAGGTATGTTTCCATAGTAAAAATTTCCTGTCAGAGAAACCCTCCTAAAAACAGGCATCCTGAAGTGAAAAAATCTATTAATAAATATTTTTTATTTGTTCCATGTGAAGTTCTTAAGGTTTTTGGCAAAATCTGTCAGAAAGAAAAGTCCCTACAATAAAGACGTCACATTTTTCCTGCGTACACACTGACAATTACAACTACCACAGAAAGAACCAGACAAACCATTCAGCCTAAAAGTTTTGTGGTCTTCCCTTGATACAGTTTGGTGCAGAGTGAGGGTGAATCTGGACTGTGTTCAAAATAGATGGTTCTTGATGTAACCCAGTGATATAAGTCCCTGAACTCATACCTTGCTGTGCTGAAGCAAGGCATTGCTTAGTTGCTGTGTATGGTGGATGCTTAGCTTTAAGCTGGAGAATGTGCTGGAAGTGTGAGGCAAGCAATTTCCACCCCAAGCTCTACTGTCAGCTGTCTGGTCAGCACTCAGAGGGAGGTGAGAGAAAGGTTATCGTGGAGGCCTCTCAGTGACTGTTGCTTCAGTAAACAGAAAACACATTTCAGAGCCTGATGACACAGGCGTGGGTCTAAGTTATTAACTGATACAAAACAGAGTTGTAAATGGTTCCAGGGGGTTTCATCCTTGCTGTCAGTGCCCTGCACCAGCTGCAGAAGTTAAAGTAGTTCTCTGGCTGCAAACTCCTGTTAATATCAAATTATTGAGGGCAGTTAAGTATGTCACACATTTTAGCCCCTGAGACAATATACACTAGTCACCCTCTGCCAGCTCTACTGGATCTCCAGGTTGATGCTGCTGCTGTTAAGGCAGAGTTAAAGAATATGGGTTTTGTACATTTTCACTTGAGTAATTTTAAGATTAAATCTTGCTTTAATAAAAGTGAGTGGAACCGAGCATTAAGACCACTTAGTGACACTGCTACTTGTGTGAAAAAAAGTATTGCTAGAAAAACTAACTCTCTTGGAAAATAATTTATACTTTGGGGTATTATTTCCCATTTTCCATTATTTTTTGTATCCAAAATTAACTTCAATGCCTCTGGGTTTGAGGATAGGAAGATAAATATCTAGTTATGTGAGGCAGTAATTTTCAATTGATTCAGACTACCTCTAATACAACAATTCCTCTCTCCAGGTAAACACAAAACAGCTGACTGTGGATTTTATTAATGATCAACAGTAAAACCTTTTATTTACAGTGGACATCAACTAAGTGAAAAGACAGAGGAGATTAGCAGTACCGATCTATTTCAGTAATTAAAAAGCTATGAACACTGTACTTTTCAAACCAATGTGTTTCCTATATTTCCCAAACACAAATCTGCAGGTTTTTTCTGGTGTGCAGTTATTAGCAATTTCTTTTATTGGTGCTCCTTCACTTCGCATAAAGTTGGAAGACATGCAGTCCAGGTGCTAGTGTGCCACCATGCAAAAAGGAACAGAAGATTGCCAGTCTCTGAGGCAGTAAAAATTATTAGCAGGACAGCAACGCATTCCTGAATCCCCAACATCTTTAGAAATAGGAATCATAGGTTCATTCATGTCAGGCAGAAGAAAGATCTGAATCTGTCTCTCTCTATGTCTGATTAATATTGTTATCATTGCTGAACCCTGTTGTTTCATAAATGCTATCCAACTCTAACTTTATTTCCATTCTGAATGTCCAAAGTGGAACTGAAAAGCTTTGTTTCATAATTAAGGCAAAGAAACATTTTATTTCCATGAGGGGAAAATAATCCCTTCATTTAAACTTCAACCATTTTCCCCCAATTATTCAGTTCAGTGATTTAACGGAATAATTACACTGCCTAAGTGCTACTCATCGATCATTCAGGTCAAACTGGAATTGCAGTTATTAATCAAAGTATATTACAATGGTTGGCAAAATGAATCCCTGTTCCTTCAAAATATACTCTTTGTCAGTGAAAACAGATATATGTGTGATATTTCAGGAAATTTTGCTATTTCTTTTGGTACCTAGCTACAGCTTTAGGGTTCTAAAGGACCATTTCTGAAACAAACACTTGTATTCGAAAATACAAGCACGTGCAAGCTACAGACATCTGAATCAGATTATATGAAACAAAACTTTTCTATTAGTATTTAGTTTAAACTGATTTTAACAGAAACTTGCTAGAGTTTTAAAATATTTGAATGACACATTTTCCTAAATACTTCCCATGGCTTTAGTGCTCAGAATTCAAATACCGTATAGAGAGTTTTGTTAAATGCTTGTGGTTTTTGCTGGTCCCCATGAACTCTGAGGAGGGCAACAAAACAAAAATAAATCGTGATGATTAACTTCTGCCTCTCTTAAATTAGGAAACAAGGAAAGTAGCATTGGTGAGATTTCCCATCCCAATTTCATAGACATGAAAGGCTTCAAATAGATTGTGCACATTTGTGTTATGAAAAATTATATGAAGGGGAAATAGGACCAAAAGGAAGTAGGCACCAAAACTCTTCTGCTGTCACAATAAATCTGCAACAATTTTACACAGAAAATATACATTGCTTAACTACAATTTCTAGAGAAAAAAAAAAATAATTCAGAAAAAAATAGACATCTCAAAAGAAAGAAAATTCATAGCTTTTGTAACAAAACAAATAAAAACCCTTACATAGATACTGCTGCTCAAAGCACTGAAAGTAAAGGCAGTTTTCAGATATTATGATCTGAGTCTATCTATAGTTGAATAATATGTGCAAAATTTAAGAAATCTACAGATGCTGAACAGTATCTCCTCCAGTCACGCATTTAAATTCAGCTTTTCTTTATGGAGATCTGGCCATTTCCAAGAAATTTCTGAGAGATGGTTTTTATTACAAATGATCTGAGAGTTTCTGTCTTTCAAAATGGTTGGGAGATTACTTATTTTTCCACCTACCCCCTCTTCTTTTTTCTTTTACTTACTGTTGTTGTTCAGATGCATGTTTGTGTTATGTTTTGGTTTTTTTAAGAAGATCCATGTCTTGCAGCTAACATATATGACTTTGTTTGATTGCTGATTTTTCAGCATGGTCAGTATGAGTAAAAAAGTCAGGAGAAGTGCCCATGAAAGATAAGTAAGTTGATTATCTTTCATGCCCATTTACTCTAAATTTTAGCAAAATGAAAAAAAAAAAAAAAATTTAAGGGTAATACTAGTTTTAACAACTTCCTTTTCTTTCAGATATACTAATTTGAAATATTAATTACATGTAATTCTCAAGTAATACTTGGAATCTGCAGTTTTAAAATTTTAAACTGAATTGAGGAAAGTATAGATTCAGATGTTTTAAAATCCATCTGCACTTACAGGCAAAATGTGGGTTAAATGTCCTTAAAATATCATTCTGTCTGTTTCTGGATTTCCTCCAGGTAAACAATCTTTTCATATATTTTGTGATAAAACAGTGGAACTGGGGATTAGCTGAAGAGTTATTTTGTACAGAGAAGAGTAAAAGAGTGATGCTTCATTCTAGTCACAGAAACCGAAGAATTATGTCTTTTTATCTCAGATTTGAGGTGATGACATAATTACATTATACAATAGGATCCTATAGAAAGTTTGTATGAGAAAAACAGGTGTTCCAAGGGGTGGATATATTCTAACTAAATATTTGTTACCTCATGGGATATACTTACAGTTTGGTGTCACCAGGCACTGAAAATCAAAAGTCAATGAAAACGGAACTAATTCAACCACTAAATGTCAATCACAAATTAAATGCCTCTTATTGTTGCACTCTAGATAGCGCCTGTTTTTCTTTGACTTATGTTTCTAATTTTGTATTTAAATTATAAACTTGGTATCTCTGATTGCTAGGGGCTTGTCTTATCTCAATTTAAGAAGACAAACTGAAGCATACTTTGCTATGGCAAATGCATGCATACCAGGGTGTATGAAGAGGAGGCATGAGGAAAAACAAGTGTTCACATACATACTATTAGGGGTATAATTATATTAGAAGTATGACAGTATATGTATATTATGTATTAGGAACTTTACTGACTTACAATGCCTTTAAGTCTTGATCAGAGGAATAAAATGTGGAAGTGATTCCTGTTGAGCTGCAGTGGTAAATGGAACCTATTAACTCAATTTGGGATAACCTGTTAACTTAAAGGATTCACTATGAGAATAAATTACTATTTGTGTGAAAATATTGTAACAACTGACTTAGGAGACAAAATACAGCTTAAGGTCTTCATCTATCTTGCCACTTGCCACTATCAAAATAGAAACCCTCAGGGACAGGTATGATTTTTCTGAAATCAGTGTCTATTAATCAGCAATGTATTTTAGTCCTGCAATCAGATTCAGTGAAGCAACATACCTTTAGGCATGAAAGTGATAACCATGTCTTTGAGCAGGGTTAATTATTATATCTGGGTTATTGTGCCAAAGGAACAATTTTGCCACTATGGATTTTTAACTTTAGTTTTATTTTTTACTTGGTCAACACCTGAAAATTGATTGTTTATGAATATTATAAATATTCAAATATGTAAATATTATGAGGGGATAAAATCTAATGAATATAAAAATACTCTGGTAGCTGAATCAACAGTTCCATATCAGGATATTACAGATAGCATATTTAATAAATATATTTTACAATTATTAGAAATCTAAAAATAAAGACCATTTTCTTTCTTACACAAAGTTGGTTCTTTCTTATTAAATAGTTCAGTTTTGCAACTTTGTTTCCTAGTAGCTTATTTTGCTTCTGTGTAAAATGTGTGTAGGTAGCATGCAAAGGATGTCAGTAACTCTAATATTATCTCTAATATCTCCTTAATACCTCTAATTATAATTTTCTAGTCACATCCTATATTTAAACGCCATTTTAAGACGGGCAAGCAATCATAACCTTAAGTCAGTTGAAAAATACATAGCATTTGGGAGTGTTCAGAAAGATGAGAAGAAATAATTACCTTCATCCACTATTTCAAGCCATGTGGATAAAAATATCTTCTGTATGAAAATGTCTATTAGTGATAACTGAATTATATTGCATGTACACGGAACAGAGAAAAACTTCCCAATCAGAGGAACAGGGAAAAAACCCTTGGTGACCAGATGTTATTTGAGTAAGGTATAAGATTAAATCATAATTATGGCAGAATTAGGAAAAGCAAGGGCCTGACAGCACATTCTGCTGCTGGTAGTACTTTTCCTACACAGGAAATCTTCTGGTTCTGCTTCTGTGTGCAAGAATAAGTGATTTTGAGATCTTAGCTACAGTTGAACAGTTAATCAATTAACATATCTCTGAATATTTGCACAATTTAAAAAAATAAATAACATACAAGTAAAGTCTAAAAAATCAACATTTACATCCTTTCAAAAACTTTACACAGAAATTTTATTTATATACTTTTAAATTGTTTATTATACATATTTTTCAATTTAATTTTCCATAAATATATATAGACAAACTTGACATATTTGACACTAGTACAAGCCTGGAATAGAAGTTAATGAGCAAGTATGCATTTAAATACAATGTAATGCAGTGCATAAGCATTTTACAGGGTTAATATACATTACGAACAATGAATTTTGTGGGGTCAAAAAAAGGATTTGGCACCTAGAGAGAGAATGTTATCATTCACCCAGGTCTCTTTGGAAAATAAATAGCACCTCTAGCTAAGAAATGATTGCAAAATAAAAAACAAAAAACCAAACCCCAAAAAACAGCCCACAACAACAAAGAAAACCCAAAATGTAGGCAATATATTCAAGTAAAACCCGTACAGTATTGCAAAATACAAAAAGGGAGAAAAAAATTGGTTAGTCAACAACAATGGCTACTGCATGTTTAATTATTGCATAGCAATACCAAGTTTTGTTGGTAGACTGCAGATATGGTGAACTTCCCAAGTAGGCTACAGGTGAAAAATGCACCTATGTCACACTTCAGGGACGGTATTTATGTAAGTGCTTTATGTAGCACTCCAAAAAATCTCTCTATAACTTTCAGGTAGAACTTCTAAAGAGTCAGAGACAAACATAAACTTTTCACTGGCTTGCCTACTTGCAGACAAAATAAAAAGACCTAAACCTGGAAGAAGTATGAAAAATTGTCAGTGTTTCTATAGCCTAGTGCTCTGGAGAGTTTCCCTTAATAGTTTAATAGGAATATTGTCTGCAGGGCCTTCAGTATCCTCCTCAGTCTCCATAATTATTACCATGCCCCTCAAAACCTCATGTAATTTTGTCATGCATACTGCAATAAATGAAAACTCAGTTTACATGTTGCAGTCTGTTCAGAGATCCTTTGGTTAAAATCAACACGGCAAAAACCACCAACCAACCCCTCCACCAACAATGTAGGTTCTACAGTCCAACAGCTATGAAAATGCTCAGTGATTTAGGCCACTTTGAACTGAATCATGGTAGGAATACCAGTGATATGTAATATTGATGTTTTCTGAACAAATTTCTAAAATAAATTAAGCCAGCAGAAACAGAAAAATAATAAAATATACTCTTGTAGAAAATCTTTACATTTTTCTGTCTTTTGTTGAAGTGTTTTATCTGCTTACAAATATGCTTCATTTATGAGGCACAGTATGTAACTTACTCTGAGACATTATATATATTTTATATATACATAAATATATATAATATATATAAATTTGAGGTTTATATATAGGGCAATACATATGTACACACATATCCATTTGTATTTCCTTATATATAAATCTATATACACATTCCTGAAAGGCATAAACCATTTTCTCTGGAAAATAACAGAAATTAAGATTATAAACTGCTGAAGGAAGGCTTGAAAGGAAATAGGGTTAAAGGTATGCTTGGATATTTATTTAAATATATTTTTTTATGTTTTATAATCTACATTCAGAGTTTATGTTTTACTTTTTTTATTTACATAGGCTATTAAAATAATACATATTGTGCGTTAATTTAGGGATTTATTCATTAGGAATATTATGCAGGCACAGTTAAATTGGCCAGCTGCAACAAAACCTGCATTTGCTGTGTTACATCTGATCCTCTTGAGATCTGTTTTGGAGAAAACAAGGCTGAAGCCTCCACTGAAGCCACATCACCTCCGATGTCTGATTGAGGTCTTTGACTTTGAAATGTTTCTTTCTGTTGGCTTCAGTTGGATTTTTACTAAGTTCTAGAAGGCAAGAATTGTTTGGAGACTAAAAAGAAGAGTATCTTTGAAGAAACAATCATCATGTCTGGTTTTGGTAAGAATATATCATTATTGCTCAGCCCCAGTATGACATTTTGTGACCATCTCCCTCAACTGCCTCCCAAAGGGGGTGGGGGAGGGGCAGGCTAAAATTTTGTGGGTTTGTTTTGTTTTGTTTTTCGAGAATGCAAAATGTGAAGTATTTGGTAATACTTTTGAAAATTCTTTTGATGTATTACCTATGTAATGTTAAAGGAGGGCCAGGATCTCACAAAAAGAGCAGTAGACTTTTGCTGAGTTTTTATACCAGTTCAGTGATGTAAAAAATACACCATTATGGGCTAAATCTTTAGATTTAATAAAGACATGCCAATTGATAGATTAATTTAGTCATAAAGATGCACCACCTTAAAAATAGGACTCTAAATATTTTCAAATGTTGGGGAGATTTTGTAATACTCTGTACAGGTTTGATCATTATGCTTTTTGTTAACTGTATATTTCCAGGGTTGTGCAAGTCTCTAAACTTCAATTGAGAGGTAGATGATGAGAAAAATTTGAACTGCAAAACAACAACATGTACAGTATGTTGAAATTACATAGAAATGCTTACACAAACTGCGATCAAAAAGGTGATAATACCTGAAAACATATTTTATATATATATATATAAGCACAAATATCTGAAAAGCCCCCACCCAAAAAAAAAAATCCCGAAAGCCTTCTTAAAATTGTTATGTCGGAAATTAAGTATTTAAAAATTCCCTTTATATTCCTCTCTGTGAATAGAAAAATAGTCATCTATAGAGAAGATAACAAAAGTTGCCTTCATTTAATTTTGTTAATTCTCATTATCAGTCACAACACGCTCATCGATAAAAGTGGTCATGGCTTTGTTTAGTGAAGACCTAATGGATGCCCCAGATCTGGCTGTATGCAATATCAGTAGCTGATTATGTACCTGAATAATACTTCCCCACTAACATCCACAACCATCCAGACCTGAAATTAGCAAGTGAAAATGTTTTTTTAGGCATTTGAGGAAAGTGAATGACAAGAAAGCATTTAAGAAAAATCAGTGTATGTCAGGCTCAAATTCTTGGTGTTAGATCAAAATGAAGAATGGAGTGAGGAGCCTTCAAGAGGAACAAGAGTTCTCTGGAAGGAACAATTATGTACACACTGTCAAAGGTTTTTTAAGCACACTGAATATTGATATGCTAAAAAGATTATTAAAATTCATGTGAATTTTGAATAATGATGTCAGTGAAATTGCTGCCATTGACTTCAATGGTACATAAAGCTGAACAACTTCTCCCAAGGACAGTATCATTTAAAAAAAAAAAAAAAAATCTATTTGAAGATAAAATAAGACTTTCTCTTACTCTGTCAAAACAGTTCACAAATCACACTCCTGAAATAAAAAGATTTTAGTCTCACTACTGTGCTGCAAGATTTCATATAAAAAGATGCTTTTGTGAACTTAGTGGAAATACAGAACTGACAAAATCTGCAACCACAGTTCAATGGTGAGAGGAGGGAGGGGTGAACTTTAGATATGTTCTTTAAAAAGTACTGAGAATTATTGGTGAGAAGTCTTTATCTGGAGTTAGAAAGGGCAATACAGAAGAACCTTCCAGCTACTAGAGGTTGCAATTTCAAAAAACCCTAAAGAGATAAAAGCATCCTGATGTCTAGTCTGAAACCACTTGAAATTTAACCTTGATGTTAAGTAGGAAAAATATTATTTACATTACCCCCTTTCCTATTAATTTAAAAAAATTGGTATTATTTTTCTTGTCTGATCAAATAAGAGCAATTTGATAATTAGGCTAAGTGATATTGTGGTCGAGAAATGAAGAGGATGACACATAAATTAGTATAAATGAGATTAAGAGCAATTAAGGATTTGCAAGAACTGTCTGATAGAGCCTGCAGACTCTATAGTGTATAATTGATGCATCTGGTATATCTTTAAGAGTACATTTGTCGTAAGTGGGTACTGGGGAAGAAAATAACAGTTTCCCACAACATTCCTTGATTGTAGGGCTGGGGTACCTCTCTGTCCTGACCCTGCAGTGGTTCCTACTGGTGGCAAGGTATTTAAAAGGCACGAAGGGGATTTAGAGAGATGGAATATACTCAGGCCTTGTTCTGAAAGCAGAAATATAATGATGAAATGATTTGCAGTAAAAATTACAGCTCAGTTCGAGTAAGAGTGATGATCAGGGGTTCAAAGGCAAGTTATACTAATTTTACTACTTTGCTGTTCAGTCTAGAATTGATTCAAGGCAATTTATTCTTATTATTACTTTTAGAAATAAGAGCTATCGATACAAGGCAATTGCCCCTTTAGGACCTGTTATTTGGAAGACAGAGTTTTTTAATTCCAGGCAGTTTTTGCATAGATACAGTTCCAATTTTCTTCATTTATCTCTGGATTTTAACTTCCTTAATATTGAGTAATATCAAGAACATTCTGATGGTTTTGTTTTGTCTTGTTTTTTTGGGGTGGTTTGTTTTTTTTCTAGTATTATTAGGAAAAGTAATGAAAGAGGTGTAAGGAAATGTTTCCCTTGATTCTGTTCATACATCACATTGCTCCAGTTGCCTGCTACATTATTTTTACCCTATGGGATTAAAAAGTTGCACATTGGTGAGTGGAGGTAAAAAAGTTTGTTCATTCATATTAATTTTTAATTGACCAGACATGGAAGAGAAGTAGCTCTGCACAGGTTTCTGTTTATATCAATTTTTACTTCCTCTGAGATACATAATTTTTGTTACTGATGGTCAAATGTGTCTACGACTAGAGGAACTTGGGTTTTCCCTTATTTCCTATGCCATACTGCGCAGTATTCTGTGATCCTGCATAGAACAGGTAAGTTGCCTGTATGTTTCCTGAGACCCTTTAAAAATAATCTTTCTTCTGAGTTCCTTATTTATTCAACAGCAATTTTCAAGAGACTTAAGTCAAAACTTGACACTTCTTGCCTTCTACTCTATGTACTTAATCACATTATATTTTGCAAAGAGCACTTAGAATTTTGCCTCAGTCTTTTTGGTTCAGCCCCTATGTTCATCTCTTTTCAAATAATCTCTACCTTTCTACCGCTCGCTGTTAAGAGCACAGTGATGTTCCTGACCACTATTCTTTAGCTAAAATTTCAGTTAGTCTTTCAAAATTCAGTATTTATAATTGATATTCCTTCACTCTGTGAAAGCTTCACGTCTATGAAACTCCTCATCTCTTTCTGACTCTGGGCACATAGGGCCTTCATAGATGTCGGAATTCACCCTGTATGTTTTCATAGCCAAGAACAGAGCAAAGCTTTGGTCTCATTTTGTGCTGGTAGGGCTATGGTTAGGAAGGAGGTGCAACATATTTATTTATTCTCTGAACTTGCAGGCTGGGAGAGGAAGTGTATTTTTACTGGGACTACATCATTCTCCTTTATACAGTTCACTGCTCAAATCTGAGCATGTAACCTGTATTTTCTCCCAAAACTCTGAAACATACATATTTTGTTGCTGATTCACCTATAAGATTATAGGACTTTCAGAAGGTGTTTGGTTTTCCTGCATATAATTTGGTAAAAAGTAGACTTTAATTTCTGTACCATGCTGCATGGTACTTCATGATGCTTCTCCTCCAAAACGGTGTTCAGATAATGGAAAAGTTCAGCATTACTATGGAAGTTCATAGTATATAAGATGGTAACCCAGCAAAATAGATGCAAGCACTACCAAAATTTTTAGAATACTGAAAATAATATGTACACTATTATTTCTTAAATGCACTCACATATTTGTTAGATTTCACTTTTTTTTTTTTCCCCTTTTCTTATTGGTGCTTCAAATAATGTTTAACAAAGCTACCTGTCTGTCCAATACATTTGCAACTTTTGAGATTTAAGAGGGCTAAAATGAATTACATTCTTTTCCATAAATTAAATGTATGTGTATTCTGTATAAACAGCGCATCAATGTTTTATCAATCACACTCTTAATTTTCACAGTTTCTCAGGCATTTATTTGCATCTTGCCAAAATTAATAGCACCTTTCCTTACCTACAAATAGAGTAAATATTTTTACTTAATACCTTCGAAAGCTGGCACTTCTAGCTTTCAAGTGCAGTGCTAATTTCTGTTAAGTAAAATTGTAGACCTATGATTTCTTTGCCTAAAGGAAGATGAACAATTGTGTACATTTTAGTTTATATGGATGTGTGTGTAATTGTAAACACAAGACCAAATAACCTACACAAAAATGATATATTGGTAGAAAGCTTCCAGGTTGGCACTGTCAGTGTTCCTTGCAGCATTTGTGTTCGAACTGACACTACAGAAGAATAGCTCTTCACTAAGTACATGGGAAAGGTAGGTGAGAAGTGGTATAAAGTTACCTGTCTGCAAAGACCTGAACTTAAATCTCTCAATAGATCCATCAAACAATAACGACTTGCCAATAAACCCAAGTACCTACTTTGAAGTCATTGTCATGAAACTCAGCCAGGCCACAAAAGCCAAGGGTAAGTATCCTTTTAACATCAGCAGGTTCTGAATGTAGGCCCTTTAGGAAAAAGGCGTTACAGTCCAGTCCAATTCCTCCCACCATACAGGAATACCTAACTGAACAAACTAACTGTCACTCTTGATTTTAAACCTTTTTATGTACAGACAGATTTTAGCTTAGTTTGAATTAGTGAGGTCTGAATGTACTTTGTGTTCTAATGTGTATGTTGAAGTACAATGTAGTCAGCTACCACAGGAGCAAACAAATTCTGAAATATATTGTAATAAAGCTGTTTATTGTATTTTAGAGATGCAGCCCACCAACTGTTCATCTTCTAGCCTCAGCTTTTACAACCATATCATAATTTTTTTATACAGACATAATGTATGTTTTTGATCTTGTGGGCATAAAAAAGAGAAAAAGTTTCAGTGTGCTTTACTCAGGTATTCTACCCCTTTTGAAACCTTTGAGCTTATATTCTTTTTACTATTAGTAGTAAGTACAGTTTGGGTAGATTATTTCAGCAAACTTTAACAATACTCTAAGGTGAACACAAAGTATCTTCCCAAATAAGAGTAAGAGATACGTTTGCATGAGATATACTTTTAAAACAAAACTGTCATTGGAAGGCTTTACATATAGTCTGATTTACCTGACTCTTGATTGTCCAGAGTCTTAGTTTGATGGAACCATTTGCATGGAGTAACTACCTCTGTAATCTCAATTTTGCATCACTGAAATAAATATACTGTAGATGCTATTTTAACTTAGAGTCTTACTGTGGGGCAAAAATCTGTTCCCATCCAATATTGTGACTGATCATTTTTACCTCAAAACTTGGCCTATGTCTTGTAGACATATTTCTAATGGAAGATATAAATGTTGCCTTCTGAGCTATACTGCAGTTTAAATATTAGTTTCTCTTTCTGAAGGATCTTCAAGAGCTTTATCAGCTCTGCTGGCAGCATCTTCGTTCTCATTGTTTGTTAATGGTTCTGCTTCCTTTGAGTCAGCATTCTTCAGAGCTTTCTGCTTCTCATCTTCTAGCTTCTTTTCTTTTGCCAAAAGCCTGTAGTTAATGGTATTGCCAATGAATAACCAGATACTGGCCACAGTCACGATCACTCCACAGACAAAATACATGTACTGATATTCACCAGTAACATCCACCAACCAACCTGAAATACAAAGACAAGAGAGAAAAAGAGTCCTTAGAATAGCACACCCAATACAATTCAGATCTTTCCCTAGGAGAAATACCTATATATTGCCTGGTTTTGAAGCAGGAGCAGAAAAGCATTTTCAATATGTTCAAATAGTCTAACATACATATTGGAACTCTAACAAAACCTGTTTTCGTCAAGCTAGAAGCTGTCATTGGAATCACTGTCAATGATAAAATAGTGAAGAACAAAGTAAGTAAAGCTTAACGAATAATGACAGACAGTTTTTTAGTTCTTTCATTGTCTTATTATTTTATTCACCTCCTAATTTTGTTTCTTATTGTTTTGGAGTGACTGTCTGACACTCTAGGAGGCTGCATGCAGACAATAGGATGAAGAGGTATGTGCTGTTTTAGGCAGCTGTCACTGTGCATCAACTCCTTGTTTTTCAATTTTACTTTCCTGTGACTGTTGAAAGAGATAGAAAGGCTTGCTCCTGCAACTATGATGCTCAACTGCTGAACGTTGAACTCTGAAGTCTCTACCTAAACATTACATCCACACTTCTGAGATTAAATTGGTCATGAGAAGGAAAATAAAATTGAACCATTCTTCCATTTTATGAGCCATTCTTTCTAAATTTTCCCAGTTGTCAAATCAACATTTGTAGACATAGAATCATAGAATCATAGAATCTTAGGGGCTGGAAGGGACCTCGAGAGATCATCTAGTCCAACCCCCCTGCCAGAGCAGGGTCACCTAGAGTACATCACACAGGAACTCATCCAGGTGGGTTTTGAATGTCTCCAGTGAGGGAGACTCCACAACCTCCCTGGGCAGTCTGTTCCAGTGCTCTGTCACTCTCACAGTAAAAAAATTTTTTCGGATATTCACCTTGAACCTCCTATGCTCCAATTTACACCCATTACCCCTTGTCCTATCACTGGTCATCACTGAGAAAAGCCTAACTCCGTCCCCCTGACACTCACCCCTTACATATTTGTAAACATTGATGAGGTCACCCCTCAGTCTCCTTTTCTCCAAGCTAAAGAGACCCAGCTCCCTCAGCCTTTCCTCATAAGGGAGATGTTCCACTCCCTTCATCATCTTTGTAGCTCTGCGCTGGACTCTTTCGAGCAGTTCCCTGTCCTTCTTGAACTGAGGGGCCCAGAACTGGACACAATATTCCAGATGTGGCCTCACCAATGCAGAATAGAGGGGGAGGAGAACCTCTCTTGACCTACTAACCACACCCTTTCTCATGCACCCCAGGATGCCATTGGCCTTCTTGGCCACAAGGGCGATTTAGTGGTTTTTATTGATGAGCAGCCTCACAATACTGACTATTAAAAATTTAAATTTAAATTACTTCAGTATAATATTTTAAAGGATATGAACTCGTCAATCTGGAATTTGCCTTTTCCATGTGCTCATCCCCATTGTTGTCTCTAGTTAATAACAAAAATTGATTATTTACTCAGTTATAGCACAAACAAGGTTTTCAAAACTTCTGAAAAACTAATATACTGAGTAATAAATAGTTGCATATGCTATTGCTCCATAAATATTAAATATCTTTAGATTTCAGAACCTGAATGAAAAGGCTGGACTCCAGCAGCCTCAGTCCCCCACTAGGTGGCACAGGAAGAGTCTGTGTGAGAAGAGTATCTTTTGTTTGACCATTAG
This sequence comes from Chaetura pelagica, assembly GCF_000747805.2. Taxonomy (NCBI): domain Eukaryota; kingdom Metazoa; phylum Chordata; class Aves; order Apodiformes; family Apodidae; genus Chaetura; species Chaetura pelagica. Next base: position 5,233,652 of record NW_009970718.1, on the reverse strand, counting down.
GAAAATTAATTTGTATGTTAAAAGATGAGGGTAATATGGAATATATTTAGGACTATTAAACTTTTAATTGTACAAATATTATCGTACTAAAGTGAGTGGAATTGTTCTGGCATATTTTAAATTTCACTCAAAAATGCAATTTCATAAAAATAGTAAGAGTAATCCCTAAAATGCTTTGATAATTATAAATGGTTTTAGACACAAACAGTCTTGCTGACTTTTTTGGCTCTTTTAATGTGGCTATAGTGTATGTTCATAAGGCTGGTAATATCAGCATCTTTACATTTTCATACTGTCAGGCTTACAATGCAACACACACACATTTAACGGATACTTTTCAGTAAGATTCACTTTTCAGTAAGACTTGAGCATCTATTTCTTTAGCCTCATATATAATCAGAAACTTTCAGATTATAAAATTTACTAACATCATTACTAAATACTGTCTAAAAGGCTAGCAAACAAAAAATACTTTAGATAAGAGTCTTCATCAGTTTCAGTGCTAGAAGTCAAAAAGTTATTAATATAGTCCAAGTTAGGTTCCTTTAAGTTTCCCTTGCACTCAAAAGATAGAAGTTGGCAACATTGCCATCTTTTAGTCAATGTAGGATGGTTCTCTCTCTGAGTTGCCTTACATGTATCTGTTGGCTATAGTAACAGTCTAAAGGACTGGCTGAGAGTGAGGCTGTGGTGTGAAATCATAGAATCATTTTCATTAGAAAGGAACTTTAAGATCATCAATGTTAACCTAGCACTGCCAAGTTCACAACTAAACCACATCCTTAAGCACCACATCTACACGTCTTTTAAATAACTTTGGGATGGTGACCACCACTTCCATGGACAGCCTATTCCAGTGCCTGATGACCCTTTCAGTGAAGAAAATTTTCCTAATATGCAGTCTAGACCTTCCCTGGCACAATCATGCCAGGGTTAAATGCTCAACAACACTGCAGTGAAATCCCACCAGGCATGCACCCTGTCTGGGCTGCTGAACATATCCATGTCCTTTCTGGCACCTACAGGTTTCTTCTCTCTAGAAATGCCAATACTCTCGGTTTAGACAAACTAAAGGTGTATGGGTGCTCCTCTGGCAGCTATTAGGTTAGAGAAACTCTAAGTCCCTGTGAGATCTTAAGGAAAACCGATCCGCGGATTCGACCAATTGAAAAGAGTAAGAACTACATTGGTGAAGAGCAGATTGGAGCTAAATACACGTAAATCAAGATTGCAAAGATTGCGCTCAGGAAAACATGCATTTATCACATGAATTTATGGGCCAGTAGGGATATACTCTCTATCTATCTATTGCACATGCATGCAATGCATGCCTTCAGAATCTCATGTGGATCTACAATTGCAAAGTGCAATAACTGACACAGTGCACTGAGGCTTCAAGACATTCCTAGTCATACAGAAAACATTAAATAACATTAAGAACAATGTTTATATTAATTCAATAATAATTTGCAAGATTATGTTGTAATGTTTGCAAAAAATTGGAATAAACCAGACACTTACCTCCTAGAGGAGGGCCTATGAGTACAGGGCAACATTCCACGATTGTAACAAGTCCAACTGCACTGGAAAATCTGGCAGCCCCAACGAGGTCCATCAATGTCTCAAAAAGCACGCTGCTAACCATTCCAAATGCAAACCCAAAAAATACAGCATATATCACCAAGCCAGTGTAATTTGTTGCCAGAGGGCACAAGATGTGACAGACACCATTGTAAAAGACAGCAAAACTAAAAAAATACTGAATCTTTGGCCGAATAAATTTGGAGTTTGCTACAAGTCCCATTGAAGGCCTAGCAAACATGTCTACAAAGGCTAAGATAGATAGCAAAAAAGCAGCAGAATATTCATCAATTCCTTTGTGCTTGGCATAAGGAGCCAAGAAAACTATTGGAGCAAAGAAACCAATAAACATAATGACATTTCCTGACAAATAGATCAGAAACCCTCTATGTTTGAAGAGGGACAAATCAAGATATGTATTTATAGTTTGCCAAAAAGACTTTTTGCTGGTTTTGTGCGAGGCAGCATCTCCTGTTCCTTTTTCAACATCTTTTTTCACAGGAGGGACTGTTTTCGGTCCAACAGGTCTCATAAGTGACCCAGCCACACAGCAGTTCAAAAGAAGTCCTCCCAGAATGAGAAAGCTTCCTTTCCAGCCAAATGCATTAAAGAGAAATTGATTGAGAGGTGCCAGTGTGCTCAGAAACACTGGACTTCCAGCCATAGCTAATCCATTAGCAATGGGACGCTTCTTATAGAAATACTTGCCAATCATGGTCAAGGCAGGCTGTAAGTTGAATGCTAAGCCCAGTCCTAAACAACACATAAAAGACAGTGTTATTGAAGGTCATGCACTAAAAAAAAACCAAACATATCACACCTCTTTCAAGTTATTTTTAAGATGACCAGTATCTAATACTGTTATTCTCAATGAATATAGATACTCAGTAGTATCAGAGAATGAAATCGAGCTTCATTGCTATACATGTGTGTTAATGTCAAGACTATGTCATGGTGGCATTCTGCCATTTCCCCCTGTAACACAGCAATAAAAGCCAAAACTCCTTGTGGTGTTACAACAATCACAGAAGAATTATAGTATCAGTGCCTTAACTCACCGTTTTTATATTTGCTAAGCTGTAATGTAATTCTCTCTTGGTTCATTTCACTAAAGTTATTAAATGTCACCTCAGCTACAATGCATGCAGGGTGCATTTAATTGCATACATTTCATTTCTTATTTCCAGCCCTATTTAAGATCAAACTTGTGTACTAAAGTGGACATTAAAATGCATAATTATTTTGGAGCACATTTAGCACTTTCCCAGGTATGGAAGTCATTACAGAGGGTGGAAGAGTTCTAGAGGATATGCGTGGGAGCAAACACCCAACCACATCAGCTGCATGTATAAGCTGAACCACTAGGCCTTCTCTCTGTATTAGGACATCTAGGCAATAATGTCTAAGCAGGCATACATCTACTGAATGGCACAGGAGAGGTGTTTTCTTCTCTGATAGGGCCATTCCTGGACCCTGACTTTATTCTCTCAGTGAGCTGTAAGTTTTGGATGTAAAAAATAAGAGCTTTAAGGAGTAATCACTGAACAAAGAAGTACTCCTTTAGCCCCAGCATAAAGATAAGCTTGAATATAGTAACAAGTACCATATAATTAATTTAATATCTGCCAATATTTCTACTCACTTGCCTTCCTTATTCTGAGGACCCAGTCAAAAAAACCTGAAACAAACCCACAACTTTTGAGAAGGAGGTATTTGATTGACTTGCTTTATGATAACTTCAGTTTATTGCCTTAGGAACTATCCAGGCATTTGATGATATATGATATGGGAGATTGCAAATAGAAAGCTATTGAACTGTAAGTTGTTATACCTTTCTGTGAGAGTATATGTATGTAAAAACCTACAGAAATCTGGTGCTAGTTTTCATATTTTTACTAGAATTCTTTTAGCCTTTGCTACCCCATTTGAAGTGTAACATGACTGAAAGCTAAAAGAATGAATGTGAAATTCTATACAAATTACTGTAATAAGTGCTGTCACAAACCAATCAATTTTTATACCATAATTACAGTGCAGTGTGGAACAGTACCTACATACAGCATTTATTGAATAAAATCATCAGTTGTTCCTGAAATATCCTAAGAAATAATTTAACATCGTACAAGCTAATTGAAAAAATTCAGGTAGCTGAAATGAACTGAATTTGCTACCTTCTTGGTTTGCACTTGTACAATGCCTTGCACAGTGGGATCTTAATCAGTAAGGTTCGTTGTTAAAACAGTATTACAAATAATCTAATAGAATATTGTAATCCCTTTTAAACCAGACTCTTACCTCCAACGACACCAATACATATATAAAGTTCCAGGACACTGTTGCAGAAAGAGGAGGCAATCATACCAAATGAACATAAGATACCTCCTGCTATCATCACAGGCCGGCTACCATACTTATTGACCAAAATGCTGCTTATGGGACCTGTTGGTAGAAATAAAACACAATAGCACATTATAGGTAACTCATCATACATGTCTTTGTGTTTAGGGTTTATTGTAATGTTTTATTCTTACATCCCATGAAATATGTGGCTGTTTCTATACCGATTTGTCTTATAAACACTGTGAGTTTGCAGACACATGATCCAGGATGTGACTATATTGCCTCCATGACAATATAAATATTGCTTAGTTATGGAGATAGATAAAATTAAAGATTAAAGACATCAGACGAGCAAGAGAGATGGTTGCAGTTCACAAGCTCTCAGTACTGACATTGGTCAGTGGAAGTTTTGAAAATGCAAGGACTTCTGAACAATTTCAAGTATGAGACAAGTATCAAAATTCCCCTTCAGAGAGCAAGAAGAATCTCCAGGGAACCAAATTAAAAACTGACCTTAATACTGTGGCTTGTGCTGGACTTCTTCTACCTAAAACTACACATAGGCTTTGAAAATATTGTCAAAACAGAATGTAAATCTCTGGTCCTTGAGGCTCACTTTCCCTCACCTCATCCAGAAAGGAGTGTTAATGGGCAATAAGGTGATTACAAGTTGTCTGGGAAAATATAAGACATGCTTTAGCATAAAGACACATAAACTTTGAAAATATTACTACAGGTCCATTTTTTGGTTTCAAGTGCAATTCAGTTTATGGTGTAATTACGTGCATACTAAACAAACAGCTAGTGTGCAATTTAGCATTACATGCATTATATGTTTTTTAAACGACCATGTCTAGAATAGATTGTGTGCTACATATCAAGATAAAGCGGTTGTCAAAGCTCTTTAGGTAAGTCCGCATACCATCTGACGGCACTGTATTTGGCCTAAACTATTACAAATAGTCTCACTTTTGCAATAACTAAACTTATCCAGTTTAAAAAACCAAACAACCCATAATAAAAAATTTCAAAATCAAGATAAAGCAGGCACCCAGCATAAAGCAGAATGACAAGATCTACACCTGATTTCACTGTAAATCATTCACTGTACTAGTAACAGTTGTAAGTTTCTCTCTTTGTAGATATCTAAAGGAATAAATGCCAGAAGCTCCATTATGTGAAAAAAAGCCTAATCCAAACATTTTAGATCTTAGAGTCTGTGAATTCATTAAATAGCTTAGGTCACATGGAGCCTAGGGCAGCATCTGTTTAAAAAATGAGGTCCCTGTCCAGACAGCACAGACAATTGCCAATACACTCAGCTTTCTGCCAGTAAAAGCAATCTATCTTCTTGCCCAGGCAGCTGTAACACTTAAGGTAAGAGGGGGCACAGAGGATAAACAGGGTGGCTGTTTTACTGGGAAGGTAAAGAATGCTCAGACTGAAGGCACTAGGGCTTATCGTACAGACATATAAACATAGAAGACCAGGTTCTGCTGCTCAGTGGACTGCAAGTCAAGCATAACCATACACCGAAACCAACTGACTCAAAATCCACAGCACAGAATGGCTCATCAAATATACAATAGCCCAGAAATTTATTAAAATTTTTTAAATCACATATGAAGCACTAAAATATTTCACTGACAGCTTATATTATGAGATACTTAACACTACTAATTTCCATTTGGGGGGAACACTAAGCAGAACAGTGATGAGGTGGGGTTTCTCCTTTGAGATCATAGGAAGAGAGCAGTGAAACATGAAAGACAGGCAAATTACACTCCAAACACTCTCCAACCATATCATACTTACTTCTCCTGTCTTAATAAACTTGTGTTCTCATAATTATGCAGAAGCATAACTTCAATCACATTGTTGTTTTGTTTTGTTTTGTTTTTATTTAGAGGGCTATGTTGGGACATTCAGTAGTTTGGCTCATGTTTGAATTAGAAAGAAAGTCCTTTTGAAATATGTGAACAATACAAATATTTCCTCTGGGCCAAAAACCCCCTTTGAACTTGATCTCTTTGTTTAACTCAAAAAGTTCCACGCCAATATAAATTAATATTTATATTTTTGAAAATAAATTAAATGTAAGACTTCAATCACATTGTTGTTTTGTTTTGTTTTGTTTTTATTTAGAGGGCTATGTTGGGACATTCAGTAGTTTGGCTCATGTTTGAATTAGAAAGAAAGTCCTTTTGAAATATGTGAACAATACAAATATTTCCTCTGGGCCAAAAACCCCCTTTGAACTTGATCTCTTTGTTTAACTCAAAAAGTTCCACGCCAATATAAATTAATATTTATATTTTTGAAAATAAATTAAATGTAAGGCATTTTTCTGGGAAAAAAAAAAAAAAAAAAAAAAAGTTTTGTTATCATACCAAATAATGATTTACTAAATTCTTTTCTAGTTCTGGATGTATTAATAAAATTGTAAATTAAAAATGTATGTAATATTTGTTAACATTCTGAGCTCCCCCCAAACTGCAGCTGTATTAAACGTTGCCTTGCTATAGTCTTACTTAAAATGTTCCTTTTCTGATCCTTAGAGCAAAATGTAGGAAATAAGTATCATAGCACATAATTATTTGACTATACTATTTTATTAATTCACTACATGCAGCATCTGGAACTGTACTCTTGCATAAATACTTCACTTCTGCTGTAGACAGACCTGTTAGCAACCTGTTTCTTTTCTCCTTACACAAGTGTGAGAAGTGAGGAATGGCATTCAAAAATGAGTGTTGTGCAATATTGCTATATTGTTAGCAATGAGACTATGGATCAAAAAACCAGCATTGCACAGCATTGACAAAGCTTTCCAAACATAGTGAAGGACAAAGATGAGCTCTGTTCTAATAGTTATCCCAGAAGAGTATTGACCACAATAACAATATTCTTTAACATTGTTCCATCAATCCTTTCTTACGAGGAGCGAGAAAACTGGACCTCTGTGGATCTTAACTTTGGCAGTGAGGCCAGTTCTGTAACATACAGCTTTTCTGACCAAAGCATGTAATGTTAGCTTCACCTACAAGACCTGCTAGCTACAAGTCAAATATGGATATATTAATTTAGGTAAGCAGTGGATGAAGATACCAGAAGAAAGACAAAGCTGTCTGATGGTCATATTTTCAAATTACCTAAATCTGGAATGTAGTATGAATTTAAAATTCCTTTAAACATCATATTCTCTTTGAGATGTTTTCCTTCAGTTAGTGATGTGTATTTAGCACCACAGCTCCGTTTACTTTTTGGGTCTTCTATTAGTATATTCCAGCTTTTTTATTTAAAATGTGTGCATGTGGGAAATATTAATTGTTACATAAGCCATAAAGTTAGTTTGAGATTACTCTGGAAGCTATATAGAAACCCTTCAAATCTGATGAGTAGATTAAAAATATTCTTGTGACATCTTTGTATATACTTGGTTTTGCAGTATTATAAAATGATGTATATTCATACTTTAACGTATATGAATCTACATAAATTCCAGCTGTTTGTCTGACATCATGTGTTTTATAGCCATGCACAAATTTTATTTCAGATCTAACAGATTCTACAATTATTTAAGCAATGCTCACATTCCAGCATCTATCTATATTCCCTGCATACTTCTTCCCTTTAGTAGAAGGAAGATTAAGCTGTAACACTGCCAAAATCATGCTATACATTAATGCACATTAATGCACTAGAGGACTGCTGGATCTCTGAGTCTAGTTTCCCAAAGCCTGAAGTAACTACATAACAGATGTTAAGTCAGGAAGCTCACAAGAATACTTACTCTGATCTCTCCCTTAGCACCTACAAACCATCAGCCACAAAAGGCTATACACTCCCTAAACCAAGTTAAAGACCATTATCATAATCTACTAACAGTCTCCTGGCTGTATTTTTGTTTTATATCTTTCTGAGGCAAATGACCAGACTGTGAGAAGGAGTAAGACAGAACTGTAACCAGTGCCACTGAAGAACTGTTTCAGGAGGGGCTGTGAAGCAGGACACAAATGCTTTAGAAGACAACAACAAAAATAGCTGTTTTTCACATTTTTTTTTTTGTCAAATGACAATGGAAAAGTGGCAAAAGTAATTTCAGCTATGTGAGCAGACATCTGGCTCATTCATTTGGGAGTTGTTTATGATCTTTTATACAGAGATGATAATAATGTAACACCTACACTGTATTTTGATGGCTCAGGAGAACATTCGCTTGCACATCTGTAATTGTGCAAAATGTGAGGAAAAAGCTGTTTTCATTGGTCTTCAGTGAATACCAAGACCTCTTTGAAGAAATACAGTGCTTACAAATGACATTAATTATTTCATATAATAACAATGGTAGCAATAATATTTTCTTCTCATTTCCAAGTTTAACTTTTCAATAACCATTTAAATCTTCACTCTTCTTTTAAGCCATAATGTCATAAATGAAAAGCAATACAAACAACTACATAAATGAATAATAAGTACACATAAAAAACAGATGTTTGAAGAAATAATCACTTTTTCCCCTTAAAAGATGTTTATTTTGCTAATATGGTTTAAGTATAGCTCAGTCTTTGAAGTTTATTTTAAAATAAATGTACTGCTGGCTATTTTTGTGGAAATGAATAGAGGGCTCAAACTGTCCACTATAAATTTAATAGTCTTTCCAATATAGTTACATTCTCAGAGATACACACATATCTATCTATTTATTTGCTTTTTTCAGCCCTAAGAAAATAAATACTTGTAAAAATGATCTGACTCAATACAATGCAACAACTTTATACGTAGTATCTCTAAAAGCTTAAAGGATGCAAACTAGATAACAATATTTCAATTTCATAACACCTTGAGGTAATAGTACAGGTAGATCAGTTTTGAGGCTATGAAATAGAATAAAGGAAGATTTATTTGACATAAAATCTGTATCTTGCTCAGCTCTCAGGCAGAATAACATTTATAAGTCCAAATGTATTAGGAACACTCCATTAATTTATGAGGAAGAGAATCTAGGACACTATAGCTCTTGCTGCCTTTTCTCTTTTTCTTTTTTTTTTCTTTTCTTGCCAAAATGAATATATATACATATACTTACTTGAGATAGTCCTGCTGTAAATAGACACAACTTCCTGTGACAAGTAAAAAATTATTCTGCACCTTAGATGTATAATAACTAGTCGAAATGGTTACAATAGTAGGGATTGGTTTGTAGCAGTATCAAGTTGCCATAATTTTCTTTCATGTTCATAATGAGGTCAGTCATCTTTGGATCTATATTTATATTCACTGTAGGAATTAAATTTTTGTTTCATTTAATCTAGGTTTTATTATTGAATTTATTTGTTCTAGTTTGATTACTCACTGCTATAATAAAATGATAGAATGGAAGATCATTCACATCTGTAATTTGGTAAACATACTGCCAGTACCTTTATGCTTTTATTTTGCTACCTCCAATATTTTTAGTATGGAACAAGAGATGAACCTTCTTGACATAAACGTAATTTTTAAAACATAGATTGAAAGTGTCATACAGTGTTTATAGTGTCATTGATTCAAAGAAACCTGAAATGACTCAGTCTGAACAATACGACATTTATTTCCATAATAATATTTCAAGTTGCACTAATGCAATATTGTAGATTGCACCCTGTCAAGTGATTTAAACACAAGTACATTTTCAGCCATCTGCTGTAGAGTTAATGCATCTATCTTTCCACTCCAGCTTTATTTATTTTATTTATTTTTATTTTTTTTTTAATTTATGTTTCCTGCAAGGCTGGAAAAGCCCAAGGAGCTCCAAGAATTAACACTAGGATAAGCTACTTGCTAATATAATTCAGACTTTCCCTCCCCACCCTCATTTTTCCTTCTCACTCTCATTTTTTCTTTTTTCTTGCTAAAGTACAGCTTTTATCTTTCACTTTCAAACAACTCCTTCAACCATGAACTATTTAAGCAAGTACTTAGTACTGCTATTAGAACGTTATCTCTGGTATCCAGAGGAAAAATAACTCAAAATTGATTCTGTTCATGTTTTAAAACCTGCTCACTAAGTTGTAAAGCAGTTAAAAAATATGCTGCTTTTCTCAAGTAGGACTAAGTCAAAATACAGAGCATTCAGTGAGAGTCCTCTCTGGTTCAAGTACCTTTGCCTAAATACTTTTAGCACTTCTGGATAGGCATTTAGAGAAAGTAGACAAAAAAAAAAAAAAAAAAAAAAAAAAAAAAAGCCCAGAAAAATAATGATGAATTTGAATATTAAAATGTCATGCAACTATTTTTTGTGTTAGATTCTTTAGCACATTTCTGAGAATGGAATCCTGTGATTCTGACATATCCTCTGTGTTAGTGTAGCAGCAATGATGGTAACATTTTTCAACAATTTTTTGAAAGCTTTCTCTGTAGTTTCTGCATTTGGCAGTATTTTTTCCTCATTTCAAATAACATTTAAAACTGGCTGCACTGATTCCATAAACCTAGATAATATAGTACCTTAACAGAAAGCAAAGAGAAAAAAAATGTTCTTGCAGAAAATATCACCAGAAAAAAATGGCTAACACTGAGTTAGGGTCACTAAACTATGAGTTCAGGTAGCTCAGCAGCTGAAAGCACAGCATGCTGAGCAGTAAGCAGTCGGTCGTCCAACCATTCATCACACTTTGCTCACCACTTCCCTTCTTTAACTAGATTTGCTCAGTGTCCTTACTCTGGATGCACACATTCTCGCTTCTGTCCTGAAGGATCGTTGAATTTCATTAAGTTTCTGTATTTTGATTACTAATGAGGATTAATTTGACCTTCAGATATTTCTTAGGACTTTAAATAAGAAATACAGTAATCACGTGTGTGGTGACCCATAGGAGCCTGGCTGATGGTAGAGCACTTCAGACACATGGGCTGCTTCTTTATGGTTCCTTCTCCCAAAAGATTACAGCTGATAATTTTGAACTCAAGTTCAGAAACTTATGCCTGGCTGCAAGTAAGAGCTGTCTTTTTCCTGAAATGTTCAGACTCACAGAACCATAGAATTATAGAACTATTCAGGTTGAAAAAGACCCTTGGCATCACCAAGTCCAAATATCATTCCTACTCTACAAAGTTCTCCCCTAAATCATATCCATCAACATCACATCCAAAAGACCCTCAAACACATCCAGGGATGGTGACTCAACCACCTCCCTGGGCAGCCTATTCCAGTGTCTGACCACTCTTTCTGTGAAAAAAAATTTTCTTACATAAGCGATTGGTTGCTGGTGCTTGCTCTAAAAGTATTGCTTTTGTGTAGAAATTTCAGGTCCTTGAGCTGTTTTGATACTTTGTGGTTTGTTTGGTTTTATTTGTTGTTTTTTTTTTCCAGTGACACATCAGAAACATGAACCAAGGGAACTGCATATTTTGATTAAAGCTGTTGTTTGGCTTACAGGTTTTTGCCTTATTTGCCAGGTTGTGCATGTGTATGGAGTTACTGACCATGTAATTTAGAAAATATCTTCAAGTGAGCAAATTACTCTATATCTATGAATTTTAAAAAGTTGGAAAATTGCTCAGCTTTTAATGAAGGAGTAGCCATGCTGATTATTATTTACATGAATATATTTTAATGTTTTATATTGCCTTTTGCATGCTCTGCTACAGATTTTTTTTTTTTTTCTTATGATGGCTAAAACACTTGACCACAAAGCAGAAGACTAAGATGGTTTATGATACTTCTTTTGAAATTAGCTAGATGCAGCAAAACACTTCAGCATTTTTTTTTTTAACTTTCCTTGTATTTGTCTTACTGTTACAAAGTGAATCCCATGCATAGATATTTGCAAAAAATAGTCTTTCAACTTGGAAAAAGGTAAGAAACAAGAAAGCAGAGAGGAAGGAGCAAGCTAATGATGAGATGGATCCAAACCACCTATGAGAGATGCATATAAATAGACATTGCAACACGAGGCACATATTCTTCACAAAGTGGCCTGCGTGCCTCTGTAATGAGGATAGCTGAAAATGGCATCAGCACATGATATCTGCATTGCCAAGAGCCTTCTCAGAAAAAAATCTGTTTTTCTTCTCAGAAAACTGATGCAACTACCTTGTAATTTAAGCAGTAAATGTCATGTAGTGTATCAACATGAACATTAGAAAATACACTGGCAAATACAAAGTGTTTAGAAGACTTAAAGTTTCCTGCAGAAAAAAAAAAAAAAAAGCAAAAAAAAAAAGCTTTTTAAAGCTTAGTGTTTAAAAGCAATTAACACCTCAGAGCTTCAAGACTCATGTGAATCTAAATTTTAAACAGCTTTTCAGACCCCAAAAATATGTTTGGGATATCACTTAAATAATATTACTCTTGTCATGCACAATGAATCTGTGCTTTTTACTTCTCCTTCAAATGAAAAAACCCAAGAACGACTTGCTCATTTTTTTCCTCTCCAGAAACACTGTAAAGATAATAATACTAATGTATAAATATTAATAAATATAATTGTCTATAGCAGTAGTCAATATTAAGGTATTAATAATAAACTTCACTAAATTTATATCCTTCTGAGGTTTTCACCAGCAATTTCAGGACGCATGAAAATATTTAGTGGTTCTCTTCCAGAGGTCTCATCCCTGAAGTATTATCCATTTATCACAATGTCTGTTCCTTCTTTTTCTGCAGATGGTTGCAAGTGAAAGACTTACTTCAATTTGGTAATACCTGTGTTTAAGCACTTGCACTGAAAGAAGCATCACATTTCTGAAATAAATTAAAATAAATGTTACCTAATATGTCTGCCTTCAGGGAACCAAGGAAAATTAATACTAAACCAAAACTACAAGTTCATTTATAGCTATCCAGTATTTCTACTGGTTTTTTTCTGTCTCAAAAATAATCTTATTAAAAAACTGCTGTGACCAGACATTGAGACTACATATTTACACAAATATACACATGCCAAAAAAACAAACAAACAAAACCCCCACCACTTTTCCTCATCTGACTGTTGGATTTCTAATTATGTAAATTAGTTGCTTTTTCCTGGGATAAGAAAAAGTATTCATCCCATTTATAAGTATTTTTCACCTGAAAGCTTCTAAACTCACTCTTTTGAGTTCAAATAACTTGAAAACTTGTAGCTGAGCAGGCTTAGTGTTCACTACTTTGAGTGTTTCCCAAGCAGATTAGCTTGCTATCTGTGAGAAACAGATTGTCAAAGTTCTGTATATTCTGCTGTTAAAAAGGAAGGACGATTTTCTGTATCATTCCAGATCATAAAACTGAAAAGACAGAGGTTAAACTACCCCATTGTCTCAAGTACAATTATAGAAACTTGAAAATAAGAGATACATTGTTAATCTGAGAGCTAATCATTAGAAAGAAAACAAATAAACAAACAAACAAAAAACCCACAAAACAAATACTGCTTGCAAATATCTATTTTAATTCTTCACAGATATTTTCATAACCTATGTTATTAGCTGGTTAGAAATATTCCCTTCCTTTCTTCCTCTTTGAGAAATAACTGTCTTTCCTATAAATCTGTTTATGCACATGTGAACACAACACTCATTAATATTCCTTACTCAGCACTTCCTATTTATTTTTCCCTATTATCATTCATTGGTTTTATACACCTTCTTAAAAATCTGTGGCTACTTTTCCTGGAAGCAGAAAACATATTTTGTCATTCGGAAGCCTAGCAGACATCACAAAGAGAAAGTCATAGCCAACACTTTCAGAAGACTTTGCACAGGCTACTTATAGTTCTTGTAAATGCAGGGTATATTCTCTGTAACTCAAATAATTATATTTTTCATATAATGCATTCACTGTGAAAAATGCAGCCAACTTCAGCGAAGATTAATATTGTCATTTGGATTTCTTTGTCTTCTACAAATTGCCCATCATATTAATGTTCATACAATATTCCATTTTTACCCTGCACATCATTCTACAGTTTATTTGTTTTCTTCCAGAATAATATTATAGCTAACTCAATTTGGAAATTATTCCTTATACATAGTTACAGGCAGTAATATATAATTTCAGAGAAAGCACAAGATACATGCTTCTTCCCAGTGGCTCCTTTATTGTATTCCCTTCTGGTCTCAATTTTGCACTGTATAATTAAACTTCAAATTGAAAATACTCAGCCTACTACTTATAATGTTTCTGTGGGCCACTTACTGTGAATTATGCATCATGAGTAGATCATTAAATATCATCTACATATTCAGAATATATGTAACAAGAAATATAAATCTGGATGTGTCCTGAGAAGTCGTCATATTTAGGTCATTGGCAATAACTTTGTAAGATTATTTCCAAATGTATTTGCTTTTTATCATGTATGTATAATTAAGATTAAAATATAATTCATAGGAAAAGATTTCTGAAATATTATTTTATAATTATTTTAGTTGTAATTTTATTTTTAATATTACCCAATAAAATCCATATGATGACTGTCAGTGGTAACAATTAGAAGCATAAGAGGGGGAATTTTTGTGTTTACTACAGGCCACCTGATCAGGCTGAGGAGGCTGACGAGGCCTTTATAAAGGCCCTGAAATTAGCCTCACAATCACAGGCCCTGGTTCTCACAGGGAACTTCAACCCCCCTGATATTGTCTAGAAACACAACAGCCAGGCATACGTGGTTCAGGAGGTTCCTGCAGAGTGTCGATAACTTTATGATGCAGTTGGTTGAGGTGTGCTGCTGGACCTGGTATTAACAAACAAAGGTCTTGTTGGAGATTTCAAGGTTGGGGGCAACCTTGGCTGTAGCAACCATGAAATGGTGGAGCTTACTATTTTGTGTGGAAAAAGTAGAGAAATAAGTAAGATTACAGCACGGGACTTCAAGAAAGCAAAGTTTAGACTCTTCAAAGATCTACTCTGACGAATACCATGGGTCAGGGCCCTGGATGGTATGGATGTCCATGAGAGCTGGGCAACTTTCAAACACTACTTCCTCCACACACAAGACTGGTGCATCCCTATGAGGAAGAAATCAAGCAGCAGAGGTAGAAGACCTGCATGCATGAGTAAGGATCTTTAGGAAAAAAAAATAAAGGGAAGAAGGAAATTTACAGAATGTGGAAAACAGGACTGACCTCTTGGGAGGAATACAGGAATGTAGTCAGAGAATGAAGGGTTCCAAAGAGGAAAGCTAAGGCCCACCTGGAATTAAATCTGGTGAGGGTTATCAAGGACAACAAGAAGGGTTTCTGGAAATGGGGGTGGGGCAGAGGGGGTAAAGTCTAGATTGGGTCTGCTTACATGAACAAATAATATTTGAGCTCTGGTGAAAGAAGCAACATGAACTGGCTTAGTGGCCTAGTGCCATTTTACTGCACTTGAAGATAATATTTGTGTGGCTTTTGAATCTGACTCATGTGTTACATAGTATAAAGAAATAAAACAACCTGCCACTGTCAGAAACCTTATTCTTCACTGTCAAGCAGCTTACTTATAAACATTGTGATGCATCATAAATTCAAAATAATGCCTATTAAGAGATAGGTTTCTCATTATTTGTATTACAGATGCTGCCTATGTATCATTCATTCCTGGACTCACCACTCATCTAAGGAGTTATGCTGATATTCTTCAGCCAGAAAATATTAAAATAATCCAATGAAATATACCCACTTCTGCAAGGATTTAACATGTGTGCCTGATAGGAGAACATTACTTAGGTTTAGTAATGAAAGAATTATTTTCTTCCCACAGGAGGAACTATGTTTCTTTAGTGAGTTTTAATCCATTTTACTGAAAAAAAATTGCTTTAGAAAGTTGACTGATCTAGGCAATATGCATATCAACACCTTGCCAGGTAAATTTTTTATAACATCAGGAGAAATGATCTGGAATAAATTCTGTGATAGTTTGTTCTTGTCTTAATCCTATATACCACTTCTGCTGTTTCTCTGAGCATAGGGTCAAGTCCTTGGCACTCAGATTACTATTTACTTTTGAGTAAGTAAATATGAAAAGCTTCTAAATCACAATGGCAAAGTTTTATATAACCTTGCACACCCTTTGCACAGATACAAGCTATGGTGCTGTGTGAAAGACAGGAGGATCACTCTCACATGTACTATCTTTGTGGCATGCTATTTGATTTTTAAGGAATGATACATAGGATTAGCATTGCATTAAATATTCTTATGCTTCAGCATTCATTTTTATTGTCAAGCTGAAATAAAAATTTCAAGTCTTAGAATTTTCAGTTTAATACAAACTCTTCAAATAAGTCACTTGGAAATACCTCAAATGTATTCTGTCATGCAAAGAAATTAGAAATACAACTATCTGTTATTCCTATGATCTAATTCTTCCTCTTAGTTTTTCAAAATAATTAGTAACATTTTGTTTCAGGTCATTCGGTACTATATTGCATTCAATTGCCAAACTGTCTTAAAAAAATACAACTCTACAATTTTTAAATTTTGTATAAGCCCAGTTGCTGAACTGTTACTCATTATCATTATGCAGTCACTAAACACACAGTGAACCTCACTCTGAGATTAGTTGCCCCATCACATTCTGGGAGATGTCCTTCTGCAGGTCCAGCCCATATGAAAGAGAGGTGTGTGGGGTTTCTTTGATAAACATCTTTTTATCTTTTTTCTTTTTTTCCTTTCTTTAAAAAATATATATATCTCTCTCTCTATATATATATAAACTGTAACTTTCCATGGCAATAAAAATGTGTTAATCAAAAATTAGTACGAAGGCCATCAGCTCCTTACAACCATCTCTAACGTTGACTGCATTCTCTTCTCACATGAGAATCATAAAATTTCAGGTCACTACCTGAAAGTGTTTTGCTACATAGTTTGTTGCTTCAATGAATAATTAGAACAATCCTTACAGTCACAGGGCCTGATTCTTCTTTCTCTGATGCACTTTGCAGCACTGGAACTCTGTGGAAGCCAATAAGCTAAAATTGAAGTTAGGAGACTCATACTTCAGGTCATATTGCATTGTGTCCTTAGATTTTTCCTTTTTATTTATGAAACAGAGATAAGCTTTCTGACAAATAAGGCAAAAGTTTAATCAAATTATTACTTCAATAAAGTGAATTCTGCCAGTTTTGCTCAAATACCATAAATTCTCAAAGCTAATCTTCTTTATCTTATTTATATTTTATTTGGGAGAAAAGACATTAAACATTTATGGATAACATCTTTTTAAGGTTGTCATAACTAAAAATGAGATTTTAATGAGTGCCTCTGAGAACATTTAAGTCATTGATGGTATGCTGTCAAGAGATCGTGATGTTACAAACACCTGTGGATAACCATATTTGCATCCACATATATACATGTTTAGATGTTGACTTTAAGCAGGTGAGAAGTTTAGTTATGTAAAATGATGCACAATTTGCAGGATTAGCACCTTGGTGACCATAACTGGAATAGAGTCCCAGGCAGTTATTTTACATGTCTCTGATAAGAGCATAAGATAGTCAGTGAACTGTCATCCACCACTATGTAGAGTAATGGATCTGCTGTAAGGTTTCCTACTGTCATTGTTTCTTTTTTCCAGTGTCACTAGCCAAACTGGGATTCCAGAACATTGGCTATAAATGCAAATAAAACTGCAGATTTGCCATATGTAGCACACGACTTAAGGTCCTTTACCAAGAATGTATTTATTTTACTTTAATTATTGCATTTTACTGCATTTTGCTGGACACATGTCCAGATAAACTAACTTATTGACTAAAAATCTTATTTTACCATAACTAGCATCATGCTTCTTTGCACAGGCTTTAAAACCTTATGTTTCTTAATTACATGTTTCATGGTAATAGCTAAAGAGCCTTGGTTTCTTATGGATGGAACTGTTCCTGCAAAGACAGTCTAAGTTGAATATCCACGAGTAAAACACCCTGCACTTTGTTTATTTACTTGCTACTCTATAAATGACATCTATTCTGACTAGGCAAATCACAACAGATTCAGCTACTTAGGTACATACAGTCAAAGCATAGCAATGTCACAATAAGGAGGGATTAATTCCGCCATCTGGCAGT
>NW_009970718.1:5161830-5215697 GCF_000747805.2 Chaetura pelagica | reverse complement strand
ACCGCTCTTGAAGCTTTTCTGAGTTAATTTTAACTTTTGAGGACATTAGATTACTCTGCCTTCTAGGGAAGCCCAAACAGGACAACTGTCCTCTTCTCTTGTGACAGTCCTATGCAGAAAGCTATTGAAAAGTCCTTGGGAAGTCCTGACTTTAAGTAGTACTGCATGATACAGAAAATAACAAGATAAAAGCTAGGACACATCTGCAAATCTGGAAGCTGCACGTGCAGGACAGAGAAGTTCATTTGTCTAACAGAAGAAAAAAATTCAGTGAAGTTCTGCTCCTAGAAGAGCAAATAAGTCCTCCATAGGAGAGCAGTATGAGTAAGGTACATACTATGACAAAATTGGTACTGCCAGATGATACTGATTGGGAAGTATTTGGGGATCTTGTTACAAAGAGACTTTAGTGTATTCAACTTTCAAATCACTCACAGACAGAAAAAAAAAAATAAAAATAACAGATCCTTAGATTTCTATCATCTTATAATCAGCTACAAAAGAATGAAATTTTTTTCAATTATTAAATAAACCAGTTATTCTCCCAGTTGTGTTTTTGGTGTGTGTTTGGTTTTTTTTTGCTTGTTTGTATTTTTGTTTTTGTTTTGTTTTTTGTAGCTGGTGTTGGAAGAAAGGAAATTATGAGTATGAGGAAAGTCATTGCAAGATTACAGAAGATGTACAAGGTAATAGGTAATCTTAAAGTTACTAGATATTTTTAATAGTATTAAAACTAGTACAACAGAATCAGTGTCACTGAAATGTGGGAGAATTAAAACCCATGCAACATAGAAGAGGAAACTAAAGAAGAAAATAAAACCTTAACTGGAGCAAGCTGAAAATCATCTAACAGGAATATTCTTAGATTTCAGGGTCTCTAGGGAGTGAAATATAATGTATTAGTATAGGGCAATGATCATGTAGTGTGGCATCACCAGAGATGTGTGAAAAAGGGGCATCAGAACTCTTCCCCTAGATTCCTTCAGCACTCAAAAGACAGAGAAGTCTTTCTACAACATGAATATTTTTTTATTTTAACTTATGAAGGGATGAATCAGAAGTTCCCTTTTTTATTGACTGACAACTGGATCTGATGTAGGTACCTATGCTGAGGAATATTAAACACAAGTACCGTCCATATTATCTCTAGTTACTATTGTTAAAAAGCTGTGAAGGTGTCACTACTTTCTTCAAAGTTTTCTAAATGTCAAAGCACTTACCCTTAAGTATTTGAAAGCACACATAGAAAACCAAACAGGGCACATATTCCCATCAGCAGCGGGAAAGTGATCAAAGAAGTGTTTGAACTAGACGAGGAAATCAATGTCTTATTTAACAATACAGTCTCGTATTTTAATCACAATCTTTCAATTGGTTGTCTAGTCGTACTACATATTCACCTGAACAAAAGTCAAGCAAAACTGCAGTAAAAATGCTTAACTCTTTCTTGCCAATTAATTAAAAAGTGTAAAAATGGTGGGAAAGAAAGGTAAGCTTTTATTTTGTTTGCATCCACCACCAAAACATACATTACCTGTGAAAACTGCCGTTGTTTGTGCTTTTTGACAGACATAATCTTAATAGAATATCACTGTGAGATGAAAAGGTTCTGACCAACCAAAACCTCTTATTTTGGTATATATGTTTATCTATGTGAGTCATATGTGATCTCTGCAAAAAATTTAAAACCAGTTAATCAATTTTAAAAGCCTGTAATATAATCCTAAAAGACAATCTTAAACCTACTTACTCTTTCATTACTGTAGTTCCCTGGTATAAGCATAAACCTGTCACTAAGTCCCTGTTCCAACTACCTCTGTTAATGACTATAGATTACACATCTTTATGAGTCACAGCCAAAATCTCACCTGTTGCCATTTGATATTGGCTAAGAATATCTTCTAAACATATCAGTACCACTCTGTTTCCCTTGAATATACCCTTCAAAATAAACAAGGGAGTAGTTCTTAGACATTCCAAAACAATGGGCCAGTATAATTCTATAATAAGTTCTTTTTAAAGTGCTGGGTTTATTATTTCACTTGAAGTGATGTTGTGACTACAATGGTATACACAGACTTTTCCTTCCCCACAGTGCTTCTCTGGTATCTGCCTAAATATCTCATGATTCCCAGTTGTGCTAGACCATTGTTTCATTACCTTTGAATTATGTGACACGCATCACAAATACAACCATTGTATGATCCAGTGATATGAAAAACTATATGGGAACTAATCCAACGTTATTAGTGCACACAAAATAAGCATTCCTTCTTCAAAGTTTTACAAGCTCAATGAACATATCAAAGGCCTAATTTTGTACCTTGATGTCCTGGTTTGAGCCAAGATGAAGCTATTTTTCCTTCTACTGACTTTTTTTCCTTCAGTTAGCTTTCTTTTAAATAGTACCAAAGTGTCCCAGCTTGGGCTGTTAACAGCTGGGATATTTTCCTAACTGTTGGGTTTCCAAAGTCACAGCTTTACTTTGCTGGCTCAGACACTATGGGGAGATCTATGACGCCCCTGTAGGAGGCTGAGTTAGACAGACAGCAAAATTGGCCAGAGATATTCCATTCCATATATCTATGTAAGCTCAGAGGAAGGTCAGAAATCACAGGAGACAACTTCCTTCCTGCTTCTTCTTCCCTTCTCTTCTGTCCATGGCTGGCATCCGGGGAGGACTCTGTCCAGCCATCACTGTCAACCCCCAGGCTCAAGCTCTCCTGACCCTCATCATTCTGTGCTTTCTCCAGCAGCAGCTCCAGAATTCTTTGGGACTGTTCGCAGCTAATGAGAGTGCTGTGGGAGTTGCTGGAGGTGGGGGGAGGCAATAGGGGCTTTGTAGATTTCCTGAACATATTTGTATATAATTGTATATATTTTCTTACAACATTAGTGTTAAATTAAAGCTGTGTAGTTTAGTTTTCAATCCAGTCAAGTCTCTCTCTTTTTCTCTTTCTCCTTCCCTACCTGCGTGGGAAGGGATTGAAAGCATTGTTGTTGGACCTGAGTCAAACGGTGACACTTGATAACTTTCTTACTCAAAGCTGAAGTTTTAACCCCTTAGAAAATGCATTTTATGATGCATGTTATGTATTATTGACTTTAACCCACTATATGGAACTAAGTGGGAGAGAAAAAAGGAATCTTTGCAGGTAAAAAACCCCATCAATACTGACTTGTAGAAATCCCTGGCCATAGAACCAAATGAAGATAAGCAAATCTTTCTTCAATAGGAAAAGAGTGCTTAACTAGTGTTTATTATGTAATCCACGTTGCCTACTTGTATGTAAATTATAACTGCTTTAGTAAAGGGCTTGAGTTAATTAAATTGAAGTCACCACAAATATTTCTATGATATACATCAAATAATTACTAATAACCTATGATCTGGACACTGAAAAAGCTTGGCAGTGGCACAGTGGGAATTCTTTGTCATGTGACATCTTTCTGACAATTACTCAAAATTAAGTGTACAATAATAGGAAAAAAACCCTTATTTCTTTGTGTCAGCATGTCCTTAACTTTGGAACTGCCTTCCTGAGTGTGAGTAGATCTGAGTAAAAACCATGTTTCATGAAAACGTGAAAAAACTGGATCCTTAAAAAGCACCAAATATTTAACAATTAGATGTTATCTGTTCAGTCAAACATAAGAAGTTGCAGAATAAAAAACCAGCTTGCTCCTGTAGATAGGATGAAAAACCTGTTTGAAAAAATTGTATAAAACCATCTACAACAAAGCTGCTTTTTTTCATCTTTGCTCTCATGAGCATTTCAAAGTGTGTTTTCTAAACATTAGGGAAGGCCTCGGTTTCAAACAGCCATTGCTACTGCAGAACACTACCCTACAAGGTGCAGTTTTACTAAAATTCAAAGCCTTCCAAGAAATTTAAGAAGCAACTGTATTACCTTTCAGAGACTTAATCGGGCTTCCTCAGCATTCAGGTCTTATTTTTTAAAAACTGAGCTACTGTAAGCATATAATATTTTTGTTACTCCTGGTACTTCTTTTTTGTACTTATCTCCATTTGCTAGTAAGATTCAAAATGCTCTCTTCTTGTGTCATCTCATTATGACTTCTCTGCCTTTATCTGTGAGTCTCAAATTAACTTGACGTAGATGTTTTACATGTATTTTAGGCTAAATGTGAAGTATTCCCTCATGCCCATGAGGCATTCAGCAAGTTGATAAGTTCTGCTTTCAAGGACACTCTAAATGAGGTTATTAAAATTCAATACTTTGCATACTATGATGGAGAAAAATGCATGTCCCTGACAACAAAGGACATAGGTCAATTTAAGAAAGCTTCTCAATCTCCCTACCCACAGCCACTGAATTCCTTGTGCCAGTATTTGCAAAATATGAAAATATTATCAGGGAGGAAAAAAGTGTAGAAGCTCAGGTCCTGTCCAAAAGTAAAAACCTATAACCATCTGTTGTTTGTGTTCCATGGATTTTGCAACTGCCATTTCCACTGTGCATGCCATTTCGTCTTCACAGCAATATCACCAAAACACCCACAGAGATAAAATCACAAGTATTTTGAACATACTGTATGATATTTTATTTTCCAAAACAATATTTGACAAAGTCAAAATGAGAATTTGTCTATAGGTTACTTTTGTGTTGTCACCAGATAAACATTTTAAGGGTTTGCTACTGTTTGGAAAAACTGAACCTCAAAATTTAACAACTTAAGAAACATAAGAGTAAGAGGAAGGTATTTAATGCTGCAATTTTTAAATTATGTGAGTACTTTGAAAAATGGCAATGGCCCCTACTTACACTTCTGTAGTATTTTTCTTCAAAAGGGGTCCAAAGGTGTTCTGTAAATTATTTACTTATACAAACTAGAATTTAAATGTACCCTTCTTTTTGGAATCTTAGACTTGCAAGACTATTCCCACATTTCACAGCTGGGTATGGCTTGAAGGATTTATCAGATCTCAAACTAATCTCTATAACCAATGTCACGGCAAAAAAAGTTATTTAGGAAATAAAAAGAGCTAAACAAAAAAACAAAGACATGAAAGAACAAAACTGAAATTGTCCTTGGAAAAATGACAGAAAAAGAGTTAAAGACAAGTGAGTAAACCAATTGTTCTTTCCCTAAGGAAATCTTAAACTGAAGGTCAGCTGTGTCTGAAATCACCCGACCTGTCACATGGCTTTCATAGCTGCCACTAAGGCTGCTATCAAACCTACACTGAAAGCAATGAAAACATTTTTACTGAAAACAGATCGAGCTCCGATACAAAACTCTCTAATCACTTTTTGCTGTTAATGCCACACAAAGTAAGAAGCGAAGTTTTGAAAAAGAGAATAATTAACTGAGAGAACTTGAGGTCAATTGTATTTGGTATTTTTGTTGACTTAATTTATCCATGTGTGCATCAGAGCATAAATATGGCTCTGTAAGAATATGAGTACATATATTGTTTATGTATATAGGAATACATACATGCAGAAATATTTAAATATGTATGTGTTCATACATATACAGAAACACAGAATGCTCTGTCACAATAACTCAATTCCATTTTATCCCACCTTCTGTTCTCCAGTAACAAAAGTTGGTGGTCTCAGTCACAGTTCTTTGGGTGTAGGAGTCCATCGCAAAACCATCACCTTCAATTTGATACAATTGACAGTCGCTGCTCAAGAGAGGCAGAAGAAGGAGTTGCCATGGAGACTGAACTATTGCTCTTCTCCAGAGGATGCTTTTTTCAAGCATGGGCTGAACAGTAGAGGCCGTGCAGTACCTGCAACCTTGATCACATCATAGAACCTTGCTTTTTGGGTTGGCTTTTTAGTAAACTCTAACAAATTCCCAGGTGATGGCAGGGGGGTGGGGAGATGTAGAGCTTAAGAAAACAAACAAACAAACAAACACAACAAAACCCGGTATGAAAGTGCATATTTTTCCAGACTGAAAGGGAAAAAGAGCTTTATATTGATTTGATTTATCAGATTTGTCACCTCTGCTTAGTGCTTTCCTAACGGGGTGAATGCTGTGCTTGACCTATTTGCTGAAATTAACCGGGACTGCAGGAGACCATATGGATTGCCAGATGGTCTGCTATAATTTAATGCCATTTATTCTAAGTATGAAGTAAGTGATAAACATAATTAACATTCTTTTAGCTCCTTACTGGATGCCTTTTATTAGCTGTTGGTTTTGGTGTTGTTTTTTTCTCAGGCATTGAAAGGTAAGTTAATATCTTGTTACTGTAACACAGATGCCAGCTAATTACTGCAAGAGGCTGCAGCCTCCAAAGCAGAGTGTCTGCACAGATTCTAACTTATTTGCTGACCCCACTGTGATGATTAATAGGTTGAATGCTAAGCTCTAATGAGGATGACACATCTTAGATGTTTTCAGGTTACCATAATTAGTAGTATGATGAACACAGTGTTCACCTATCACACTTCATAGTAAACAATGCAACTTGTACTACAGCACATCAAATGCTAAGGAAACAAACCACCTTCAGACAATAAAAACAAAGGAGTGATTTCCTTCAGTAATGTTTTTCCTGATTGCTATTTCATATTCTGCCAGTGATTGTCTAAATGGCCTATGTTTTAGGAAGTGTTTCTAGAGAAGCTATGGCTTCAAAGAGTATTTACATCAGGCAGGGTCGTTATTCTCAGCATTTTAAAACCACAAGTCTGTAATGTGATATCCAAACAACTTTGCTTACTCTAGCTATGCGATAGATCTTCATAGTGACTGCAGTAGGTGTTAGCAGTATGAATAGTAAAACATTTTGTAATTTTTAATGCACAGGTGAAGTTAGCATGCTTGATACTCAGAACAGTAAAAGAAGTATTAGAGAAAAGGTATAAGTACTGAATGCCTTGTATTTTATACAAAAAGTTGTGCACATTGCACCTCGCAGATGAAAATGGCCACAGCTAAATGTCTTGTGTTTTCCACTTGAATTGGTAATAAAACTTGGGTGAAGTTTGACATCACAGAAACAGCATAAATTAAACATTATTCAAAAATTATAACAAAAGAACAGCACCTGAGCTATAAAACAAATCTGCTCTTAGAAAATTTAGCTCCAATTAGAAAATGTAGTGAAAAAGAGTCCAGGTCAAAAGTCACAGCACAGGCAAAGCAGAAAAAAAATCCAGCTTTTCAATCACTGTGCTCTTCCTTTGTTCCAGATGGGTCTAGCACTTCTTCAGCAGCCCCCACAGTTACACATGTACACTCAACAGTGCAAGTCCTGATGTATCCATTAAGAAGTAATTACATTGAAGAGGACCTGAATGTGGCAAGACATACCTGCTCTTCAGATCAAAATATCTGAACAGCAAGCTTTCATTGATACTGACATCATTTGTCAAGACATCTTAATAAGGTCTCTGTCTCAGCCAGCATTGGAAAAAAGGGAGAATATGAAATGTTTTTAAAGAGAAAGAGAAGTGTTTAGTGATGATGTGGCTACCAGTACTCTCTGAAAAGTATGACACAAAAAGAAGCCCATATTTTTCTTTAGGCAATAATGATAAAATCACATAGTAATTCACTTTAGATGCTTTAAGACCATAGGGAAGAACAAACTAATAATAAAGAACCAACAAAAAAACTATGGTATACACAAATTTCACAAATGCCTTACCTCCTGCATACATGACAGCTAGCATTATTGATGATATCCAAGCTATCTCACTATACGATGTGTGGAAGATTTCTTGTATTTCTTTAAAGAATACTGTGATGGCTTTGGGGAATGCGTAGGAAAATCCAATGGAGATAAAAGCCCCAAAGACCACAACCCATCCCCAACCTCCATCTGGAGGTGGGTAGTCCGGTGCTCCTGTTGCTGGTGGCATTTTTGGACTCTGTCTCTTCTCCAACTAGGCTGAAAAAGAAGAAACAAGGTTTCAAACAGTTGTCCTGTTTTGTTTGTTTGTTTTGCTTGTTGTTGTTGGGGTTTTGTTTTGGGGTTTTTTTGGTTTTTTTATTTTTATTTTAATTTTTTTTTTAAATCAAACTGCATTATTCAGTCATCATCTGCAGGGATCATAAAGAATCCCTGGAGCAAAGACCAATTTCCAGCATTCATAGGATCATTACCTGTTTTTAGAGGAAAAAGCTGCTGTGCAAAAAAAACCCAAAAAAACTTGTGGCAAGAATATTTGTAACATCCTATTCAGTATGTGGCAACTGTTTCAAATCACTGATCTCAGTCACTGTGGAAGTATTTGCAATTACTCACTTATTGGAAAGGGACATGTTGATGTGTGTTAATTTCAGTAGTGCTACTACATGCAGTGGGGATTTAACACAGGGATGAAACAGGAAAAAACCCAACAACCTGGAAATGGGACTTAAAGGAAGTAATGGAAAAAAGTTACAATAAATTATCACTAAATGCCTTTGTGTCGGTGAGATTCACCAGCATCTCAACAAAATCTTCAGCAACTAAAACAAGAATAAATTCCTCACTCAGTTTTTAATCATATGCTGCCATTATCTAATAGCTGATCATTGTTGATATCATTTGCTTATCTCATGAGAACATCTAAAAAGCAGGTTCTAAGCAGATATTTCAAATTCCCTATGTATCCATACTATAAACACAAATTACAATTCCATATTGTACTCTTACATTTTTCATCTTCATATTCATTGATGTTGATACTTTTCACAGGAATTATTTGCACAAGGTGGAGCTTGATGGAGCTATTTTTGATCTGTTTACATATGTCAGAAGACATCTGGAAGTCTTCACCAGTAACGTTCCAGACTTTCCACAGCTATTCTCTAATGAAGAATTTACCATAATAGATGCCACCAGAGATTTATCTTTTAGAGGTTCTGAGAGAGGTGCAATAAGCACATTCAGGCAGCTCAGGAAATCATAGGTAATCCGCATAAAACTCCTAAGGCTTGAAATAAATTTCATACTGTTATTATCTTCCTGATATCTAAAAACTTCAGCTTTCTACATTCTGCATAGCCATTTTAGAAAACATGTAGTAGCGAGAATGCATTTTGTAATTCTGAGATTTTTCCATTATCAGATCCCTTTATTATTAACCACAAAGCTGGAGTCCACTGTGTTTTCTTCTGTGTAATCCAGCCTACACAAACAGCACACACTGAAAATTCCTCCTCCCTCTTGTTTCTTTCGGCATTTAGGCAACTTCTTACTCGATTGCTCTCCTGCCATACCAGTATCAAAAGCTGTGGATAACAGTGTGTAGGTTGCTGTTACACTTATGATTACCAGCAAGTCTCTATGCGATTTCTTCTGTGCCATTTACTGCATATTCCAATTTCTCACAGCAAACTGCATTAGCAGTGGGAGTGATACAATTACCTTAACAAAAACTAAAAAATGAACTGTGTCAGCTTTTATTAATCTCCTGGGCTAGTGCCTGGAGTACTTTCAGGGTAAATGCCATGCAGCACAGCATGAAATACATGCCACAAAACTAGCAAAGTGTTGTTTTTACTACTATCTATAACTAGGCTGGCTCTGTACATCTGATTCTCTACTTTACCGAAGCTGATCACACCTTCTATATAGCTAACATCACCCTGGTACTGGCAGACCTCTGGGGGGAAGCTAAATCAACCACTAAAACATCTGGTTTCTATGCAAAGTTGCAAAAGCCCAGGTAGTTCGGCTTCTGCATCATATCATACAGGCTTGCTGTTAGAAGCAATAGGTATCTACTGCTCTGCACACAGAGCATATAAATCTTTTGTAATGCATGTCCAGAAAGTAACTCTGATGTGTATTTTTTTTCTGCTTATCTTAGTCTTAGCTTAAAATTAGTATACTGACCTACCTCAGTGAGGAAAACCTGGGTCTGCCACTAGAAGTAGTTAGACAGGTAGAGATAATTCTGGTTGCTCAGACTTAACTTAGACAAAGCAGTTAAATACCAGTTTGGTTTGGCTGAATCAGGATCCATTAGAAGGAAGAGTATCTCAGAAAGCATAGAACACACATAGTGATGATCAACTGCCTTCAAAAGCACAAAACCTCAAATTACCATGAAAAGCAGAACCCTGTGAAATGAGTGACAGTAAACAACAGAATTTGCTTTCTGTCCCAGAAGGCTGCTATTCTGCTCATCTGAGAAAAAAGTTTGGGTTATTTCCTAAAAAAAGGTTAACTATTGTTTTCTTACACTTCAAAGATTTGAGCATATTTGTTTTCATATTTCATATTCACATGACAACTCTTGCATCTCTATTATAAATTTAAGAATGCCACACAACATCAAGGCATTGCTCTCAATAAAAATGGAACTGGTTTATCAATTTATTAAGGAAGCACTCCTTTTCCTAAACGTAATGCACAACTACTTTGAAAAAATCACTGCCACCACATTAGTTAGAACACTGAAGATTCCTAATTGTCTTTAAGGCACCAGGGCATTGGAAAGATCCCATTACGTCCACCTCTTTAGGGCAGCAGAACAGGCTCTGACAGTTCAGTGCTTTATTCCCTTCAAAAGCTTCACAGTGAACTAGAAGGGCATTAAGGAGAGCAATGGGCATCGTCTGCTCCTGTGCTTCAACCTAAAGGCATTTGGCTGCAAAGCCCCCTCAATGGCCAGCTTGTAGCACTACTGCAGGAATAGATTCTCTGCTAACCTACACAAGACATTACACTGTCACAAGGAAGAGTCTGGATCATTGTACCTCACACCTCCTGCTTATCTCTTAGAGTAGAGTTAATAATAACTTTCCTGATGTTCCTTTATGATCATGACAGCCAATTTTAGCTCCAATTAATAGAAGGTGAAGAGGAAAAAAAAAATAGAGGAAAAAAGTATCCATTTGTCAGAAATATTAAATCAAACATTTCAAATATTCCATACCAGCTCAGGAGCGAAAGCAAATTTCTCCTGTAAAATCCACACTCAATATCCTTGAAACTGAACTCTTCCTAAAGCAGTCTAGCACATCAATATACCTACCTCTAACGTAAGCCCAACTGAAAAGATTTGGATAGCATATATAGTATATGGACAAGTACAAAATCCATTTGCAATCAAAACAAGTATTTTAGATGAGTGGATATGAAAGGAAAGGGTGGAAGAGGCAGGAATGAAGCAGTGACAAGAAAAATGACTTTTCAGAACTCCAAGACCTTATTGTGGGTTGTGAAGAGAAAAAAGAAATATGTTATAAAGTATAAAAACAGGCATGTGTGATTATGCCTATGTGAAGGACATGGAACCAGACAAAAAGAAAAAAGCAGCACTTGAGTAAATAAAAGTTACCACTGGTGTTTTTAGCTGGTCACGTGAATTTCATCATGTGCCTAAAAGCTAGCAAGCAAACACTGCTCATACCTATGCTTTTATAGGCAAGCAGTGGCTGAGGAATGCTGCCTGCCCTCTGCCTGGGGAAGCAGCAGGGGAATAGAAACTGAAGCATGTCCTGAGTGAAGCCATCAATCTCCCTTTTCTCTGTCAGACACAGAGAGGTTGCTCAGACATTCCACACCCTCAGCCAGACAGTACACAAGGATTTTCTCCTAAGGTCCTTCTAGCTCCCCTGTATAAATCTCACTTATGTAAGCAGTAAAAAAGAACATGGCTTACTGTAGTAAAAGCTGTATATGCCTACTAACAAATAATAGGAAAGAAACAGGGCAAGAGGACACTTAAAATATTTGATATGCAACATTTATTTTCATATAGGTTTCTCAGCACATTTGAACTTAATTGAGAAAATGAGAACTAGTGAATGAAAGAAAGAAAAGGAAGGAAGGATGAAATGAGGAAGGGAAGAAGGAAAGAATTAAAAAAAGGTGGGAAAAAGAAAGAGAAATCTGCAAGCAAGCAATGAGGTCAAACTAAGAGCAAAGGCTACAGACAAATAATGTATTTTGATACCATGCACCGTAGACTTCAGTCACTCACGATCAACCTGTTCAGACTCCTCTTGTACCAATGCTTCATTAATATTCTGCAGTTGCCAGCTGCCAGAGTCAGCTATCAATACAACATCTTGTCAAAGACTCTTCTGAGAAGAGGTTATGTTGTTCTCTCGTTTACAGAGACTTTGATTTTACTGGGAATTTTAGTTTTGTTTTTTGCAACATGAGAGTAACTGCTTTCTTTTCTACTTGCATTTTGTTTCCTTGTTCTCAATGTGCCCCATCACCACTTGACCAAGAAGCCATTTGTCCCAGGGTAAAAGAGCTAGCATGCAAGAAATCTGTCCCCAGTTGCTGTAGGATAGTAGGAATATTTGGCACTTGTGTAGTGAATTCCAGTTCCACACAGTAAGCTAAGGACTTCAAAAAGCTTTGCAAATTTGAGCTAACTCAGTCTTATCCCTGTAGGACAATTCTAAAGTATCCACTTCTAGACATGGGAAATAAGCATAATAATAGGCTAAATAATCTAAGTCTTATCCCAAATCAATGACAAACCTGGGATGTGGACTCATGTCCAAGTAAACTCTGAGCTGACTGGGATTTTAAAGTACATGTGTGTTTTAGAAGCTCATTAAGAAGCAAATGGAGATTAATTGTCCTGCTTAATACTTGAGTTAGGAGCAAAGGTGGGGTACAATGTTTGCTTTATATGTTTGAACAGGCTGCTTCTCTAACTTACCCCTAACAAATGCTAATTACATTGCTGTATTTGAAATAAATGACTGTATGGTAGCATTAGCAAAACAATGAGCTATACAGGAATTACACTTTTCTAAAAGATCCTTGCTTAAAAGCTGCACAGTTTTCAATTTTCTTATTGACAGCTCTTTAACAAGTTCCAAGCAGGATGACAATATAACAGGTGACATCTCATCAAATCGTATTGCTTCACCAACTTCTACAAGATGTTGTCATTATCTGGTGAGCAATACTCAGTATTTAAAGAAAAAAAATGTCTTGTTAGTGAGACAGTTCTGCTCTGACTTGAGATTTTATTGTGGAGAAAGGGAGGATGCAGAAAGACTCTGACTAAAAGGATCAGAGAGATTGTTCACTGGTTTTAGCTGTAGCTAGTCAGCTTGGGAGGGAAAGTAGCTCCTAATGAGCTCTGGTAGCCAGCCCTGAAGAACTGGCTAATTGTCCTGAAAGAGTAAAATAGTCTACATTTTGTCTGAATGTCTGCACTCAGAGACTGAGGGGTACGTGAAAAATGAAACCCAGGTAAATGAAAGATTCACTCATAATCTGACTTTACTGCCTTTTTTTCCACTACAGTCGAACCTGCTGGACAAATAAACCCTGTGTGAGACCAAAACTGCTGAAATGTGCTCGGGCTATCTACCATTTTAGAATGGTAGGTATTTTTCATAGTTTCTATATTTTTCACAGTTTCTCCAGCAGGCTTGAATCAAAGGGCTATGTCTGTGAATACTTTTCAGACTTTTGTGTGACAATCAAATTATATTAAACTGTGTTTATGGGGCTTATATTATTTACTATTTTCACTACATGTCTAAGAAAACCTTAAAAAAAAGTCCTCAGTTTTACTTTATTTTAAGCCTATTCCACTTCAGAATTTAACAGCAAAACATCCAATAATATTAAAATATATTGCTACAGGTATTTTAAGTATAAAGCTGTATTTTAATGAACAAAGGCAAAGCTTTTCTTTTCTTTTTTTTTTTTTTTTTCTTTTTCTTTTTCTTCTGGAAGAGCTGATGAACAAGCAAGTTCTAAATATTCACATCCATGAAACAAACATGGAGTTATTCAACCCACCCATAATTTACAGTTAAGAGTCAATATTGTAGTATACTTATCATCCCACTGAAGCAGTACAAGAAAAATATGTGCTTGAAGACTGTGTGGAAAAGTAATAGCCCTTTGCACATCACACATGCAAAGCAGGCATATTAATACCATTCTTCCAAATGCCTAGGAAATTAGTGGAGGCAGGCTTTGTTTAGGGAAGCAGAAGGCACATCTTATAAGATAAAAATAACAATCCAAATACATTCCTTTCTTCTTAGGGTTTGGCTTTGTAACAGCCCGATTCTTAGTAACAGCATCAGCAGACCAGATTAATTGAATGGAAAAGCAAAAACTGTTTGCTGAATTAAACAAGGATGATTATAGATTTGAATTCTGATGGCTGTGGAAATAATGAAAGGTCTAATTGACTTTTACCAAGAAGACTGGAATAAAGGCACATGTCATGTAATTCCTTCTTCCTGTTTGAGGACTCAAAATAGGATTACTGAGACAGAAGTGAGCCTGGCAAGATATTGCCCTATAAAAAGCAAAAGTGTATAAATTACACTGTGAGAGTGCAATTAAAATCCCATTCATACTAAGACCCTACTTCATCATGGTTTAAACAGTGGCTAAGGCCAAAAGCCATTATTTAATCAGCCAATAAAGTCAGCTTTTTACAGAACTGGAAGCCCCATCTGAAAAAATAAAATAAAATAAAAAATTGTTTGTTTATATTTATATAACTGAAATTGTTACATCATTCAAATCAGATTTTGAGCACTTCTGAGTCAGTAGTGAGCTGGCTAGCATGATTTGATAAAATTCATATTAATGTAACATCTATCATTTGTTGGAGTTTTATTGGAAGGAGTTCTGGAGTTTATTTTTTTCTTAATCTCATATGTTGTGCTGCCACATTCTCCTCGGAAACCATAATCTGTATTCCCAATCACAGTCATGAATTGGACTTCCATTCATCATGTCTTCTGGTATTACCTTTTTTCATTGACTTTAAGGAAACCTAAGTGACTCGCTTACTCTGGATGACTAAATGCCTAGATGACTAAAGCTAACTGAAATGAATTCCAACCAAAGTGATTGCAATTCTGTTTTAATTACTTAAAAAAAACAGTCAATAGAATATCTAGCCTAAAGAGGTTGGCACTATATCCAAATTGAAGTGCACTGAAATGAAATGTTGATGGCTAAATTGAAAATGCCACTGATCCAGTATGAAGAATCAATCAGTCTCAACAATAAGTTGATTGAAGTTGATTAAATATTCTGCATGCTTGGAAAAAAATAAACTGTCAAACTAATCAATTTTTCAAACAAACCCAAACCAAAACTTTGTCATGACATTAAAGAACTAGTTTTAATAAGCTCAGTTAAACGCACCTTTTATAATTCAGTGTTGGCTCCATGCACTGAAACAATATTGATCCATTTATTAATTAATTTCTAACCACTCATACCACCCTTAAATTCTAGTACTACTCCCCTGTGGTAGCTCACAGTTTTTCAACTTGTTGTATAAGCTTATTATTTTAACTCTGTATAGACTTTTAAATTTTTTTGGTATTATAAAACTTCTCAGTACATCAGCACAGTAATCTTCAAAATTCACATTTAGTGAGTGTTGAAAACAATAATACTTTGAATAAAGGATGTACTGTAAATCTGGAGCTGTATGTTTGATACATATTTTCAAGAGTTCTGGTGTTTAGAAGATGGGGAGTTATATTTTCACTTATTTGTAATATTTCATAAATGGAAGAACTAAAGTTTTAAGTCAGTGTTAATGGAGTTGTCTGCACAGCTGCTGCATATTGCTTGAAAAATAAATAGCATAATATTTCTAAAGCAGCAGATTTTCCATTATTAGTAATAACAGATATTCATTTTAATATCATTCTCTCAATACTAAGCTGCAGAAAATATCAATGATGGGAAATGCTAGTCTATTCTTAGGCTCGGCTATTAGTTAAGGATTTCAAAATAAAAATTCATATCTTTTTACATAAACATATAATTTGGAAGTGGCAATATTTAATTCATTTATTGCTGAAGATAATATTCACAACCATCTATCACCTTAATATTTGACATTATGAAGATGCAATAGATTCCAATTCAAATTCTGCTGACATCAATTTCTGTAAACTCTGTAAAAATTACTCCGTGCTCTTGAGGTTAGAAACCAGCTCCTGGCTGTCTTCTCCACAATATGGCACAGTGTACTTTCTGCATATGTCCTTCCACTTGCCTGAATCCTGGCCTGGAAGTGCCATTTTACGTATACTGGGAAAATATTTTTCCTCTGTGCTGGTGCAGCACATGACTCCCCTGGGTTGAAATAGTTACTAAAGCTTCAGTCTCAGTGACAACTACTTAGATTATGTAATAGGAAGTAAACTGATCTGGATGCTGTTCCTAAGAGCATATGACTGGAAACATGTAACAGGCCAAAGCTGGAAAATAACTCTAGACTGCAAAAGCTTATACAGGGTTCACATTTCACTTATTCCTGCCAGTTTGGAAATTGCTACTAGCTTAAGAAATATTTTCTATATTAATAACAAAATGGAAAATGTTCTAAACACTTCTGATGACACAGAGACTTTTAAATCTGTGAACCAGAAAATCTCATGAATTATGAATTATTTGTTAGCAAAGCTACAGTTAACTTATTTACTACATAGAAAATCACGTTAACAAAGGCAAAAAGACAATGGGCAGAACGTCTAAAACTTACAATGAGAAAAACAGATTTTAAAATAAATTACTTGGGAACCACTGTATCTTGGAAAAGCCAGAACAGTTTCTGCAATTGTAGGTATCCAGTATAAAAAACTCCCTAGGATTTAGGTCATAAATAAAAAGCTATTCAGTTAATGCAGATTTTAAATCTATGTCATTAGAGCATGAGTAGAGAAAGTAAGCCATCTATTTGCATGCAATAAAATTAAAAATATACCAATAATTCAAACTGAAAAACCCATTTGATACAGCCGTGCCTGTAAAGGTTTGATGTGTGAGCTGTTTCTGCCACTGAAAGTTAAAATGTGAACCAATGATTCCAGGCACAATATAAGTAAAAAAATAAATTAATCTAGAGGTCCTTCCAGAAATTCTTAAACGTATAAGGTCAGAACACAGACAGACAAAAAGAAAGAAAAAGAAAGAGAAAGAAAGATAAAGAAGGAAGAAAAAGAAGTAAAAGAAGAAATAAATTAATACACCTTAACAGAATTTACTGTAGACAAAAACTTCTTATACATTTTTAAAAAATGTTTCTAGAACTGAATCATTATGGCTTCATAAAATGAAATGGAAGAATGTCGACATTTTTCTCAGACACAGTCTTCTCAGAGTTTTCTCAAGTCAGAGACATTAATTGACATTTTATTAATCTCATGACCAGTGATACCTATGGCTTTGAAAAAGGAAAACATGACAGCAAGGTATGGTCCTCACTCCAACTGACTCAGATTCCGGGCAGACAGATAATCATGCAGATAAACCAGCACAGTACTCGTGTGTGGTGCCATGCAGGGGCCATCCTTCAAGACATACTTGCCACTTCTTAAGACCAGAAATGATATTTTAACAGCACCTTGAGGACTGTGCAGGGGAGGGCAGCATCTCTATCCACATAGCATTAGACAGCATGTCCAGCACACTCAACTTTCAGCCTTTCTTATACTAATATTTATGCTTGTAAAAGATTGCAAAAGAAGGCCTATTCTCATTTGATAGCCTGTAACTGAGCAGACAGCTAAACAAATGGGGAGATATATATTTACATGGGACAGTTTAGTACTATGCAGATACTCATGCTGTCTCTTGATTCCTAAAAATGGCTAGTAGGAGAAGAATAGCTATGTCAGTTCAGTATCCCATCAAGGCAATTTAGCTCTACTCAGGTATTATGGCATTGTGCTACATAAAATTAGTACGTGTACGACGATTATTTGTCTAGTCTGGAACATGATGATAAAAAATTCATTTGAAGTAAGTACCAAAACTAATATAATTTAGGCAACAGCAATGTTTTAGCATAAACAAATACAGGGGAGGAAGAAGTTAAGATTGTATTTGATTTCCATGGGAAGGAAGAGGATGTTTAATTACAAACTTACTATGTACTTTGTCCAAGTGATAATGAGGTGACCTACCGATACATATACAAAACAACTTTAAAGACCAAGATGGTTTAATTAAATTCTGATGTGTACTCCTCCACCCATTGTGAGAAGCTAGACATGGGGAGATCAAAAAACCTCTCTTGTCTGTTATGGGCAACACTTTTTCCTAACACAGTACGCAACACCCAAAGAGTACATCATATTCTGTACCTCACAGAGAGCAGTTCTACAGTGCAACAGCTAAAACAATCTTTGACTAATTTGCAAAAAGCTTTATAATTCATCAAGAGTCTAATATAAATCATACTGGTTTTACATTTATCATTTGCAACCTTTTTATCCCGCCATTTACTAAATCCTCATAAAACATCCAACACATATGTGTAAAGACTGTGGTTCTGCTATGGCACAGCAGCACTGAAAACTTGTTTAGTGCTTGTCAACACACTCAAAGAGATGAAGAGTTGACCATCCACTGAAGGATGCAAGAGAAGTTCTACATAATGCTGAAACCACTCCCTTCTCATACAAGAATTTCTGAAGAACCTAGAAACCAATTTTTTTTTTTCCATAATTTTTCATATGCTCCTTATTTTAATTGAATTTTCCATTTAAGCCCAGGACTATCCATGTATCTTATTTAACATCCATCTCCTCCGTCTACAGTGGGGACGATAACCCTTCTGGAACATACACCTTTTGACCACAACTTACCAACTATCTTAGCCTGTTACAAAAGTGCTTTTCTCAAACATTATGAAACTTCTTTTCTTAGCATAAATGGAAGACCCAAACAGGGCACTGTCTGGGCTGCAGACCCAAACAGCAGACCTGGAAACTAAAGTCCTGAATTGCAATAGCCTGCTAATTATGGCCTATGAGCTTGCTACTGCAATAATTCTGTTTTATCTGACAAATTACTCTTTTTTTTTTTTTTTTACAGAGAGCGTGGGATAGCATTGCTTCATTACTCAAAAGCAAGCAGATAAATCCACAAGAGGTTGCACTTTTCTTCGTTTATACTGGACTCTAACTGTAAAACTCCCATGTAACAAAGTGCTTTGCTGTACATAACCCTATTTTGCTAAAACCACACCAAAATAAACAGACTCTAAAGCATTAGATTTTACATTATTGCTTCATTACAAGAAAAGCTTTACACTTCAACTTATTCTCCTGTCAACTAACTTGTTATAAAACTCATTATTTCCATTATTGAGAATTTAGATCAAAATAACTCTTCAAAATTTCACTATAAAAGCTGCAATAGAAAAAGCCATAAAGTTTACATAAAGATACAGCAAATGAGACAAGAAATATGAAGATGTCTCTGGAATTTTCATGCTTCCAATTAGCAAAAGGGCACAGTTAAAAATATTCACAGAAGATACTCGGTAAATCAAATTTACCTGGAAGCTTAAAAAATCAAGAGCAAGCCTTATCGAATGTAGGGCAATGAGCAGATCAATTTAAGCAATGATTCTATTGTCCCTTTCTGGACAGAAGTTTTGTCAGTTCAGAGGCAAAAAAAATTAGTTGTGTTTTTCCTCATGAAAAGCAGTTACATAAACACATTTAGTTTTTTACCATATGATTTATACTGAAGGCCAACTTACACATAAAAGTGACGAGTTTAGCCAAACTTTCTACACATAAAATTCTTTATCATGTCAAAAAACATGTATGGCACACTCCTCATATCTTTTCATTTTGTCTTGACAAGAAGACAAAGAAGTGACATTAAAGTTTTGTAAATCTCAAGTTTTTCCCTTTAGAAAGGAATACAATATTGGGATCCACAGTCTAA
This sequence comes from Chaetura pelagica, assembly GCF_000747805.2. Lineage (NCBI taxonomy): Eukaryota > Metazoa > Chordata > Aves > Apodiformes > Apodidae > Chaetura > Chaetura pelagica. The sequence continues at coordinate 5,196,058 of NW_009970718.1, read as the reverse complement.
GAGCCTTAGAGTCCACTGAAGATTATTCTTTCAGTCTACAAGATATTAATACTTTTATTTGTGTACAAAACACACAACTCAGGATTTTATATGTTTTTCTAAAACCCTTAAAGACATCTCTTTCACTTATTTCTACTGAAATCTTAAGCTATTATCCTACCTATACATAAGTACACATAGACTATGCAAAGATTGCCTATACATAGACTTCTACTTTCACATACAGCCCAATTGTCTTCTAAGGGGCTTAGATGCATTTAAACTACAAATTCATATTTCTAATTGTCATTTAGATAGATCCGTTCTCAGTCAATATTGGCAGATGAAACAAGAACCACTTTCTGGGATGACTGGATTTAAGCATTGCTCTTCTTTACAGATTCTGCTCCAAACATATTTTTCAATATTTCACTTATCTCTCAAAATATTACTGGAGGTACTGTGAAAATCATAAAGGACAGTGACGGAATGCACCCTGTCAGGTTTTCTGAGCAGATATTGGAGTGCAAAAGGATGACGGAATTAGTGTTGGTTTAATCTCCAAAATGTGAGTAAAGCAATGACTTAACTTCTTTGCAAAACAAAATAGGACTTTGAGAGGAAGTACATGAGGTGTCATCTAGCTCTGGCTATTTATGAGGTTTTCAATCACATTTGCAGTACATGCACATTACAAAATAGTTATTATTACCTATGATAGCTCTGCATATTTTAAATGGTAAACGAACAGAAAGTACTCTTTCATTTTTGTCAATCAAAGTTAGATTTTCTAGAACCACTAATAAATAAGGCTATTGTAGGATTTTTTCATATGCTACTTCATAGATGTTTTACAATTATTTAAATGAAAACTACATGTAAGTTGTAGTAATGTTCATGTCACACGTAGTAATGCAAAGCTAATGTACAAATTCTGTATGTAAATTAATAAAAAATTTCTAATGTAGACTCCTTCAGTCATATTTCTGGAAGAGAAAGACTGGGGATTTTGTCCCTTACAATCTGCCAATTCAGTAAAACAGCAGAAAAGTAATAGAACAGATTACAAAAAAGTTTGATTTTGAATGCTAGCAACATTTTATGCATTTTTTAAAAGACAAATTAACACAAATAAAGAGCACTCCTGTCATATAAAGTTGCATGCCTTCCATGGTCCAGAAAAAACACATATAAAACAAACCACTCAAGTTCCTGGAGGCATGAAAATTCCATGTGAAATTAATTCTAAAGTAAGAGCTTTGGTAAACTCAAGGATAAGACTGAGTGATTACTCATCACTTAATGCAAGAGCTTTGCAAGCCAGTTATTGGTTACATATATCTAACATGTCTGTAGAGGAAAGATAGTCACTTCAGTAAAACCTAAACTTTATATATCCACTTCCAAAGCAGCAGTTTCTCCAGCTTAGCCTAAATTCATGTTAGTACTTGCATTTTTGGCAGTCAAAGAACATGAGATTGTTGCTTCCAAAAAAATACATTTTATCAAGGTGGAGGGACAATGTCCTCCCAAGCCATCTCAAAACGGAATTACTCTCTTGAAATGCAAAAGATATTGGTTAGAATTCTCTTTGGTAAAAAACAAACTTGAAGGTTAACTAATATTCTGATCATTGAGCAAGTGCCTAAAAAGGAACTGCCAGAGTCACCTAACACAACAAACAGTGTGAGACCCTATTGACCAGCTAACCTCTAAAAATGTGAAACAGCCCAGACCTATCAAATGACCTCATGCTGTTTACTTCATAGACTTCAATGGGAGTAGAGCATCCAGCACAACCGAGGCTGAGGCATTTCTGACCATGCTAAGAAACAGAACGTGAGCACTCCAAATCAACTAGGAAAAGAAATGTAAGGGCCTTCACTGTCATGCAGCAGCTCTTTGAGGTTTTGATTACCACTGTTTATATATAAGCTTATATTTATTATCATGTATGTATGAAGCTTATATATCAACCTTACATATGAAGCTTATACTCCTTTCTGTAAAAAAACTTTATTGGAGTGAATTGAGGGATGATGAGAACTGGCCAAACACGTCTCCAATGCAAATAGCAATTAAGATCATTTTCTCCAGCCATGAAAAGCTCGCCATTTAAGTGCCTATATATCAGCACTTTTGTCATCTTCATTTTGTCCAATAAGGAAATTAAGTGATGAGTGGGACTGTTGTAGAATATACTGTCTATTGTTGTCTTCTTTCCTTTTTCAGTCTACAATGTGAGATAATATGTTTGCTTCTCAATGGCAAGGTCTTTAACACTGTAATACTTTTGACTTTTAAAACTGCCTTTTGCACAAGTTAGTGTCAGAACCTATTTAATCTATCTGCATTTTTAAAGTGTTTGTTGCCCCCAGTGTGGTGTACAAATACTAAAGAACAACAAGCAGACAACCTGAAGGTAGGAAGTAGAATCTTTCTGTTCAGAGTGCTGTGATGCCACAAAGTTCCTCTAGAATGATCAAGGAAGACTGAAAAAAATTAGGCTCTGCACAAAACTTTCTAAAATGAGAGTGGTAGTGGAGAATCCAAATTTTCCATTTTATGTATTTTTAATTATTTTTATTTATTTATTTTCCCATATTCATGGAAATCAAAAGTTTATTTATGCAAGTAACCTGAATTCAATGAGAAAAAGTTTATTTCAGAAACTTTTTTTCTCACTAGCTCTTGAAAAAAAAAAAAAAAAAAAAAAAAAAAAAGCATAAAATAAAATCAGATTTTTAAATGCAACTTTCTTATTTGGTCCAGCACATTCATTTAGTATTTAGAGATCCACATATTTTGCAAGGCGAACAATAAACAGTCTCTTCTTCACTGAAAAAGAGACAAAAAGCATTAAAGCAAACACTTCAGATGAGGATAATTTTTTGTGATGTGAGAACTACAAAGATTAAAGCAAATGTTTCTGATTTTGCAAAAATATTCCCTCTTGTCTTCAGCATAAACTTGGAAATTTCAACACCAATCACATTTTTAATGAAGAATGAATGAACTCCAGCACCAATATCGATTATATGATAGCAACAGTCCCTCTGCAGTTCGTTCATCCCATATTATTTCACACTCCTAGGCAAACAAATGTATCTTTTCCATTATTCTGAATTAAACAGATTCCATCTTCAGTTGGACAAGCAGAAAGTCACAGTCCAAGTTCTTTTAATGGAAAAGTATGATATTTTGATTTTGAAAATTTGAAATAACTATGCAGCAATGACCTTTTCCTGTACTTGTTGCAGAAGAAAGAAGCTATCCATGAAAGACCCAGTATTAAACCCCAAATGAAAGATTTCACTGGAAAAATTAAAGTCAGTGCTGGCTTTTATGTCACTTAGATGAAATCATATATGCAAATTCAACACATTCAGCATTAGTCAAGTTACTGTATGTTTCTATTTTGCAGCATGAGCAAGTTCTCATTAAAAAAACACAGGAAGAGAAGCAGATTAACATATTTTCTGTCCCAGAATTTAGAATAGGTAAATTTAGTAGAATTTACCTATTTAAAAATAATAATAAAGATTAAAATGGTCATAAACAAAACAGGAAAGCATTCTGGGGGATTAGCATGCCATGTATAACAATCTTTGAAGCCTCAACTGAATATGTTGCCCATTCTGACTTCAATTATTACATTCATCTTATTTAAGCTGTACTTTATTTACTCAATATTTTTCATATTTGTACTCACACTCAAGGATATTGCAGGAGGACTCAGCTGAGCTTTCAAATTAAATATTCGGCAACACAGCACAACAAGGTCACCTTTTAGGCTCATGACTAGAGGTTTTAGTTCACCCTCATTGACCCTGCCTATATTATGAGTTAAGTCATGCAAAGAGGTGGGGAGGATTATGCAAGAAAATGTGGGCAGGCTCAGTAACGTGTATGACCGTATGCACCTGTTACAGAAGAAACATTTGGCTCCCACCTCTCAGTAGGGTTTGCTTCTCTCTGTCATCTTTCAGTTGCCTCTTCCTTTCACTTCTAGTCAAGCCAGAAAAAAATTCCATGCTTTCACAAAAATAATTAAGGTATCTTTCTTCTGTACAATCACACAGTATCACACAGTCACAAATACTTAAAAAACCCGTATTTCTGGCTTGCTACCAGCCTGCAGCACTTTTTCCGATAGTCATTCTAGCCTCAGCTGGCCAGCACCAAATGCCACAGCATTTCTGGGGAAGAACTGCCAGGCCAAACTGCTTTCAACTGTGAAATCTTTAGACAGTTTCAGGAAACAATGTAGATCTTGGCCAAGCTGCTGTGTTTTATTTGATACAATTTATCAACACAGAATTTCAGGGAAATTCAATAGTTGATACCTTTCTCATCAAGTTGTATGACAAAACACTAGGTTTAGGAGCAAATATGAAATAATTTTTGTACTCTGTAAACTTTTTTTAACTCTTTAACTTGTTTCCTGGCACCCAAAGAACACCCAGTTTTTTCTTGCAAAGATCAGATACATTATTTCCTGTAAGTAATAGATGCATGGGCTTGATCCTCTTTTCCAAAATACTACTGGCCAACAGAGTAATCTCAGCACTGCAAAGATCAGCTACAATGAAGAAAACCTAGCAGATAAATTTATTGTTATCTTACAACAATCAGATCCTGAAAATTTGAAAGGGTAACTATCATAACCATTATTGCTTGCTTCAATTTCAGATGTCTTACACACACAGAGGTGAGGGGCAGTGGAAAAAAAAACAACAAACCCAGTCTTTATTAATGGAACAAAATTATGTAAATCTTTTTCACAGCTCCCTTCAATAGCAGGTTCCAACAATTAAATTCTATATGCAAATGAGGGGGTTTGTTTGTTTTTCTGCCAACATATCGCTGAGACAAAAGTAATGTGAAATGTTAATACCAAAGTAGTTGAAGAAAAAGAGCTTGATTGAAATAGGTAAACAAACAAAATCAATATGATTCTAAAACCCTAGGAATTAATTCTCCAGACTTCTCCGGCCTATTAGAAGCATGTCTGTCCTACTTGTGCATGCAAATAAAAAAAACTGTTCTAGGAAAAAGTGCAGTGTTCTCTGAAGAGTTAAACTTTAAACTAGGACTCAGGACAATTTTTAAAATTGACCAGTTATTTTCTGAGTAATCAATTCAATAGTTATGGTCTAAGGCAATAGGAACATGGCTTTGTGTATGATAAAGTTTCTCAAACAGAAACTAAAAAAATTGAATGTGTTCTGTAAGCAAAGACACCATCATCTGATCCCAAACATTACAGGAGCCTTAGGCTTAAAGCAGACACTTCACTGTTTACAGGTTGAATGTCCAGACTTCAGTTTAATGCTGCTTAGGCCTGGTGCATTTCTGCCTGAGATCTCCAGGGCAGAAATATGCATGTATCTTTTACATGACAATGAAGCAGTCTCTGGTACTGAGCTGCAGGACACCACTGTGCATCCACAGTGCATCTGAGATTTCTAGATAAGTGCCAAAGTTCTGAAATCCTGACTTGAAAAGATTTCCAAATAAGAAACAAGGATCTACACATCAGGGCATAAATATCTGCTAGATGTACTCAACCAAGCCATAACCAAATTGCAATGAAATACATAAATGAACCCTCCCTCTGTCTATTCTAATAGTCTGGATAGTATTTATATGTTTTATCCATGTTTTAATTTGCTTTTGGCAATCTTATATCCTGTTATTCATCGCTTCTTTGTCACTTTGTCATATAAAAAATAAATAGCATTTAGAAATAATTATTTTTGCACTTATATCTGTGGAGGCAAAAGAATCTTATTTAGATTTTATCTGTTAATTTAGAGTTCATAAAAAAGCAATGGAATACATTTTTTGTGGACATTCCAAATACTGGTGCCAAAATTTTTTCTAAAAATGTTTAAAGATACTAGCAATGAATTGAACTGACTGAGAATTATCAGCTGACAATCTAGCAAAGGAAACAGACAATGCTTTCATAGCTTTAGAAGCTTATCCTGTCAAACCTTACAGCTCTGAGAACCAAAGAATACTTACTTAAGCCAAACGAGTTAAAATAATAGGATGAAGATGCCAAATCATCCAATTTCACTTTCAAATTTCATATATTTCTAAGGAAATATACGAAACTTCACCTTGACAAGGCAAATGAAGAATAGGATCACAGTATCTCATATCTAAGGCATTTATTTATATGTAGCAAAACCAATTTGAGCATGTCACACGATATGTAGTATTTCATGAAACACAAGCAGCAAGGCAACAAAAGGGCAGTGACAAACATTGGAAATTATGTCAAAAGAAATAAAACCAAAACTAACCAAAACCAGCCTTATTTTAATTTTATTCCACACACTGCACCTCAGAAATGATTCTACATTTTACAAAACCTGTTGCGGGAATTAGACTACAAACCCTTTGCTACTACCTGACTGGGGTAATTAATGATCCACCAAAAATTACAAGGAAGCAAATTTTATACCAACAGAGTAATGTGGTGAACCACTCTCAGCTGGCCAAATCCAGCTAAATTAATAAAGTCATTCCATAGTATGTCAGAGCTTAAGTACAATTTTCCTGCTTGGCTGGTATGCCTGTGACAAATACAGCCTGAGGTCTCCAACAACAGAGATGCTGTTATTATGGCAACTGTACAGGGTAATAAAAGAAACCTTGTGAAAATCGCACCTGATGAAAGTTGAAAGGAAAGTCACAGTAAATTGCTGGGCCTTCTACTATTCATTCAAGTATTTCCATGACTGTTAATCTGCACATTACACTAATTCCACAATAAAGGATTTTTTATTTGTATTTCAGGTATGCACATGATACTAGGTGTTGAAATGAGAATTTTGGAAAGCAGGCTTTAGGCTAGAAGAATGTATTGATATTTTATTACTGTATCATAGCATCAATCCACCTTTAACGGACTTCATTCTCTCTTACAGGGCATGAGAAAGACATAAGCTGACCTTCTACTCATAAAGATATTAGGATGTTCAAAAGCAGGAAAAGGTGGATCAGCGTCTGGGATTTCTATGAAACAAAATGGTATTTTATTACAATGCCTATCTAAACAGGTAAGGCACTTCTGGTTATTTGTATATAGATGCGTGAATCTGATGAAAGAAAGACAAATCAAGGTGAAAATACAATAAAATTTAAAACCCCTCAAAAAATAGCAGTTTAAAAGACAAAACTCAGCAGTAAAAAAATAGAGTAAATGTGCTAATTTAAACCCAGGTAACTTTGGAGCAATATTAAAGTAATTTCTATAACTTGTAGTACTGTCAGATTTTTTTCTGACATCTCCCAGAAATACTGCCTATGAAGACATGAGGAACTTCTGGAAATCTAGCACTTCCAATGTAGGATAATCCTTTTCAGTTCTGAGTAGGCAGAACCATGTTTGTACTCTTCATGCTGCACACCAAAAGAAAAGATCAAGAAGTGGCTAAGTATCGTCAGCTGGGCACTTCTGACTCATGCCACAGAAAAATTCTCTTTCTAGTTAGTTACAGAGTCGACATATTTCTAAAATTGGAGTACTCACCATGAATAAATAAGCAAGCAATGCTCTGAAAGCAAATTCAGATGTTGCCCATATAAGAAATGAGGAAACAGTGGAAGTAAGCCTTTGTGTGAAAGTATGCTTCTCTCTTACCTGCCATTTTGAGGTAACCACACTGAGATACCTCAGAGGCCAAGATCTAGCTTGCCAATTTAAAATTTCTCCCACACTCATAAGCCAACACTTTTTTGTCTGATGCCCCATATATGTGGCCATTAGGATACAGACATCAAGGTAGCCTTTATGCAGATATTTCATGTGTCATATAAAAAGCCAAGGTATCCACATCTTCATGACACTGGCTTGTATTACCAGGTACCTCCACAGTGAGCTGTGTGCCATCTGGAAAAAGAAGCTTCAGTAGCATTTTGGTTGGATAAGGACAATGTGAATGTATGTACTTAGATGAAGGAAGAGAAAAAAAGGGGACACGGAAACAAAAAGTGCAAGAAAGAGTGAGGGAGAGAAAAATGGATAAAGTGATAACTGAGAGAGGAGAAAAGTAATTGTACTTCACTGAATATTGGCAGAGAAGGAAAAAAAAAATATGTTTCGACTTCTACACTATTATGGTTAGCAGGGAAGGAGAGATAAGGAATTTATTTTTAGCTAAAGAACTACATTTCCCTAGAGACACAAGGAAAGCAATGTTTACCTACTTTTCAATGAAGTTAAGGTTCAATTGCCCTTCAGACACCCCTCTGTTACTAATGCAATGCTCCTCAAGAACAGATGTCAACAGTTACCCCAGTCTTTAGAAGCAATTTTGTGACTTAGCAGACAGGACAGTTGCAATAATAAATGAATGAAGCTGCATTTCTGACATCAATTTATTTCATTGTGATACGTATAATATTTCTATTTGTGAAGGGTTTGCGTCTGCAATTTCTCTTCAAATCTTCTATTTCTACTGTACAATACCCAGCAAATCATCAGCCTTGTGGTATGATTTGATTACACATAGGGCTAGCACTGTTAATCTCTGTTTATGTCTACTGGCTGTATTACAGAAACTTTTATTTTTTTAACTAATTACATTTTCCCATATTAACACATCTCAAACTTTCTCTGCTTTATCAGTCTGTTTAACCAGCATTGCAAAAGAATACTGGGCCCTTGAGCCTAAATTTATGTATATTTGCTTGCCATTTTCTCCTCTTACTGCTAACGCACGAGTAATTCAGCTTCACAATGTAGACAGATGTTAGTACATACTTTCAATATACATCCTTTTTGCCAAGGTAGAAATGAATATCATGGGATCATTTTGAACAAATAAAGTACTTACTGAGGGACAGAAAACAATGTGTCTTATGTGAAGGATGAAATGAATCCAACAAAGCATTTTTACAGACTGTAATGAAGTCTTTAATATTTTCATACATTTTAAAAAGTCTTCCTCATAAGTCAAAGATTAATTACTAAGCAAAAACTGTTAACATTTGTTCCAATGGTGTATTTCATACTGATTGATACAAATTAGTTTGCTAATAATGTGTGAAGTGAGTTCATTACTAAAGCAAAAATTCCTAAACTACAGAGTTTCCTTCATGTTTACCTCTTCAGACTTCAAATTTAAAATTGAGGACATATGAGTAATTTTACGTATAACAGTAATACTGAAAGTGAATTAATATTTCTGAAAACACTTACAAAAAAATAAAAGAAGAAAGAAATAATTCAAAGCAGTTAAGAAACAGATATAGACACCCAAAAGTACTTAACTGGTTGTTTCACTATACCAGTATTTCAGTACAGTGATGGCCTACTTACAGCTAGTGATTTAAAGGGTCTGCTATGCCACATTTTGTTAAAAACGTTTTAAAGTTTCCTATCTTGTCATTAGGTGGGATTTTTTTCTCCCTTTTACATTTTTCTTTATTTCACTATTCAATATAGTTAACTGACTGTTTGGTGGGAATAAAGGTGCATAAAATGAAAGGTTGCTTCCTCCTCACAATATCCTTAGCCTTCTGATTTGCTGAGGGTGCAATTTGCCCTCATTCAAATGCATCTTTTCAAATTATAACTTCTACTCTTAAGATGAGTTGTTATAAAACTACCTGATTAGAAGGAGGATGGCTTTCCCCCTCACAACTTAAAGATTTCTACATTTAAGCAGCTAAGCTCAGATAACCATGCCCCAAAATAGCTAGCCCTCCTTTTTGTAGCCCCATCTCTAATCTCCCTAATCCAGAAAACATGACAAATAAGGGGTTTTCAGCTGCCTCTCATGGAGCATTCTCCACTTTGTATGGTCATATACATCATATTCTCTTAATTCCAGATACCTCCTCAGTCCTTTTTCCCTTTCTACTGCATATTTCAAGGTTTCACCTCACTTCATGCCAGCCATCATTCCCTTTGTGCAAAGGGACAAAACCCAAAGGGCTTGAAAATACTTTCTTTTCCACAGATCAACTGTTCTAGTTTTAGTATTCATACTCCTCCTCTCCACCTAGGTACTATACTGCTTGGGTTGCACACCACCATTAGGCCATCAGCTGAAGTCATAATGCCCTCAGGCTGATGTTACATCAACCTGCCATTTACAATGCAGATTAACTTTTTCTTCTCCTGGTGCCCTAGTTCATCTGTCTTCAGGCAAGGGCCAGCCAGCAACCTTGGCATGTGTGCAAATCACCTCCTAACTGTTCTTCTGGGAGTGCTGGCTGCTACATGCAGCCTGCCAGGGCCTTCCCTTCCACCAGCTACCTGGGTACCCACGATCCACCAGCATGTCTCCATGTCTGCATTCCCAAGGAACTGCAGGCTGCAAAATAAAGACCAAACAAAAAAATATTCACACCGAGTTATCTAATGGGGAACTTTTTTTTTTCTTTCTTCTTTTTCAATATCCATTCCTATCATACTCTTTTTTGAATTCGATAGCAATCAGGGATAATGGAAAACAAAATTAATACATCATATAGTCACCAGAGATAGCTGCCCAGAATAAAAAAAACTCTTCCAAGTCAATCTAAATATGATGTAATGACATTAATATATTCTTGCTAAACTATGTCTGTGACACTGTAAAATCTGAATTATATACAGCAAGATAGTAGGTAACAACTACAACTGTTTATCACAACACAAGGATGAGGAACTACTCAAAGAAATTATCAGGTAGTTTTAAAACAAATATTTGTTCATACCAATTTCCACTCCAGCTTCATAGAGAGAAACTCACTATGACAGGACATATTGAAGATCAAACTATCAAGTGTTTATTACAAAATCACACTAGACATCCCTAGTTTCATCAGTCTGTGCATATTCAACTAAACACCTTTGGAAACAGGATGCTGTGCTGACTGGGACTTCAATTTGACATCATACGTCAATTTTCCTCTTTTTGCAAAAATGGACTACAAAAAGTCATGTGAGACTAGTGAAAGAAGCCTCAAACTCTTTCAGGTATTCACACCTTTGTGGAGTGAAGGACTCATGATTGTTTAATGAGTATAATTATCAGAGTTTTAGTGAAGATTTTTCTTAACAACATTGGTATACATTTTAAAGGCAATACTGAACTACTTACCCATTACTGACGAATCCTGCTCTTTTGAAAATATTTTTTGGGAAGAATTAATGAAACAGAAATGAAACATAATTTATTTTTTAAGACGGTTTGTTTTATGAAGATAATTTATTTTAAAACTTGCTTCAGAATCTATTTTTAAGTTCCCTCTTTTCCTTAACTGTTTTCAAGGCAAATCCACAAAGACTGAATTATATCCCATTCTACTTTCCTGAATAAACTTTGAACCTTGTCTGAAACCTAAGGGGAAAAAAAAACAAAACCAACAAACAAAAAGCCATCACCCTTCCCTTAATAATCATACTCTCAAATAGACCTAACAGCTATGTTACCACTTCTTTCTCTCAGAATAAATATTAAAGCAGTGTTTTCTTGATGTTTCACCTTTTTCTCCCACAGGTTGACATTGCATAAGACACTGTGTGGACTGTCACATTTTGCACTGACTGTCAGAGTATTTCCTGAATGTATTACAATATTAATAATTTTTTTAAAGGTAATTATTATTCCCAAATGGAGGAGTTAAGTCTTCAGAGACGGTGATGAACGTTCTCTTGACACAAGGCAATGGTAAATGTAATGAAATGTCAAATAGTTTGTTCACTACTAAGCATTGTAAACCCTTACTTATCAGAAAAACACACAATTCTTCCAACAATATTCAGTATAACAAAACCAATCTCAGTATCTCTCCTAAGAAGAACTGGATGCTTCTCCCCTTTGAAAGACTCCTCAGAATTTCTAGCTCCCTAAATGAGAGCTAGATAGCCCAACACACCCAGAGACTGAATTCTAGACAGGCAAATGTCTGCAAAGAATTTCACCTTCTCCTTTTGGCTTGTGTTTGCAGCTCTGCTGCATGATGGCTCTGGAGCATAACTACTGCTGCCAGGCTGATCTCATGAAAGGGAGGGGGATGTACAGGATAGCTGGCCAGCAACAGATGGGGATATGCTGTTCCATCCCACAGGCTGGTAGAGCTCCTGTTGCAGCACATGATGTCCAGGAGGAATCCTAACTCTAATGCAGCACTGGTCTTCTGAAGGAGGCCTGGCTTTAAGCCAGTCGAGTCCTAGAATTCAAAGTACGTCTTAAATTGTCTGTCCACTTCACACACAGTCCAGTTGTTTACAGTTTTTCAACGTCAGTTTTTTTATGCTGGAAATTAATTAATCTGCCATTTAAATGCTTTTTGGTTTAAGATAAGGTGAAAGCATGCTGTAACCTTCTCTGGTTTTGTGAACAGAACTTGATATACCTTTTGACAGCCTAAGAGTTCTTAACGTAGAAAATTATTTGTTTTTCTGATCACATGTTGTGAACATGTGTTCCACAGGTTGTGGAAGACCCCAGCCTGGAGGTGTTTAAGGCCAGGTTGGATGAGGACTTGTGCAGCCTGGTCTAGTGTGAGGTGTTTCTGCTTATGGCAGAGAGGCTGGAATCTCACGATCTTTAAGGTCCCTTCCAATCTTAACCATTCTATGATTCTGTGATGAATGCCAGCATCAACATAAGTTCCAGTTACCACAAGAATGATTGCTTTCACTCAATCTGCTCTAAAGAAATTCTGGGTTTATCATTAATTGACTTCTAAAACCATTAAGCTGCATTAAAATTGTTGTTATTGAAATTTGAAATGAACTGAATTTATCTTTTATTCATTCTCTTAACGTTGTATAGACACGTAGAGTTTAATTTTGTACTTTTGATATTTCCAATTATTACTTGAAAATCAAAAACTAAAACTCATTTGAAAACTTATGGAAACAGAAATTAAGACACCATGAGTGAGTGGAAAGAACTTAACAAATTGCAGATTTATGCCATTTCTCGTTATCAAGGGTGACTGGACGCAATCACAAGGAGATTCTCATTCTACTGTGAAAACTCACCCTTATTCAACTAGTGATTGTGTGCCAATATAAAGAACTGACATCTTATCTTACCTTCTTGAAATAGAGTTACTGTCTATTATGGATAAAATTATCTATACCAAATCAAACACACAACATTAGAGAACAGTATGCGTTTGAAGTGCCAGATTCACACCAGGTTTAAAATTACAAGGCACTAATGTAAAATAATGGAAAAGCTGAACTAATACCTGAATATAGAAAAAATAACAAGTTAAAGTGGATTATAAAATAGGATTTGCCTGAGAAATACTTCTTCTTTGCATTGTTGTCTGTGGCACCACGTACAAAAAACGTTATAACTTCACAGGGTATGTATGACAAGGTGCCTTGAGCTCATATTTGGCAGATTATTAGAGATTTAATGCAAAACACACCTGTATAATCCCATACAGAGCCATAAGTGTTCAGTAGGACATTTTGTTTCTTTATGTCTTTTTTTTTTTCTCTCTCTTTTAAAATGACATTAATGTAAAAAGACACATAGTAAGTGATTTACAAACAGTACTCTGTAGTACATGTTTTTAAACATAGAAATTAAGAATTAGAAAAGGGATACAGTCTGGTATTCACTAGATGCTATTCTTTTATTAAGTATTTCTTTTTTAAACTGAAGGATCAGCTTACTGAAATACATATACAGTCTGACCCTTTTGAATTGTCTTCTGACTTCAAAGAAAATCTGTCTACAAACAGGAAATACAGATGCTTTACACTTTCTTTCTCTTTATCAACAGATATTTCAGTATTCAAACTAAAGGAGCAATTCATGTGAATGCTTACACACAGCATTTTAGTACTTCTGACTAGACTCTCCAGAATTAAGCTTCAGTACAGTGAGCCTCTTAAAAAGAGCCTTAATGAAAAAACCAACAAACCGCAACTTTGCATAATGTTCTCATACAAAGAAAATTAATATTCAGACTAAAAATTTACAGATGTGAGCCTGTAAACAAATGCAGTGAGCTAGAATTGCTCTCTTACTACTAATTCATCCTTCTCACAAACTAAAACATAAATCAGATCCAGTTCTGCCCAGAGAAAGGAATTGAACCTGCTGAATAAAATATTGCCATATTTCGAAAAAACCAACAAACCGCAACTTTGCATAATGTTCTCATACAAAGAAAATTAATATTCAGACTAAAAATTTACAGATGTGAGCCTGTAAACAAATGCAGTGAGCTAGAATTGCTCTCTTAGCTACTAATTCATCCTTCTCACAAACTAAAACATAAATCAGATCCAGTTCTGCCCAGAGAAAGGAATTGAACCTGCTGAATAAAATATTGCCATATTTCTGTCTTCTCTTTTTCTGTAAAGTCACAGCCTACTTTCTTTATGGTCCTTCTGTTCTTAAATTTGAGGTCTACAGTTCAAGGCACATCATCAGCTTATCAACTAGCAAATATTTTTAAAACTTATTAAAATAGTTAGAATAATTATTAAAATAGTTAGAACCATTATTCTAACATATTACTGCTTAACTAGTTTCTTCATACATCAGACACTATTGTTACTCTTTTACACACAACACATGCTATATATTATCCACATAAATAAATCCCAACCCCTATATCAGGGATTTAAAATCACATGTAAAAGACAAATCTAAGTATACGTGGATAATTTTTTTATTTATATTTTATATTTGTAGATATGTTTATATTTTATTTTATATTTATACAAATAAATTATTATTAATATATAGTTGTCATAGATAGTATATAGGTTTTGTACCAGCACACATCATATACACTGAGATTTTTGTGATTTCAGAATTGCATGAATTATGCTGCTAAACATATTATATTAATTTGCTGCAGTATAATGAAACAATACAATTTTAAATGGAAATCTGATGAAGGAGACTGCTGAATGTTTTGTCAGGTTTCACCTATGTCAATTTTATTTGAGGTTGATGACCAGTTCCATTTGCCATCTGCAAGAAGTTGAGAGAACAGTATGCGTTTGAAGTGCCAGATTCACACCAGGTTTAAAATTACAAGGCACTAATGTAAAATAATGGAAAAGCTGAACTAATACCTGAATATAGAAAAAATAACAAGTTAAAGTGGATTATAAAATAGGATTTGCCTGAGAAATACTTCTTCTTTGCATTGTTGTCTGTGGCACCACGTACAAAAAACGTTATAACTTCACAGGGTATGTATGACAAGGTGCCTTGAGCTCATATTTGGCAGATTATTAGAGATTTAATGCAAAACACACCTGTATAATCCCATACAGAGCCATAAGTGTTCAGTAGGACATTTTGTTTCTTTATGTCTTTTTTTTTTTCTCTCTCTTTTAAAATGACATTAATGTAAAAAGACACATAGTAAGTGATTTACAAACAGTACTCTGTAGTACATGTTTTTAAACATAGAAATTAAGAATTAGAAAAGGGATACAGTCTGGTATTCACTAGATGCTATTCTTTTATTAAGTATTTCTTTTTTAAACTGAAGGATCAGCTTACTGAAATACATATACAGTCTGACCCTTTTGAATTGTCTTCTGACTTCAAAGAAAATCTGTCTACAAACAGGAAATACAGATGCTTTACACTTTCTTTCTCTTTATCAACAGATATTTCAGTATTCAAACTAAAGGAGCAATTCATGTGAATGCTTACACACAGCATTTTAGTACTTCTGACTAGACTCTCCAGAATTAAGCTTCAGTACAGTGAGCCTCTTAAAAAGAGCCTTAATGAAAAAACCAACAAACCGCAACTTTGCATAATGTTCTCATACAAAGAAAATTAATATTCAGACTAAAAATTTACAGATGTGAGCCTGTAAACAAATGCAGTGAGCTAGAATTGCTCTCTTAGCTACTAATTCATCCTTCTCACAAACTAAAACATAAATCAGATCCAGTTCTGCCCAGAGAAAGGAATTGAACCTGCTGAATAAAATATTGCCATATTTCTGTCTTCTCTTTTTCTGTAAAGTCACAGCCTACTTTCTTTATGGTCCTTCTGTTCTTAAATTTGAGGTCTACAGTTCAAGGCACATCATCAGCTTATCAACTAGCAAATATTTTTAAAACTTATTAAAATAGTTAGAATAATTATTAAAATAGTTAGAACCATTATTCTAACATATTACTGCTTAACTAGTTTCTTCATACATCAGACACTATTGTTACTCTTTTACACACAACACATGCTATATATTATCCACATAAATAAATCCCAACCCCTATATCAGGGATTTAAAATCACATGTAAAAGACAAATCTAAGTATACGTGGATAATTTTTTTATTTATATTTTATATTTGTAGATATGTTTATATTTTATTTTATATTTATACAAATAAATTATTATTAATATATAGTTGTCATAGATAGTATATAGGTTTTGTACCAGCACACATCATATACACTGAGATTTTTGTGATTTCAGAATTGCATGAATTATGCTGCTAAACATATTATATTAATTTGCTGCAGTATAATGAAACAATACAATTTTAAATGGAAATCTGATGAAGGAGACTGCTGAATGTTTTGTCAGGTTTCACCTATGTCAATTTTATTTGAGGTTGATGACCAGTTCCATTTGCCATCTGCAAGAAGTTGATCTCATCAGTTTTGTATTGCTTTGGATCACCACATGGCACTTTTCCCTGCTCTAAAGACTTACCATCTGAGCTTGTGGCAGTTAGATCTGGGGGAAACATTGCTAGCTGAACTGATATGCTGTACAGATATTGAGTGTTTATCCAGTAAAGAATAACTTGTCTTACTTAAATCTCTTTATCTGAAAATATTATCTCAAATTAGTAGCTATAGAAAAGCAACATCTACAGAACTAGAAAAAAAATAATGAAGAGAAGCCCAGCTTCATCAACATATATGGACTTCCCAGGGACATTTTTTAAAGACATTTTTTCACATTCCCAACAAGACTTTATTTAAAGCTGCACCTCTAACTTGAATAAAAGAATACTGACAAAATTAAATAAAACTGTGTTGAAAAGTTGGTCCACTTCTAAGTACATTATAGCTTTTCTGCTTCTATTCTAGTTAGGTTCTTCAAGTACAATTTTTTTTTTTTCCCCTTGTTTCCATGGGCAATCCACAGGAATTTAAAAAACTCAGAAAAGTATGTAGCCATGGCAAGGGCTCCCAATGGTATTGCTATCATGATTCAGTGTCATCACATACGAATGGAATACCTCAGTGGAAACACCATAAAGCAATATTTAAACACCATACAGCGATTGTTTAATAATTTCTGTAACTACATTGAAGACACATCTTTCACTCTCCTGTTTTGTGCGTCAAGCACAGTGCTTCCTTTCTCTGTCACTTGGGGGAGGAGAGACAAGCTGATGTGGGTTTTGTGTTTGTTTTTTGTTTGCTTGTTTGGTTTTTTTTCCCCTCCATTTCTTTCCATCTTCTAACTGTTTAAGGGGATCTAGGGAGTTTTACTGGCATCAGCCTTTTAGGAGGTAAGTTAAAGTAAAAAGAATTGTCTTCATAATAAAACTTCACTAATGTTGCATGCAGCATCACAAAAAATCACTTGTTCAAACATTACTCCTTTATATAAGGATTTGGGGACCTCTCTACCATTACCTTCCTCTTTTCTCCTTTTATTTTTACGATCAGCAAATGACTCTTTTTTCTGTTGGAGAGTAACAAGATGGGACTATATGAATATACACCAGGGAACTAGTCACTGGTGAAAACAAAATATTAGTCTTTTTTATCTTCCCAGTATTTTAATTTTTCATAAATACTTTATGAATAACATTTAATGTAGATCTATTGAGAATCATATAATGAGCAAATGCAAGTTAAAAAAAAAAAAAAAGATATAAAAATAACCCTCAGAAATAAACAAGAAAACTGTCACCATTGACCAGTTTTGTCATTTTTTGTTTTGCAGATTGACCCATTTAAGTCCATACCCTTACTATGCAGTAAGTGATTACAGTGATTCTGACATCAGAAGAGTTGTGAAAATGACAGCCAAAATTCTGACCTTTAAGCCACCAACCTGCTCTAGTGAAATCAAAGATTGTTTTGCACTCAGTTTTGAGCTCAGTAAGCAAAGAATTGGACCTTCAGGCTTTAAACTTTGATAACAGAGATGACAAAAACAGCACCAAAAATCACCAGGTTATCTCCTGAAAACTCAGCAAACTTGTCCCCAAGATTATATCTAATCAGCCATAGTAAAACTGCTAGCAAGGCTGTTTAGGTTGGTTGGAGGTTTGTTGTAAAATACAAAAAACAGAGTTGGAAATTACTTTGCACTTGCTTCAGTCAAAGAAATGCAACAATTTTTAAGTTCCTACAGCTAAAACTAGGCATACTGAGTTCTGAGGTTGTAACAGACTGAAACAGAGTTACTTGTGTCAGTGAAATATACACCCTTCATTCTCTATTATAAAAATCTCAGGCAATGCAGAAGAACGAATTGTGTAAGTGCTCAGTGTGTAAGTGCTCAGTGGGGCAGTGAGCCTTCATCACTCAGCTTCATCCAGGGGGCTTATGTTATTGCTGGCCTCCAAAATCCTTATGTAAATAAGATGTTTATCATAAAGACTTGTCAAGTAAACAAAATTGACATTGCATTTATAAATTATGAGTTACTTCAGAACACATGAGATTCATTCTCCTTGTCAACCCAGGCTCTAGTCCTCATTCCCACACATGCTGCCACAGCAATCATCTACCTTGCCCATACCATCAGCTATGTCCCACTTGTCTTCAAATCTCCTGCCCTCATAGAACTTTTTCCACATTAGATGTGAGGTTCCTTAGCTTCTTCAAAGCTATGATTTTGCTACTTTGATTTCACTCCTTATCACTGTCCTCTCATTCCTCCAATCCAATCCAAGTCACATAGCCACAGAACCACTTCCAGCACGCCATTCACTCTAATTTACATTTCACGTCCATCAGTTCTGAAATCCGGCCTGAGACACATTGATCCTTCCCTTTCTTTAAAGTTTCTCTATAGAAGACTCATCTTTGAACACTGTTTTCTCAGAAATATTGGCAAAATATATGAACAAAAAATGTCAATCAAATCTATAAGCCTGACAAGACAGGGGAGTGTAACTATTCAGTAATTAATCCTTGTTATAACCTTCTAGGAACAGACACAGTGTAAGAATACTGCTTCATTAAAGTGTTCCACACTTTTCTGCCAATATTAATCATTTTAAAGTCTGCAGCAAATATTGCACAACCCAGCAGCAAATACTGCACAACGTGCACTGCCACATTGACTTGCCTTGCATTTAATTAGTCAATTAGTTTTGCATGGATTACCTCTGTAACCTGAAACTTCCTATTACCACTAAAAGGAAAAGACGCTAAAAGGAAATAGAAAAACAGCACGTTACCTGGCAGACAGCTGCTCTCCAAGACAAAAATCTGAACTTGATAGATACAGAGCCTTTGTTCAGTTTGAACATTTAAAGACTCCTTGGAGACCTGATTGGCTGATTATCACACATGATGTTTGGGCGGTTTATTTTGTGTGACCAACTGCCAAACCAACAAGCATCTCAAATTACTAAAGCACAAGAGGTTATGGTGAAGCTCAACATTCAGAACACAATCCCACAGGACGTCTGGGAACATTACATTGTCTGTTTGAAGTTTCTTTCACAGTTTCTTTGTCTGACATGCAGGATTTTTTCCTTCTCATCAAAAGGAATTCAAAGGCATAATTGGATGCTATAGCCTTTAAAGTGAATGCTAATATCTGGAGACACTTGGAAATAGTTTGTGCCTATCGCTAAGGAGTTCAGCATGTACTGGGATACTTCGTGCGAACCTACCTTTTAAAACACATAGTAAGATTAGGATTAATATGATTTTGTACAACAAATTAAAAATTTAATCAAAATACTCTAAAAATAATCTGCAGAAGCTTAAAAGTAAAATTGCAGGCACTTAACACAGCTAATGTTGCAAAAGTTGTTTTTTTTTCTCATTTGAGCAAAATTATCCAGCAATTAACAGTAAGTACGCAATTGACTTAGACATTTTTACACTGCTCCATTTACAGGAATATTAAAATACCACATTAGGTTTTTTAGAGTAATTAGAAACTTATTTTTATTAATAAGCAATGCTAACAACTACATTATTTTAAAAGCTGTATTTTGCTAGAGACAATGTAAAATTTACTTCAGAACTCAAAAAATAATTTTCCACTATTGCCTAAATTTTACAAAAAGTCACAATTTTTAAGGAAGATTAAAAAAAAAAAGCATACATAAAAAGCAAGTTGTACTTTAGACCAGATCATAATTTCACTCAAGAACTCTGAGCAAAATGCTTTCACAAGTTCACATCAAAATTTCTTCCTTTTTAGTTGCAAAAATAACATCAACTATTATTTTGGAGAACCAAACAAAAAGGTATATGTGTTATTACCACTGCTGTTTTTCACCGGTTTCTTACACCATACATGCCTGACCCAGGTAAATGCTGAAAGGGATGAAACTGCATGGCCAAATTAAATGGGAAAAAATAAAAAAAAAAAAAGTAAACTTTTCCTTGTCCCAGATATTCACTGTGCAATTGATATGAAAGCCTCCAAGCACATAGAAGTGCCTTGTTTGGGAACTTTAGGCAGTGTCTGGGACAAACTTTATGAGAATATTGCTGCTACTTTCTTCACTGCCCACCACTTTGAGTATTCACAGGGAAAGAAGAAATTCTCTCAATTAATTTCTTAATTTATCTGAAAATAATGATGTTAACAATTATCTGCATTTCTAAGACCTGTGACAATCTTGCATGAAAAGTGAGATGAGTTCTAGCACTACTGGCAGCACATGCAATATGGGAGCTGCTTAAAGGAAAACACTAGCATAATAATGAGAAAATATAATTTAATTGATCTCTGTACTGTCTAAAACTTTAATTTGAATATGGAATGGTTCCTTTGGGAGGGATGAAATATATTGGAGATAACACGTGGCAGTAATAGGTAAACCTCTATTGCCAAACTGCAGGGAGGACACTTGCAAGGGGTGTTCTTCCCACCACTGAGGACAACAACAGGAAGGGAATGTGTTTGCTGACACAAGCACATAAGAAGAGGACAAAAAGGAAGTAAACACGGGTTGCTGAACTCTGACAGAGACCCTGCAGTGACAGAAATATCTTGCTTCCTATTACTGGAGAGAAATAGGAAGTGAGGCATTGTTCATGCTGGAAACCCTCTGTTAGATTTTGACAACTTGTGTTTAGTCCCGGGGTACAGCTTCTCACTTGTGTTAGCAAAGCTGCTCCCCCCCACCATGCCCACCGATGGCAGACCCTTCCTTCCGCAGGATCTTGTGCAGGGGAAGAGAAAATCACCTCTGGACTCAAGGTTGTTGCACCTGTGAAAGACAGCCACAGGAAGAGAGGTTAGCAACATGTACCACTGTGATGTCCCTAGAAGATGAGCCCACAGCTGTCCCCTGGTGATGCTGACTGCCTGGTCAACACAGGTGGGGATAGCACAGGACCAGCCTGGCATCATGGTGGTAGACCATAGCTGCCTTTTGTTCATCCACTTCAGATAACAAACAGAAGAGTAAATCTGTGGCTACATCAAGGCTAATCTTCTAAATTCAGGGAACTGAGCCTGAGGTAGAAGGTCTGAGCTAACACTAATGTGTCATTCTGAGTGACAGAGCTAAGTGCCAGAGGGCACACCACTGGCAGTCAGCTCCCCTGCATTTCACCGTCAGCTTGAACTTGACAAAATAATAATAAAAAAAAAAGTTATTACTGTCTTTGACCATTGTCTACAAAAAAGGGATGGATACCAAGAGAGCTATTATTCAGCTCACCACATGAGACTAATCTGGAAATGTATTTTGTGAATAGTAATGACTGTGGGTTTTTAAATACAATAGGAATCCAGCTACTCGAGAGCTCCTCTGAGACAGGTGCCTAGATGTAATAGCTTTACTGCACCTTGCTTCCCACTGGCACATAGGCACATACATGTTAAATTTAACCACTCCTTCCTGAAAAAGAGCAAGACATCAGGAAGAGGCTGAAGTTTTGGGATCTTCTGGGATCATGAGCTTAAGCTAGCAACATTGAAGAAAGTTCACCATAACCATTTAGTCTGGACACTGATCTGAACGTCATCTCAGTCATGCTACTCATTAACAGCTGTTCCAGTATAACATCTGTTTATTAATAGGCACTTAAAAAAAATCAGTTTTGCACACAGCCAAATGGTATCTTTAATATTACACATAATTTTTTTCTTCAATCACAATCCAAGGATGTTGGATTCCTTGAAAGACTGCTTTACATTACCAGCAGCAATAGTACTTAAAGCTATATAGCTATTTGTTCAAATAATGGGTGTTTGGTAAAAGATTTTTTTAGGCTGGTGTGAATTTTTGGTTTTGGTGTAATTCCTTGCAAGACCTCAAATACTGGGAGATAATCTTAATTTCTGCTGTTTCTCCTGCTAGTATATTATTTTATCTTTTCACATTTTAGGAAAGATCTATTTGTAACAAAGACTTGCAAGATATTATTTGGCTTACATTTGATTTGTGAGTTTTTCTGATTTAAGAGACAGAATCATCACAGTCATATTTAGACATTGACATCTGCATGTGAACCAGATACCTAGGTTCCACTTACAGCCAATGGGCAGAACTGAACTTCTGGGATGCATCTCACTGATCTGTTTTAGACAATCTAAGCTATAATGAAATATGTGGCCTACAAGTACCTCTATCTTCCCATTATATAGAGTCTAATCAACCAAATTATTGATACCTATGCTACTGAACTCAGCATTTGGATGAACCCTAGCCCTGTGTGCTCATAATACAGCTTCTTGGTAGTGTAGAAGACTGGAAATAATTAACCAGTTCCTTCTTCCAGTTCAGTGTTTTTAAATCTTAACTGTTTTGGGGCAGGTAGGAGGAGAGTTTTCATGTTTACTTATTTAACTCTTATGAAATGAGAAAGTTTATAAGTATATGTTCTGGATTCTAAAAATGTTCTTCCCATTTTCCTTGAAGTAGGTCCACAGCTTTGCAGTAGAGTGTTGAAATCTGCAATTTTGCAGTCTTTTCTGTATTGCTGAGAAAAATACATTCAGTTTGGCTGAGTAATGAATCTCTGAAAAGTATGCACTGCAATACCCATATTTTGTTGCTGTGTTTGTAAAATGTGCAACTCAGGAATGTTGCATTATGAACATTTTATGGCTATCATGGCTGTATAGAAGAAAAATTATGGAATATGCAGGTAAACTATCTCATGCTTTATGTACATACCATAGCCAACTAATACTATTCTTTTGAAAGTAAATCTTCAAGTCAAGTCTTGTATAGCTAAAGCAAATCTCTGACTTGTTAAAAAAAATAAAAAAATAAAAAAGAAACAGTGACAAATTTTATTTGTGCTATTTTAATTCACATTTTACTCAAATAAGTCATTGCATAAACCATCCATTTAAAACTTCAATGTCTTACAGAAAAACAAAGAGGGCAGCTCACCTTAAGTAAAGACTGGACAGCTGTCCAGAGCTGCAGAATTAAGAGAGGCAGCATTTTTAGAGCCAATTTGTGACTGCACTGATTACATTGCTAATAAGACATTAATTTTTAGAATGTGTAAATACTTTGTCTTGTACATTTCTGGAATTCTATAAGACAGTATTTCATAATAGATAAATCTGTGGTATTCTGAAATTCTATTAAAATGCCTACTATTAAATATCATTTATTGCAAATGTTGGAGCAGTGGCAGCAGAATATATTCTATTCAAGGCAACAAAAGAGCTAGGGCTGCCTCTGAAGATACAGATAGTGAACATACATCAGGAACTGCTTACAACTAACCAGAAAAACAGTTTGCCGGATATACTACCAAGACTTTTCAAATGAGCTTGAGAATTCTATATTAGATCTATTTGCAGAAAAAAAAATCCACAATAATAATTTAAAGCTATTCTCTGTGAATTATTTAAAAAAGTGTTCTCATTCAGGCCTGAAGTTTTGGTTTGGGTTTTTTTGTTTGTTTGTTTGGTGTTTTTTTTATTAGGTAACAGCAGTTAAACGAGCTTGGGTAATAAGATATGCCATAGGATGTGACAATGCACAAGTTTGTGGGTGTTAAGTAAGAACCAAATGCAAATCTGAAAGGTGTGCTGCCACATTGCCCAACACTGAATGAACACACAACCTTTTGGGAAGGTTCTTACCTAATTCTCCTGTGAGCAATCTTTTGCAGAGTTTATCTTCAAAAGATAGTAATGAGTGAATGGAGAAGACCATAAGGAACCATGAATGGATAACAGCAGGACCAAATAGACTTGCTGTTACCTGGGTAATGTGAAGCACAGAGATTTTCTCATTTGTCTCCAAAATGGCAATAACTTCCCTGTCTTGTACACCATCATTATATGATATATAATCATAAACTAAATAAAAGAACGCAACACGTTCAAAATAATTTATAAGGCTACAGATGTTTATAACTCTATCAGGACAAAGTTAAGCCATTTTCACTAACAGAAAAGGGCTGGTTGATTATATAAAACTTAATAGGAAACTAGGCTGTACAGACCATGACATGGTCTCTTCAAGGATCTGCTTGGTTGGGTACCATGGGACAAAGCCTTGGAAAGCTGGTCCATATTCAAGGATCACTTACTCCATGCCCAGGAGCTGTGTGTCCCGACAAAGAGGAAGGCAGGTAGGAGAGCCATGAGGCCTGCATGGATGAGCAAGGGTCTTCTGGACAAAGTTAAATGTAAAAACAAGGTATGCAGAAAGTGGAAGCAGGGACAGGTAATCTGGGGGGAGTACAGAAATGTTGTCAGAGAAGCAAGGAAGCAGGTAAGGAAGGCCAAAGCACAGACAGAGTTGAACCTGGCCAGGAACAACAAAAAAGGTTTCTAAAGGTATGTCAACAATAAGAGGAAGATGAGGGAAACTGTGGGCCCACTTCAGAAGAAAACTGGAGACCCAGCCATGCAAGACATAGAGAAGGCTGAGGTACTCAATGACTACTTTGCCTCAGTCTTCACTGGCAAAGATTCTGGTCACACTATCCAGGTTAAAGAAGGCAAAGGCATGGACTGTGAGTAGGAAGATCTCCCCACTGTAGGAGAAGAGCAGGTTCACGACCATCTGAAGAACCTGAACCTGCACAAGTCCATGGGACCTGGCGGGATTCATCCTGAAGGAACTGGCCAATGAAGTTGCAAAGCCTCTGTCCATCATATTTGAAAAGTCTTGGCATCTGGAGAAATTCCCACTGACTGGAAAAGGGGAAACATAACTTCTATTTTCAAGAAGAGAAGAAAGAAAGACCCAGGGAACTACAGGCCAGTCAGTCTCACCTGTGTGCCCATCAAGATCAGGGAGCAGATCCTTTTGAAGGCTCTGCTAAGGCACATGGAAAACAAAGGGGTGATTGGTGACGGCCAACATGGCTTCACCAAGGGCAAAGCCTGACTAATTTGGTGGCCTTCTACAATGGGGTCATGGCATCAGTGGTAGAGCAACCGACGTCATCTACCTAGACCTGTGCAAAGCCTTTGACACCGTCCCGCACGACATCCTGGTATCAAAACTGGAATGGTAAAGATTCGACGGATGAACCAGTTGCTGGGTAAGGAACTGGCTGGCTGGTCACACTCAAAGAATGCTGATCAACAGCTCAGTGGTGGTGTTCCCCAGGCGTCGGTATCACTGAGACATGGGCTTGTGCAAACTGCATGAAGTTTAATAAGGCCAAGTGCAAGGTCCTGCATCTGGGTCAGGGCAATCCCAAACACAAACACAGGCTGGGTGGCAAATGGTTAGAAAACAGTCCAGAGGAGAAGGACATGGAGGTGATGGTGGACATGAGCCAGCAATGTGTTCTGGCAGCCCAGAAAGCCAACTGTGTCCCAGGCTGCATCAAAAGAAGCATAGCCAGCAGGTCAAGGGGGGTGATTCTCCTCTTTTACTTGGCTCTTGTGAATACTGTGTCCAATTCTGGAGCCCCCAATATAACAAGGACATGGAGCTCATGAAGTAAGTCCAGAGAAGGGCCACTAAGATGAACCAAGGGCTATGGAGCACCTCTCCTATGAGGACAGGCAGAAAGAGTTGGTGCTGTTCAGCTTCAAGAAGAGAAGACTCTGGGGGGATGTTATAGCAACCTTCAAGTACCTGGATGAGGCCCACAGAAAAGCTGGGGAGGGACTTTTTACAAAGGCTTATAGTGAGAGGACAAGTAGTAAGGGACCAAAACTGGAAGAGGGGAGATTTAGGTTAGACATAAGGAGGAAATTATTTAGTGTGAGAGTGGTGAGACACTGAAAAGGTTGCACAGGGAACCTGCGGAAGCTTCACCCCTGAAGTGTTCAAGACCAGATTGGATGGGGCCCTGAGCAACCTGATCTAGTGGGAGGTGTCCCTGCCCATGCAGGGGGCTTGAAACTAGATGATCTTTAAGGTCCCTTCCAACTCAAACCATTCTATGACTACAATTCCATGAATACCACCTAATGTCTTAAATAAAGAAGTATTGAATTGACCACTAAACTTTCTTACTTTTTTAAAGCACCATAGTCACTCATGAAAACAAAGTATGTTCAAATCACTCATATGTTTGTAATTTTTCTCTTTTACTCAGATCACTTTAGAGTCTTAAACTAAATCCCTTGCTTTGCCTTTCATAAATTATTTGTGGCCAAGTGTGTTTTTCAGGGTAGAAAATTGTTTTTTTTCTAATAAGATCAGATAGTGTATGTGAGTCTAATTCAATGGAACTGAGTGTATATATGAGACTGAGTATCAGTTCTTCAGAAAGAAGAGGATGCAGGGAGGACACGGCAAAATGAAAGGTAGGAGGAAAATTAGCTTGAATGGAGTGGTACTACTGCCTTTATTGACATCTTTATTTTTAGTGGTGTATGTCTGTGAAAGCCCATAAATCTTAGCCTTAACTTAGTAAAAGTTGTCGTCCCATAATTATTATGTTAAGCAAAAAAATCTGTTTTCAGCCTGCAAGTATATGCAAGCAAATGCAATTTCCAAACTGATAGTTTATGACTTACATACAACACATAAATTGATAAAGATGTGTTATATATTTGTTGAAAGTACACTCAGCTTTTCAGTCAAATTTGGTCCATGATTAAGGGAGGCAGTTAAAACAAGTAAGCAAGAAAGGTA
This sequence comes from Chaetura pelagica, assembly GCF_000747805.2. Taxonomy (NCBI): domain Eukaryota; kingdom Metazoa; phylum Chordata; class Aves; order Apodiformes; family Apodidae; genus Chaetura; species Chaetura pelagica. The sequence continues at coordinate 5,168,872 of NW_009970718.1, read as the reverse complement.
GGTGTACGATATAGTGGGAGCGTGACAGTTGCACTTATGTATACATTAACATATAAGCACAGTGATAAAAAATATTTGGCAATTGATGAAATAATTTTGTTTAGGCAGGAAGGAGATATAATCCATAGTGATTAAAGGGTGTAGTACAATGTCTTTCTATGCCTGGAGGGGCAGCTGTTCTGGCAGAAGCTCTCACCCCAGGGGGGATCAATTCTTGGCTGTAGTTTCTACCAGGGTAAAACAGGTTTATTTTTATGGGCAGAAATGCACACAAATCCTGCCAACTGAGGCTCCTCAGGAGACAGATAAATTTTATGCAGCTCCCAGCTGGCCTGAATACCACTCCAGCAGCACCTCTGCCCTACAGCTCACTTTTCTCTTTTGCTCTCTGTCCTAATCAGCTATTTGAGATAAATACACCACTTCTAGCTATCCCAGGTAAAAGATTCAGATCAATGTACAGGTTCATTGTAGCCCTACAGCAATTATTTTGTGCATCTGTGTAGTTTTTTTAAGACAATAACCTTAGCACTTATACAAACAGCCTCTCAAAAGTCAGCCCATTATCCACAACTGCTCAAACTGCTCTAATACATACGCTGCTGCATTTTAGGATTGAAATTAAAGCTAGTGCTCCGACAGGACCGTGCATTCCCTCCACTCTGAGACATAGAGGGGTTTTTTGGTAGCTACTACAGCTTTCCTCAAAAGCAGGGCAGGAAACAAGTCGATGCATTGCTGGACTGTCTGAGAATTAAAGGCCAACAGCCTGACAGATTACAACATGTACCTTTCCATCTTTTTCCTACCTTCAAGACCTTGTGCCTTCTCTCTGCTGTCACCAGTCTTCCTACTCCTGCTTGAAAAACCACTACAACACCCTCCAAGACAAGAAACTACCAATTCTCTGAGAGGAAAAAAAAAAAAAAAAAGTCTTACATAAGCTCTTCTCTTTAGGACAAGTGATAGTCTCTCATGGTTCCCATTTGCAGCAGGAAGTAGGCAGCCCACTTCTACCCTCAGCAGGGCCCAGATAAACAGTTCTACCAAATGAAGAAATAAGCAAGGATTCCCTCTGGTAAGGTCAGAGGAGCAGATGAAAATGACCCTGGGAGCATGAGTCCAACAAAACACAAAAGTTTCTGTGCCCAGTGGGGTTTGGTTAAATAATTCAGGCCCAATATTTTAGGAACACAAATACAAACCATTCCCTTCTCAGTAGGGCAACAGAAACAAACACACAAAGTTAATGAACCCAGCAGGGATTGACCAAACAGCTCAAACTCTGTTTTGGAGCAGTGAGAATAGCTACGAAGCAAATGACCTTAGCCACTTGGCTCTGGAAAACAGAACCTGCTCTGCTTTGGTTGGATGAGTAAAAACTTCCTTGATTATAGGAGTCCTCCATTCTCTAGGGAGATAAATTTACTATTAAATGCTGACTAAAAAGTCATCTGTTCAGTTCTGACAGTTCATGTGCTAAGTCAAAGCAATGACAGTGAAATGTCTTCTCCAAGTATCTGATCCCTTTGTTTCTTACCGAGTCAAGTTTCTACATCTCCTCATGCTTCTTTACTGCCAACATGTGGGTTCCTCTCCTTCAATCTCATATTTTCTTTCACATTGCTCTCCTTGTATTAGACATGGTTTTTATTCATCCTTATTCACTACACCTTCCTACATACCTGGTCATATAAATTCATATGTATCTATGGTACTCGTGGCAGATCAATATAGGCTGTAAATCACAAAATCACCAAGGCTGGAAAAGACCTTTAAGATTATCAAGTCCAGCCTATGACCAAATCCACCACATTGGCTAGACCTTGGCACTAAGTGCCACATCCAGCCTTTCCTTGAACATATCCAGGGATGCTGCCTCTACCACTTCCCTGGTACTATACTGCAACAGTAGAACTTCCTGAAACATCAAGGTAGTATACTCACACTTCTGCTTTCAAGGGTTTCTTCATTTCCCTCTATTTCAACTCCTCATATGCAGCATGTTGCATTTCTTCTCATTTTTACATAGCTTTGTGTATTTGAATATATACTTTTAATTACTCCTGTTAGAAAACTATCTCCTTATGCCTAATCAGTTGCCATAATGAGAAGCAAGTAGATGCTTCTTTGACACTACACCATAATGCAAGATTCTCTGCTTAGAAAACAGCTATATCTGCTGTTCAAAGTACTTATAAAATAGGCTGTTCAGCACACATTTATAACTTCTGATTCCATCCAGTACTAGTGTTGTATAGAAGAAAGGATTGATTTAAAAGAGTATTTAAGCTTCAGTTATTAAGAGATAACAACCTACTTACCCAGGATCCTGTAACACTGTAATTAAAGATCCTAATTTAGGTTTCACAAAACAATTGTGCTGCATACAAAAACTGCTGTATTTATACACCTGGGACAAAACTGCTAAGTGGGAAAAAAAAAAAAAAGAATAAAAAAGAAAAAAAAATACTCCCTTATTAGGATTAAAACCATATTCTGAATCCTCAATAAAACATACCATTCAGTATTCTGTAAGAATCCTATTCTATTAGAGTAGCAATTTAACCACAATAATTTAAAATTAAGCTTGGAAATGGAAACTACAATAAAAGCTATTACTTTTCAGTACTTTCAAAATCTCTGTTTTTTGAGAAAATAGATGCAAGAAAAAAACATCATGACCTCATACCTAAAATTCATTTCCCATGAGAAAAAAATGTTTTGAGTCATCATTTTAGGTATATAATGTTTCAGTAATACTAAAGTATATCCAGAAGTATAAGTTGATTACCCAGTTAAGCAAGAACATCTTGTTTCATTAGAACCTTTCTATGCCATCACATTCAAAAAAGAAACTGTTTTAATTGTGGAAAGAATGGGCTTTTGTACCTTATTACATTACAAACACACTATGACGCTAATTTCCAGGTTGCATAAAACAATCAGCTTTAGCATTAAGAATAATGGTGGATGCCACTATTTCTTTAACCACAAGCTGGAAACTGCCAACTGGATCAATATTTTCTTATGCACATGGGTGCTAGTGGACACAGCCATGTACACATGACATATTTACATTTAGTATGTCAGAGCTGCTTTTTCACAGCTCACATCTGAGGGAGTTGCCTGTGCATGTGCAGATCATAAACATGTGCAGTGGGATGCATCAGGGGATTGCTGGCTATCATGGGACTTCATGGTGCTGAACAAGTCGTAAGTCAGGAACAACTCCCCTTTCATCCACCTACTACTAATGCACCTGAAGAAATCCATACTGTAGAGTCCATGTTGGCTCCCACTGAGGCCACAGGCCATCGTTACTTAATATGATAGTTCTAGACTATTTAATTTTACAGTGTTAAGTGCAATGGTTTTGAATGTGTTTTACATTATTAGCAAAGTACTTCTGGAAGTCAAGATATTCAACCACAACAAACAATGGCTATAAAACTTGACTTTTATTTTCAAGGTTGTAATTTTAATGTTTGAGAAATGTATCACTCAATTGTTTAAGTTTTTCTCATGACCTATTACATATTCATTTTTTTTATTAACACCTTGTTTGATGGGTATCACGGTATACATAACAACACTGCCAAGAATGCATACTCATTTAGTGATCAGACAACACAACTGTTTATCACCAACAGAAAACCTTGCTATGGACCACAATTAGCACCAAGAAATAATAAAAATAAAGGTCAACATTCTCTCTCCTTTCTTTAAAATGTTAAAAAAAAACCCCAAACAAACAATCCAAAGACAACTAAAAAACACTCTGACTGAAAATATGACACATTACATTTCTGCTAGCCTGAAGATATTTGACTCTGTGAGATTCCTCAAAATAATGTTATTTCCTCTAGTTAATGTATCTTTCCCTTCTCCTCTGTATTCCTCTTCTACATTTGTCGTTTTTCTAAGGGTACTATTTTTTATTCAACCTAATCATAATACCTGAAAGGCAGAATTAAAAAACAGAAGAGTAAAGAATGTAAACGTTTGTAAATCTAAAGATAAAAATAGCATCAACAAAACATAAATACTTATCACTATGAAGACTAATAATCTGTGCTGTATAAAAGTTCTCCTACAAATGAGGATGTCTCAGTTTCTAGCTATATTATGGAAAACCCAGTATGCTGACAGGACGAGTATTTTATCTTATACTTTATAATCCAAGCTCAACATCAGAGCACCCCAATGGGTAGGAATCAATAAAGGGAGCCAGGAGACTCACATGGTTAAAAAGGGAACTGCTGGGCAAGGTCAAGTGGAAGAGAGTTTGCAGACCATGGAAGGAGGGGCTGGCCACTTGGGAGGCATATAGGACTGTTGTCAGAGGATGTAGGGAGACAACTAGGAAAGCTAAGGAATTAAATCCTTGGAATTAAATCTTGCAAGAGAGGTCAAGGACAACAGAAAGGGCTTCTTCAAATACATTAAAGACAAAACTAACACTAGAGGCAATATAGGCCCACTGCTGGATGAGGTGGTGACAGAGAGTACAAAGAAGGCAGAGTTACTGATTGCCTCCTTTGCCTCTGTCTATACTTCTGGAAACCGTCCTCAGAAGCCCCAGACCCCTGAGGCCCCAGAGGAAGTCGGGATAAAGGAAGTGTTTGCCTTGGTTCATGAGGACTGGGTTAGGGATCAATGAAGCAATCTGAACATCCATAAATCGATGGGTCCGGATGAAATGCATCCAAGGGTGTTGAGGGAGCTGGCAGAAGTCATTGTTAGGTCACTCTCCACCATCTTTGGTAAGTTGTGGGCAACAGGAGAGGTGCCTGAGGACTGGAGGAAAGCAAATGTAACTTCAGTCTTCAAAAAGAGTAAGAAGGAGGACCTGGGTAACTATAGACCAGTCAGCCTCACCTCCATCCCTGGAAAGGTGATGGAACAACTTATCCTATGCTGTCTCTAGGCATATCAGGGATAAGAGAGTCATTAGGAATTTTATCAATGGGCAGTCATGTTTAACCAACCTGATAACCTTTTATGAGGTAGATAGTTTACGGTAGTGTAGTTGATGTGGTTTATCTTGATTTCAGTAAAGCATCTGACACCGTCTCCCAAAGCATCCTCGCAGCTAAACTGAGGAAGTGTGGTCTGGATGACTGGGTAGTGAGGTGCGTTGTGAACTACTTGAAAGGAAGAAGTCAGAGAGTTGTGGTCAATGTGACAAAGTCTAGTTGGAGGCCTGTATCTAGTGGAGTCCCTCATAGATGGCTTCTGGGACTAGAACTATTCAATATATTCATCAACAACCTGGATGAGGGAACAGAGGGCACTGTCAGCAAGTTCATTGATGACACAAAACTGGGATGTGCAGCTGACACACCAGAAGGCTGTGTTGTCATCCAGTGTGACCTAAGCAGGCTAAAGAGTTGGGCAGGGAGAAATTTAATTAAATACAACAAGGGTAAATGTAGAGCCTTGCATCTGGGAAAGAACAACCCCATGTACCTGTATAGGTTGGGGACTGACCTGTCGGAGTACAGCATAAGGAAAAGGGACCCGGGGGTCCTGGTGGACAGAATAATTACCATGAGCCAGCAATGTGCCCTTGTGGCCAAGAAAGTCAATGGCATCCTGGGATGTATTAGAAGGGGTGTGGTTACTAGGGAGAGAGGTACTCCTCCCCCTCTACTCTACCCTGGTGAGGCCACATCTGGAATACTGTGTCTGGAATACTGGGCCCCTCAGTTCAGGAAGGACAGGGAACTGCTTCAGAGTCCAGTGCAGAGCCACAAAGATGACTAAGGGAGTAGAACATCTCCCTTATGAGGAAAGGCTGAGAGAACTGGGTCTCTTTAGCTTGGAGAAGACTGAGTGGTGACCTCACTGAAGTTTATAAATATGTAAAGGGTGAGTGTCAGGAGGATGGAGCCAGGCTCTTCTCAGTGATGTCCAGTGATAGGACGAGGAGCAACAGGTACAAGCACAGGTGGTTCCACGTAAACATAAGGGAAAACATTTTCACTGTGAGGGCGAAAGAGCACTGGAACAGGCTGCCCTGAGAAGGTTGTGGAGCCTCCTTCTCTGGAGGCTGGACATGTTCCTGTGTGAGCTACTCTACGTGATCCTGCTCTGGGAGGGTGGTTGGAGTAGATGATCTTTCAAGGTCCCTTCTGTCCCCTAACATTCTGTGATTCTGTGAGATTTTTATTCTAATAAATGGGAGGAATGAAAAAGTTTTCCCAGATATAAAGATGGGAAGAGAAGGATAGAGGAGATGGACACATGACAGTATTTGTTCGGAAACAGATAAATCATTTTGATAATCATTATGAGAAATAATTTCAATTTAAACTCATCAGGTAGGCCAAAGCAAGTGATGCAGAAAACTGAGTACTGAGAAGCAGTCGAAAGACTCTCTGCAGCCATTACTGTGTATAAACTATGAGTAATGCCTTTTAACCCAGTGGAAATGCACGAAAAGAAGGGTTCAGACTTGGAGTATGAGGAGCAGAGGATATGTCAGCCAAGCAACAATGACATATTCTTTGACTGAGAGACAATACAATGTTTTTAGGTCTGGTTTAAACGCCCTTCCTGAATTTCTATGCCTCATGTGAGTTTGGCCTTATATTCATCTGATTTTTTTTATAAAACTCTTTCACTGTTACAATATAGCTAAAACTGAGACAGGCCATGCACAGCTCTCATATGCTCTAGTGTTGTTATGTTTCAATGAGGAAATAAGCTAAATTGAAATAAAGCACCATCCTACCCAATGTAACTACATCAAAACATATATTTTTTGATAACTACATCAGAAAAAAATGAGAACAAAAACTGCCATATGCCTCCTGACAACATAATTGTATCTGCACAAGAACAGGAAAACAGGATCTTCTTTTTACTTGTTCTTCACAAATACAATTCATACTTCATGCTTTGTAAATACAGGTTATTGTGGCATATTTTTTCCTACCTATTTTAATTAAATATATAACCTAAAGTTCTCAAAATACACAAGGCTTCTTTCACTCCATGCTAAAAACTGGCACTGTGGCTTCTAATCATGAGCTAT
>NW_009970718.1:5139271-5161785 GCF_000747805.2 Chaetura pelagica | reverse complement strand
GACAGGGCATTAGGAGCCCTGTGTGACACAATGAGCAGAGATCTTATGAATTCCTCAGGGCAGAAAGGAAGCCTTTAGTTTAACACTATGTACAAACTACTATAAAGATGTACATCTTAAAGAGGGTTTCATAATGGGATGATAGACTCATTGCCTTCTTCAGCTTCCAGCACCAATTTCCCTCCACAGTCTATTCTGTTCTCTCCACCTGCTTCCAGATGAAACCCCCTTGCTCAGCCATCTTGAGTCTCTGTTCTAGGCACACTTTCTCTACCTCTGAAATTCATCTTCTGTTCCAATTTGCAGTTTATAGCTCACCAATTTCTAACATCAGCAGGAGGCATTGTTGAGAACACAGGGCCAAATACCCGTTTTCAGACTCAAATCCATCCCTGGCATAGCATGCAAAAGCAGTTAACTTCTAGAAAATATTTATTCCGTGAAGAGTGTACTCAGCAAAGGCAGAATTGTCAAGGAATTTAACATGTAAAATTCCAGTTCTTAAGAAATCAGACACCTGCATTCTCATGAGGAGCTTATTTGCATCATTAAGTTGTTCTTTTTCCTTTCTCTTTTGAACCTTCCCTGCAGGCCCTATTAAGAATACAGACTATAGGAACTCAATATAGTAACCTCACTTTCTATTGCATTTTAATTCAATAGCATGGCAAAGTGTTGAGAAGTCCTACACCTTAAGTTTTCCAATTTCCATCTTCCAATAAGGTCACCAGAGAAAAGCAGCTGTGTCTCTCAGAAGCCACGTTGTTATAGTTGGTAGTTTGAACATAGTCATATGTCACATCAAAAATTCTAACCTTCACCACCAAAGGTTTGAAAAAAATGCCACAAAGTCCTAGATTTCTAATGCTAAAAACCACTCTGATACAATTGATTTCAAAAACAGATGCTGGAAGTGAGTGTATTTCTCTATCTGCAATATTAATCAAATTCATTACAATAGGAACTCAATTTGTTTTAAAATCATCAAATACACATTTTGCATGTATGCTTTTGTCATTTTTGTCAGGACAGAAATCATAAAATCTTTTCTGGTTTGTTCTTTCACATCTTTTTAGCATTGTAAAACACACATTTGTTCTCAGTATTTCTTGAATTCAGAAAATTAGCACTGAGAAGTACAAGTCTGAATCTAACACTGTGAGTCTGATATTAATACAAGAGACAAATGGAGATTTCATCTTTTTTTTGTCTCCTTTTTGTTTGTTCTATAGCCTGTAAGAGTATCTGAATCATGACTGGCAAGCATGAATACTAAAATCTCAATTAATCTCTTTATATGTAAAACAAATAACTTCTATCTTTTGGGTTATATAGTGCTCGCTCTTTTGTGACCAATTTCACTAATTCCTATTGCATCGAACACATGCAAAGAGCATTGTACATCACTGCAATGTCTGTACCACCACAGCAAAGGCTCAAGTTCTTTGATGTCAAACACATTTTGAACACCATTATGACTCCTTGTCATATGCACTATACTTAAGTGTTACACTGGGGAGTGCTGCCAACAGTTTGCTATCACTGAGGCCATATGATGGGAAGGGCACTACGTAATGGACATGCCTGCAGCTGCAGGATTCTGCTAGTAGGTGTGGCAAGATGAGCTATTCTAAAGGACCAGGACTTGTAAATATATATAATGATAAGAAAAGCCATAAAACACAGAAGGTGTTCTGATCTGTCTTCTGTGCAATTTGCTTTCTGAATGTTCCCACAGCATCTTGATTATCACCTACAGCTGTCCTGCATCGGAAAATGTTAAAGAGAGATTCAAGTGAAATAACTACTAAATTTGCTGTCAAAAAAACTGGAAAGTGTTCTTTTGTGGGGTACAAATATTCAGACTGGAAGAAAGCCAACACTGTTTAAACAGGACTGCACATTTGGGCAACGTCAGTCAGTGGAGTTTTATGCTTTGACCATTAAATCAGATGTTGTCATTATCTTCCATAGTAATACATGAAAATAACATAAAATCCACCTCTTCTCAAGGACTCCAACTTCTATAACGTGTAGGCTTTATGTAATTTGTCAATGTCTGACTTAAAAGTTTCCCACAAACTAGTTATTAGCCAATCCTATACGTTTTACACTACTATTCAGAGCCCTGCTTTCTTGTTTTGTGGAAATAAAATACACTTAATACTTCACATAAAGTAATCATGACATCAAGTTTAAAGAAAATGCATCAACTGCTAAACTAAAAAAAAAATAATTTAAAAAATCAGGCTTCAGTTTGTTCTCTATTGCTTCCTGATTCTGTGAATTAATTCAATTTCTTAAGATCTTAAGTCTTGTACCCACAAAGCGAAGGAGTATATCATGCTAATGCCCTATTCTTTCCCATTAATTTTCTTCCTTCATTTTTGGGAATTTTTTTAATTGCTCTAGTTCTGTTAATACCCACTTGGAAATGCTTATGCCATTTCTATCAGGAAATGCTCTTAATGCACACTTCGGATTAGATTTTACTGCAAGTGTCATGAGACATGAAAGCACCATGTCTCAAAAATAAAAAAGAGTTAGCATGTAACTGGGGGTTTGACCTTGAGATAACAAATAGAAGACCTGCTTAAAGACACTGCATAAACTAAAACTAAAAATATACTCAACAAAAGAACAAGCTGGTGTTGATGAATCACACAACCCCCCCAGACACAAATATGATGAATTAAAAAATCTTGAGATAGCAAGGAAAAAAAACCCAAACTGAAACTCGTTCTAGTTTGTCAGCCACCAAGACTTGGTTAAATACTCAATAAAAGCTCAACATTATTTTGATTGCTTGACTATAAGACCAAGATATAAGAAATATCAGAAATATGTGACAGATTGTAAAGGCAAATAGTATTCCCCAGGTGGTTTGTCCAACATCCTCTATTCCTCTACTCATAGAATAGTTTCTTATTACTCCTGTATCTCAGATATTTTGTTTGCAAACTGCAAACTATTATTCAAGTGTTCCAAGATTTACAATAAAATTATGAAAGTTAGCACAACAGCTCACAAATACATGCGAGTCAAGGAATGCAGGTTTGGATTTAGATGCATATATGAGATGCATCCTGTTTCTCACCTTCGTTTGACACATAAAACAGTGGCAAATGACATCCTGTTTTCCTATCTAAACTCCTCCTTGGTGCTATGCAAACATTAGGCCATATATATTATATAAACAGGCACAGAAACTGGTAATATTGTCTGTCAATGATTAACAGCTATGACCTGACAAATACCAAAAGAAAATTACATTTTCATAATCATACCAACCTTGAAATATAAAATTCACTTAACAGCATAGATTACTAGCATAGTCCAAGAACATTCTTCTTTTCTTGATCCTTGCATAACAAAATGGACAGCTTTAACACTGGCAAACAGTATATGGGACACAATTCATTGAGAATGACATTCAGCCACCATCTTTGCTAAATCAAACATCTCCTCAAGAAAAATGCAACTCTTCAAAACCATCCTGTAATGTTGCAATAGGAAAAAAAAAATATTAAAAAATCAGGTGAGCTGTGATCTCTTCCATTGAGCTGGAAGGGGTCCAGTAGTAACCTGAGTTATTGGAAGAAAAACCACCTGCTCATCATAAATAGAGGACAAGATAATTTACCTAAGAAACAAAGGATACCAAAGAGGACTTTTTTCTAAAATGAAGAAAAATAAAAGCAATGGGTGCCAGAAATAGACAAGTAAGATATAGTGAAGCAAAAACCAAATCCAAGAAAGAAGAGTAATGAAAGAAAATAATTTAAAAAAAAAACAACACCACCAGCTTGTGATTCAAGGAGAAGTGTTCTTTTCTTTACTTTTCCTTAACTTGACTGTCTGTAAATAACAGCATCTCCCTTAAGGCTGCCCAAAGGATCTCCTGCCACCATAAAACTCAGATTCTAGAATAAGATATTGCCATAGTAAGAGCTGAGCGAACTTGAATCCAATATATATTCCAGAGAAGTGATAGATGGAATTAAAGAGCTGGAAGGAGAATTTTTTCTATACTATTAATGATGCATTCACTTACACTGAAAATTGCTGAAACAGAATTCCACCTCTTTTCATTGCAAACATAGAGCTACAGTGTTTTACTACTCTGTTTCTTTGATATTTCCCTTTGTAAGAGTTCAAAGTCTCCTCCTTTCCCGGTACAATACCTGTTCAGATCATTTGCATCACTACATAATCCAAAGAACTTTCCTATCCATAAGAAGTGTGACCAGTTCTCTGCCATCCACAAAGACCTTCCATGAGGACCACAGCTGATATTTAGGCAATTCCACATCACCACCACACAATAAAATAAGGCTGACTTGGCTGACTTAATTAACAAAAAATCAACTAATGCTGCCGGGAAAAAACAAACAAACAAACAAACAATCACCAAAAAAACCCCACCAAAACAACAAAAAAACAGTGTGGTTATTCAGAATTATTAGCTCTTGTTCTGTAGCCACTTACACTGCAGAGACTATGTTGCAAATTAAATTAGCTGGGTCCTTAAAGATACATAGTTATATCTCTATAATAAATTTCACAAAGAACAGAAACATCTAGAGTATAATTTCTGCTCTGAATTTATTCCACCATGTGGAAAGTGTAGATATTCAGCACTCATTCCCAACTATGATATTCAAAGTTTGCAGACAATAACAGGAGAGAGGAGAGAGCTGTCTTTAAAACAAGGAGGGAATTGCTTATACATTATTCCCAAATTTAATACTTGTACATAAAAGCATTTACCACTTTTATTGAACTATTTGTCAGCTTTCTGCTTCCTTTAAATACCAGTCTACATCCCTCTGCCTAGAAGACTTTCATATCATGATTAATCCAGGCAGATGTGAGGCAGTATTTTTTTGGCTTGATTGGCGCATTACTAAGTTTATGGCCTCATTCCTGTAATGGAAGCTGCAAGCACCCGTATCATTACTATTCGATAAGTAACTTGAACTTGAGAGCCACAGATGGATGTCACTATGGAAATAAGAATGATTATTATAGAGACCAATGAAACAAGAATAGACACCCCCATGAGGCAGCAACTTCCTTCAGTTTCTTTCTTTTTCCAAAACCAGCTTTAAATAATAATTTCAGTAAGACTCCCTTACTGAAAGCTTAGGCTGGCATCCGAATAAAGAGTTGTCTCTAAATGTTATTCTGTTCTGGTTTGTTTTCCAAGCCACCTGGCTGGAAAAGCAGTGGAGAACCTCTGCCAGTTAAGTGTGCCGGCAGGACCGAGAGGTAACTTGCCCTCCCAGCGCCACCAGGGAACACTATGGTCTCTGAAACGTGAACTGACCAACTTCCCTGTCTCTTTTAAAATTGCTTCAGTGAGGTAGCTTGTAGGGGCCACCTCAACAACTGCAAACCCAGGACACAGAGGTCTCTGTGGGGACACCTAACCCCTTTCTCTCTGTATGAGTGCCCTTTGCCAGGGCACTTCATACCATTCCCTTCAAGGACCTTGAGTACACCGTGTGCTAGCAGAGGTCCAGCAAAGAGAACGATGGAGAAATATTTTCCCAGCTCTGGTACCACAGTTACAGCGGACGCCCGGTACACAAGCACTAACCAAAGCCAGCAACGTTTGGAGAGAACAATGTCAGCATTGTTGAGCTCAGAGCAGCCCAGAGCAGAGCTGCAGCTGGCACCAGGTGCAGCAGAGGGTCCGTCCAGACCCACTTTCCTCAAGGTCATCCTGACCACCCAGCTATGACAACACCGCTTCTCGGAGGTCCGCTTCTGATGACGGCAAGCGCGGCAGCAGGGTGTTCGCTCTGCTGCTGTCGCCTCCGAGGCTCTCCGCCCACATCTCAAACCGGAGCTGCCCCCGGGGCGGAGGCGGGCGGTGCCGCAGCTGCGGCGGGGGCGTCCTGGGCGCCCCGACCCGCCGCCCCGCGGGGACGCACGCAGAATAAACCCTTAACAGCCACAATATATGTTTCTATCCCAAAACCCTGCTAAGAGGAAATAAGAAGTTGCCTAATCTGGAGGAATGGTCCACACCACATTTGGTTTTGTACCTAGCTCTTTGTTGTAGCTTTGTCTCCTTCCAGAAAGATTTTCAGCCTGCCAGACAGCAGCACTGGTTCCACTGAACCAAAATGAGCATTGTTTGTTGGATTCCAAGAAAAGCTCCACCAATTTTACTACTCCAGTATAGTGGTTACAGGGTCCAAAGAGGACTTCAGCAAGAGCCACCTTGCATCTTTTCCTGAATCAACTTTTCAAAGATCCAAATAAGGAAAGGCATTTGGCATCTCATGTGTCAGACAGATGGATGGAAGGAGTGGTACTTGGAATGTCAAATACTGTGAATGAGGCATTTGGGGACAGATTTAAAACACTATATAGTGAGCATGACATACTGACAAAAAAAAAATTGAGCTAGGGAACCTAGTTATGCATTAGCAGAACAACCAATTAGTTGAGATTTTATTCTGGTTTTGGCTTCAAGTTTGCCTCTGTAGCTTTTCCCTAGACATCATTCCTACTAAAAGTCAGTTGTATTTATACCACAGTTGAAAAATGCATTGGCAAGTCACTAAGACTAATTTTAAAAAAAAACAACCCTGACAAAGTAAGTCTTAATGAAGAGACAGGAGACAAGAGAGTGAACATTTAGAGGAATGTGGAGGAGTAAATCTGCATTTAACTCTCAAAGAAGCCAAGGTAACTTTGCAGCTAATACAATATAATACTAATTCTCCAATTCATTTTCTTTCTTGTATATATCTGCATGGGGAGGGGAGAATCAGGAAATGGAAACAGGGAGACCTATACATAAGACATAAACTGAAAAATGTTGTCATTCTGCATTGTTAGTGGGGCATCTGACATAAAATCATACTGTTTATTTATACTCTAGATTCAAATGAACAGGTGTAGTGAAGATAGCTCAAAATTAATATTCCTTGAATTGCAATATATATAGGAATTGTACTTGGGACTTAGTAGAATTACCTATTGGTTCTTTTTTTTACTGTCTGGACTACAATAACACAGCTCTAGTTTTAAGGTTTCTTAAGTCAGCCTTAACCAAAAGCTATTGGTTGTCACTCTTCAAACTCTCTCCCACTTTCTGACCATTGGTTTAAATATATGCTGATATACACAACCATAACAATCTTTTTTTTTTTTTTTTTTTGTAAATACCATCTTCTGAAGCACGAACTGAAATCTGGCCAGTCAGCAGTGAGTTCTTGATCAAAATCTTGGTTAACTTACCCTTTAGCCCCTTTATCTCTACCTTAAAAAAAAAAAAAAAAATTAAAAAAAAAATTACAAGAACTATTTTGTATGTCTCATGAGCATACTTATGGAAGTGGCCACTAAATGTCCTAAAAATTCTGTTCTTAAGGCTGAAATCCTGTAGGGAATTTTTTTTTCATCTGAATATTGCGTAATTAAAACTTTTTACCATAATGCCTATTCTCATGGGTAAAGGTTGCATATTATGTGCAGCATGAAAAGTAGCATGAGGAAACTGGAGTAATTACAGTTATTGGCATTATGTTGCATAATATGTACAAAAGTAAAAGTGGTTATAATGTGATTTATTTATTTTTTTTAACCTTATTGTATATTCTGTGTTTAGTACTTTGTGTACTTCTGTTGTACTTTGGACAACACAGCAGGACATAAGCAATTCAGGAGGTTCCTGGAATGCATTGATGCTAACTTGCTTCTCCAAGTGATAGAGGAGCCAACAAGGAGAGTTGCTATGCTGGATCTTGTTTCACCAACAAGGAGCAGCTAATGGGGAATGTGAAGTTCAAGGGCAGCCTTGGCTGCAGTGACCATAAGATGGTGGAGTTCAAGATCCTGAGGGGCAGTTGGAAGGGCACACAGCAAGATCTCTACCCTGGGCTAAAGGAGATCAGCCTGTTTGCAGACCTGCCTGGTAGGGCACCATGGGATAAAGTCCTGTTGGGAAAAGGAGCCCAAGAAAGCTGCTCAATATCAAAGAACCAACTCCTCCAAGCTCAAGAGCACTGCATGCCAACAAAGGAGAAGTCAAGCAAAAATGCCAGGAAGATGGATGAACAAGTTGCTCCTCGAAACTCAAACTCAAAAAGGAAGCCTACAGAGGATGTAAGCAAGGAATGGCAGCCTGGGAGGAACACATAGAAATTGAGCAGCCAGGGATCAGGTTAGAAAAGATAAAGCCTGTATAGAATTAAATCTGGCCATGGGTATCAAGGGCAACAATAAAAGTTTCTAAAAGTATGTCAAAAACAGAAGGAAGACTAAAGAAAATGTGGGGTCTGCTGGAAGTAAGCAGGAGGCCTAGTTCCCTGGGATTATGGAGAAGGCCAAGGTACTCGATTTTTTTTTTTGCCTCAGTCTTGATTGGCAAGTGCTCAAGCCACACTGCCCAAGTCACAGAAGGCAAAGGCAGGGACTGCAAGAAGGAAGACCACCCATGGTAGGGGTAGGTCAGGTTTGAGACCATCTAAAGAACTTAAATATGTCAATGGGATCTGATGAGATGCACCCACAGGTCCTGACGGAACTGGCAGATGAAGTTGCTGAGCCACTATCTATCATATTTGAGAAATAAGGGCAGTCCAGTCAAGTTTCCACTGACTGGAAAAGGGGAAACATAATTCCCATTTTCAAAAAGGGAAAAAAAGGAAGACACAGGGAACTACAGGCCAGTCAGTCTCACCTCTCTGCCCAGCAAGATCATGGAGCTCCTGAAGGCTTTGTCCCACATGACATCCTAATCTCTAATCAGAGAGACATGGACTTGACAGATGGACCACTTGGTGGATAAGGAATTGGCTAGATGTTCACACTCAAAGAGTTGTGGTGAACAGCTCAATATCCAAGTGAAGATCATTAACGAATGTCACTCACCAGGGGTCAGTATTGGGACCAGCACTGTTTAACCTCTTTTTCAAAGAAAATGGGATTAAGTGCACCCTCAGCAAATTCACTGATGACGTTAAGCTGTGTGGTGCAGTTGACATGCTTGAGGGAAGTGGGACTGTCCGGAGGGACCTTGACAGACTTGTAATGTGGGTCCATACAAACTGCATTAATTTCAGCAAGGACAAGTGCAAGGTCCTGCACCTGGGTCAGGGCAATCCCAAGCTCAACTACAGGTTGGGTGGAGAATGGATTGAGAACAGCTCTGAGGAGCAGGACTTTGGGGTGTTGGCTCATGAGAAGCTCAACATGAGCCAGTAATGTGTGCTTGCAGACCAGGAAGCCAACCTGGGCTGCATCAAAAGAAGCATGACCAGCAGGTCAAAGGAGGTCATTCTCTCCCGCTACTCCAATGTCTTGACACCCCACCTGTAGTAAACCTGGGCTGCATCAAAAGAAGCATGACCAGCAGGTCAAAGGAGGTCATTCTCTCCCGCTACTCCAATGTCTTGACACCCCACCTGTAGTAGTGTCCAATTCTGAAGCCCCCAACACAAGAAGAACATGGAACTGCTGGAGCAAGTCCGGAGGAGGGCCACAACTATGATCAGAAGGCAGCAGCACCTCTCCTACAAAGACAAGCTGAGGAAGCTGGGGTTGTTCAGCCTAGAGAAGGGAAGATTCCAGGGAGACATTCTAACAGCCTTCAGTACATGAAAGGACCCTACAGGAAAGTTAGAGAGGAACTTTTTACAAGGGCATGTAGTGATATGACAAGGGGTAATGGCTTTAAAATGGATCAGGGTAGGTTATATTAGACTTTAGGAAGAAATTCTTTAGTGTGAAGGTGGTGAGACACTGGAACAAGTTACCCGTGGAAGTTGTGGATTCCCCAAACCTGGAAGTGTTCAAGGCTATACGTGGAAGTGTTCAAGGCCATACCTGGTAAACATCAAAGAATCCATCCAGAGAGGACTGCCATTTTGAAGCACAGATTCATAGAAATCAGGTTGTGTTGGCTTTTTTGCTTACCAATCTGTTTGCTTTTATGCGAGAGATGTTAGGAATTATTCTGTGCTTTAAACTACATTCATTAAACCAGAATACACAGACCTAGAAATTTCAGTAATATGACATTATATCATTCTTTCTTTACTTAGGATATTATTGTTACAATTTATGCATCATCTGTTCCCACTGCAAGTGTAGGAGAGAATACTTTGTCACATGTTTGTAAGGCAGCCAGGTTGCTACAGTCTCTGGGCAGATCCTGGCACTGTAGGCGTAAGGAGCAGTAAATAGTTCACTGTTAGAGACAGGATACACTTTTATTCCTGAAACAGACAGAGCACTTGTATTAATTTAGGTAGTGGTGTCAGTAATTTCTTGTGCAAATGTATAAAAGGAACCTGTGCCCATTGTCCCCATGGTCACTGTGTGTGTCCCAGCAGTAGGTTGCACTACAGGCCTTGGAAGACCAAGAAGCATGCAAGAGAGGCCCACTAAGCCCAGTAGAGGGAAAAGCATTAACTAAGCAGCAACTCTTGGGCACAGAAGTGAAGGAGGCTTGGGTACAGATGACCGTGGTCAAACTCACTGTTGCTTCCAGGCAGGCCCACAATTACAGGATTAAAAATGTGTAAATTAGGATGAAGCCTGGTATAAGATGTTTCGTAGAGAAGCTGCTAGTGCTGAAATCAAAGTTTTATACTTGGCATCATAAAGGTGTTAAGCTTTTCTCCATATTCAAACACTTTGTATGCCCTGAAGAAAATCATAGGCCATATAGGACCTCAGACAGTTCCTGAAAAATGCAGAGCATGGCTATATTGTCTTTTATAGCGAAGTATTAAAGTTCACATAGTTTTATAGAATATTGGGAAAGTGATTTTCAAAGGGAACTGAGAAATAAATACATTAAGATATAAATGGTACCTGTTTTTCATTACATGGTTTTATTTTCTCCACTGATGTGCCTTAACTAGAATAAATAAAAAGTTATATAGATTTTAATAAATGTATACTGTATATTACAGACAATAAATTTTACACAGTGATATGTATATGTGATAAGGTATATCATATACACAATATCACTATTATACATGGTACATATTGCACACTATAGTACAGTGCTACATGCAGTATAAATAATGTATTCTATATTTATATATAATAAATTGTATTTGTATTAGTACTGCATATATTAATGTATCTATATAGAACCAGTAGATTATATTAACATGTTAACCATTACATCATACATGTATGTATTTTCTGTATATAAGTATGTGCTTCATGCAGTTTCCTTCTATGCCCCTTTTCAAAACACCCTCTCTAGGGAAGGTGTATGTGTCTTAATTTACTTAGTTGCTGTGTGCTTCATTGCATTTTGTATTTTCTATTCAGAGGCAGAGAAGATAAACTAGCTGCAGTTATAGCAGTGTGTGATCCTGGCCTACAGTCTGCACAAGTTTAGATACAGTTTAGTGTCTGCATCCTGCTTAAAGTCACAGAAATTCCCATAAGCTTTCAGATTAAAAGTTGATGTATGGTTTTATTTTTTTACGTGGACCTCAGTTGCAATGGTAACAAGTTTTTAAACTGATTGCACTCCTTTGTGTGTGATGAAGAACTAATGTTCTGAAGTGATTCAGTTCTGTGTTGCAGCTTTAAAAAGAAACTGTCATCATTCTGCATCCTTCCAGTGTCAGGGCCCCTTCAATGTAGGAAGCTCATTATTCAAAGTAAAAATGTTCATATCCATGCTCTAAGGGTAAGAATTAAAAATGTATTAGTGATAGTAATTAATAATTTATGTGTGAATTTCAAGAAGCTAGCAAAGGTTTAGATCTCTGTGTGCATATATGTATGTGTCTGTGTATGGGATGGTGGCATTCTGTGTTTTTCAGTGACCTAATTGTTTGGAAAGAAGAAATTAAACAAACTTATCTGTGTCACATGTGTGTGAAAAGAAGTCACACATCTGGTTATTCATTCTGGATCCATTCAATAGTGAGAGAGACTTCTGGAAGAAGGCATGTTATACACTCTCCTGTTTCAGCTGAGAACAGCTTGAGGTCTTTTTAGTGATATTAACAGAAAAAAGTTTTAAAGTGTTATTTTTCACCAGAGGAAAAGAAAACGCTGCAAATGTTGAATAACTGATGATATTTTTCTGTTGGTCTATCCACTAACTGTTTAGGTAAGCTTCCTGACGGAATAGTCCATTTCCCTCACATGCCACTTGTCATGTAGTTTCATTTGAACACAAAATTTTACAAGTCCTCTTCGAAGCCTAGATTCCTTGGCTACACCACAAGTTATGTCTTCTAGTCACAAATTCTGCATCTAAGGGTATATGCTTAGGATTGTGTGGCATTTTGGCCTACATAATATTACATTCTGATTATGTCTTTGTTGTTTTTGGTTTTTTTTCCAGACTGATGATTTCTGTTCCATAAATACACAACTCAAACTTCTCTCATGTCCATATGCAGGCTAGTGTGGTGTGCATGCTCATAATCTCTAGTAAATACACCAGGTATTACCATTAAAATTAATAGGTAATCACCTAGGCCATCTTCTGTAAGCTTAGTATCAATGAGACATTGTCAGCCTCTGTCTCACTCTACCCTAATTCATACAAACTGTTGCTCGGTTGCTACCATGAAACTTTAATCCTAATTCTGTCAGTGAAAGAGATAAGTATACTTCAATTTCTGTGATAAAATTCATATAAATGGAATTACACTGTAGAGTTCTAGTTATAAAATATAGCTACAGCTGGTCTTGCTATTGAGGTCAGTTTTCTCTATAAGCATCAACCATGTCTATTCCAGGCCCAATAAAATTATTTTCTCTTTCAGCTCCTGGGGACATGAACAACAACACATTGTAACTACAGCAATAGACTCAACTGTCAAAGATCTCTATCAGACATCACAGAGAATTTGAGGCAGCTGGCAGTTATCAGCCGAAGCAGGTAGTCAGGAGAAGTGTAGAAGATAAACAGATAATAGAAAAGCAATCTGGAAACCTGGGAGCGATAATAAACCTCTCTTCTAGAGAAGAGGTAACAACTCAGGTAGGTCATTGATGAACTCAACTCCCAGATCAGTGCTGTCTAATATTGCTGAAAATACAGTAGCAGTTCATGCCTGTTAGCTCTGAAGTAGTATTCAAGATGTTTTTGGAAATGCAGTTTGACATACTCAGCTATAGAAATCACTATTGGAGTAAAGTGAAGAAGGATCACACTGCTGAAAGACAGCTGGCCAAAATCCCATGGACACCATGACCCTCTATTAAATTACAGGTGCCAGAACAGAAAACTAGTTACACCTCCTTCTTATCCTCCATCTTGCTGTGTCTGTGTGCCTGTGCAACTATTGCATAGTATTCCTGCCATGCTGACTGGTCCACTGTGGGGCATGTGATTTCTTTTTTAAGTAATTTGTGCTTGTCTTAAAATAACTGAACCATTCTGTTTTCTCTACTATGAGCACAGAAAAGAGGGGGAAGGCCCATATCTGTGAGTAACAGTATGTGTTGTTCTTAGTAGCTGTGTATCAACACAGTCCTACAAAACATCTTTCTCTTTGTGAGAGTGGGCACTGAAACAAAGTCTGTCAATGGCATCTTTCCACCAAAGCAGTTATAGAGTTATGCCACTGACATCTGTCTTTATTTTGTTAACCCCCTCAGGTGGACACTGAAAAGTAGCTGATGTCTGTGAAATGTGAATTCCTTTGGAGCTGAACAAAATAAAAGACAAAAAAAGGGACTTCTGCTGCTCGATTTGCTTTGAAAGATGCTTTTAAAAAATCTATACCACAGGAGTTAGAAGTAATTGTGTCCTTTTACACTGAAAGAGCATAAACCAAGAAATGGGCATCAAATGTTTTTAAGAGTATTGGCTGCCCCTATTAAAGAAAGTCCTAATCAGGCAATCATCATTTCATATAAAACCCATTAAGGAGATTTAGATGTATCCGCATTGCTGGTTGCATAAATTCTGTGTGTCCTTTCAACAGTCTTCTCTGTCATTCTTATAAAGTAACTGATCTACACGTTGGGGCTTTTAATGTATTGGTTTGCTACTGGACATGAATTAATTGTGTGCCTCTGTAAATTCTGCCTCTAAGTGATTGCTGAGTGTTTTCTTTCATACCTCATTCTGTGACTGCAAAAAAAATAAGGCCAAAATTTCAAAGCTTACATAACATTAGAAGTTTAAAATGGACTTACGCTATTTTGAGGCCTGAATAATCTTTTCTGTTGTGCCAGTATAACCCCAGTGATAGGCTCTGGGCCAGTCAAGATCCATTTTTTACATAAATTTCTCCTTTCAGGTGTTATACACCTGCAAATTACCACCACTGTATTTAAAGATAGGCCTAACTTCATTAGATTACATAACTTTTTACACAGCAGGGTAATTTTCTTTTTGACTTACATATTTTAATTACTTTTTAAAAGAAGATGAAAAAGAAAAAGCAAAAAATAACTTAATAGATAAAATTCTAGAATATGCCTACATATTTATTATAAAAGATTCCTGTACATCAGAAATAATGAGCTAACAAGATACTGAAAATGTGCTGTCATAAACAGTGCAAATAATACATAGCTAACACTTGGAGCAAGAAGTAAGAGTGCATCTCTCTTGGGGAAGCATCCTTAGCATTAGGATAGAAAAAGTTTTGGGTTTTGTTATTGTTGTGTTTTTTTTTTCTCTCTCTCCCATGATTCTTTGGAATGTTTTGGTCTTTTCTACATTGCAATCCAGATTCAACAGGAAAAATGGAGAGGAAATAGTTTAACTCAGTCTCAGGCTATGTAACTTTCTGAGATTCAGAAACTTTATACCTGTAAGAGGTGTAAACAGAAGGTCTTAGCATTTCTTCATGGTCAACTTCCCTGATTGTGCATAAAAAGAGGGATCCTTCATTATGTGGTTGTACACACAAGTGATTTCAGTGTTCTTAATCTCAGGGGATGAAGGTACCTGTTCTGCGTAGGTAAATGAGTTAGGAAGTTGTTCAAACATCATGGCTGAGCGTTCCCAAGGACACTTGCTGTACCATCAATGGAAAGGCAAATGCTTCCTCCTTAAGGTTTCTGAATTTTCTCATGGAGGCACTTGACCCACTGACTGTATGAGAAAGCTGGGATACTTAACAGAGTAGATCTGAATCATCCTGGCAGATGTTACAACTCTGACAGCTATGATCGTCTCAATACAATTACTGTACTAAACTGAGGAGTAGTTTGGTTTGCAGAAACCTTAAGCATCAATGAGCCTGCTCTACTGGGATTATATTCTTCACTCAAGGTAATGTGAAAACCCAGCTGCTGAACTGGTCTACAGAATATCATGAACATCGAGAGCATATTGAATGCACAATTAATCTTCAGTCCTTTCAGTTGTTATCCATTGTGTTGTAAGTACTGAAGAGATTTTCTTTTTGCCTGTATGTCTTTTATTAAAATAATGGTTTAATTTGCATCTCTCATCTGAGATAGTCACAGTTTCTTAAAGTGGGTGAAACCTAAGAAACAGAAGTGTATTTGGATTGCTATTGCTTTGTATGCTTCAAGACTGTAAAAATTCTCAGTATATCATGTATTTACTTTCTTTACTAATTAGGACAAAAATGTAGTTTTGTATGACAAAGATATGGTAAAAGATTTTAGATGTTAACAGTATGTTTAAATTTGGCAGGGCCTAAATCAGTAATTAAATTTTCTTTCTTCATGTTTCCATTTCATTGTCAGTCATTGTCTCTGCCAATAATGTCTTTGGATATACAAGTATGTTATCTTGTATCGAAATATCTACCTCCTGTAGAGGTAGAGGCATTCTGCAGCAGTTTAACATGGTCTAGGGTGAGACTTCAGTGGAGATTAAGATGCCTTATGTGACTGTATGGAAGTGTTGAAGTGTAAGCTATGTATGTAAACTCCAGTTCTGGACAGCAGAGTCAATGCAATCTGTGGAGCCTACTCAATCTCTTGCCAGTTTATGAACTGATTTGCATATGTTTCAGAGTGAGCTGGGCTGTTCGGTAGCTTCCAGATTAACACAGAGGAAAAATATGGCATCTTGTAAAATGTACTGTCAGTTTCTGTGTCTTGCAGTTCTCCAAAGGACTCAACTCCAGAAAATGGAAAAGTATTCTATTGTAATAATTAGGTTTCTGACAAATACAATAAAAAATAACTGAGTTTCTTTCAAAGATAAATTAGGATTCCATGAATTTGTCAAGTCTTCTCTTGTAATTTGCTGTGACTTGTGCACATTGTGCACTTGTGCACATCTCTATAATCTAAGTTGGTAACATGTATTTGGACAAGTAAAAGTAATCTTGGTTAAGCTCATGTGCCTTTATTCTGAAAATGTACATCAATGTAATTATGTGAGTTCTTTAATCTCTGGGTTATTCAGTACATTTAAGATATTATCAGAACTGAGTTAGCCAGAAACAATGGGTGTATTTGTTGATGCAGAAGTATACTCTGAATTCAGTATCTGAATGTCTTACTTACCTGTTCCATGTTAATAAAATACATTCCTGTAAACACAGATTTTGGTTTTCTTTTGTAGTGATTTTATATATCAGGGGAAAGGAAGTAATTTGTCCCTTAGCCTAAAGAAATTTTACTTCTTGTAACACCAAAAACCTGTTTTGTTTTAGAGCATTGGATTAATCTGAATATCAGCAACAAATATACCAGAGAGTAGGTTTGAATCCAGCCATCAAATGAAAATGGAAAGCAGTAGCAAAGGACACAATCAAAGTTATGGTTGGACTAAGGTTACACAGGGTGGCTCCTGACCCAGGACAGCTACAGAGACAGAGCCTAGACAGCTGCAGAGTGGTGGCAGCCAGCCAGTGTTCCTGAACAGATGGAGATGAGGCCAAAAGGAGAAGGATTTAAATCTCAGATATTAGCTGCTCTAATATAGAATGAACAAGCTATATAAGAAGCTTATGTACTCTAACAAGAATTACAAGAGCTAGTTGGGAACAAAGTGTTTGAAGCTCCTTGTGCAACTTTTCAAATAGAAATTCGCATAACCAAAGTACTTAAAAATATTAGCTTTTGAGATATATTTAGTTCTAAAAATTGTATACACTAGATACAACATAAACAATATTTGCCCTCAAATACATCATGTACTGAATCATTGAAGACAGACCATGACTTCACAGGCACATTGCAGTTCATGCAAAGATAATCCTTTGTATCCTGCTTTGTCAGGATCTGTGAGCCCAGGTGTATTGTTTTTAGTACCCCAATTAGTCCACTCTTCATGTCCTGTGTCTTTTGTACTTTAATTGCTCTTTGAACAAATAAAAAATATTTATGAAAGCACTTTTTCTCTCTGAAGGTATGTTTTTTAGATACAGTCTATAAGCTGTGCCATCTCCACTGGCTGAAAATGTTACTTTTCCTATTCTACTTACGAAGCATACTAATGCTTTACCAAACAGTTTTAGACCCTGACACAGAGGCCTAGCAATTGAAAACCAGACAATTAAACAGCTTAAAAAGGAGGAGAGGAAATGCATTACAAACAGATGTCTGCAGAGAACCCAAAGCTGCCTTGCGAGCCTCCTCATTATTCTGTGCAGGATGTACCCAGATTGTTTGAATTAGCCATGGATACAGATGATGTCAGAACCAGTCCTCTAAATCTTTTCGTTTTCCATTATGAAATCATGCTGCAGAACTGTGTTACCAGATATGAAACAACCCCTTACATATTTTATTTATGTTAATAACATTTTTCATTAAATTTAAAGTAATATATGCTGTATACTCTTCTTCTTTTTTTCTTTTTTCTTTTTCTTTTTTTTTTTTTTTCCCTATTAAATCCTAAAACCTTTCCTGATAAGGGCATCCCTTCTGAAAGTAACTCTTAAAATAGACTAGCTTGATGCTGTGGATAGCACTTTGACATTGAAGAAAACCAGGGAGATGCAAACAAATTCTAGCATGTCTGGAAGCAGTGCCTGTATATTTCAGAAATGGTTTGACTCATTAGTAGATTAATAGGCTGCACAGAAAACTGGATCTTTGAAAGAAGTCAGTAAATTAAGGGCAGATTATTACTCTTCAGTCCCTGTTAGCCTGCACATTAGCCAGATAGATCTACAGATATTTCTGTCCCACACAAATCACTGGAACAATGGATATAGGTTTTATATAAAATCAGCATGGCCATAAAAATGAATGTAGGAACATTTTACATTTGCTGCAGTTAGAATGGACAAAGCTTTTGAATACAGGTTTGTCAGGATTTTTATTCTCAAGGGCCTTCCTATTCACAAATCTGAAGTAGCTGAACGTCACAGAGTTAGGTTTCCCATTACGGTTATTTTTCGCTTAGTAATAGTTCATAAAATCATTTAACAAATTTTATGTAAAACTGTATTTTGATATATCTGATATAAAATGTACCTGATCTTGGCGGAAGGCAAAAGAATGGGTGAAATGACCTATCCTCCCTGATTGCAACCCACTGTAACCTGTGATTTATCTTTCAAACAAGAATCAGTTGTGATGGCAGATACAGTGAGATATAGCAGTTCCCTTCCAAAGGGCTTCTAGTGTGCTGTGTGTGCAGTAAGGTCATGGGAAAGGTCAGCAAGGTCTCAAACACTGCACTTTATAGCATTCAGTTGCACAGATGGAGGAGTCTCTGCCAGACACCTTTTGAACTTCAGTTACTTTATGTGAAATTCATATGAAAAAATGCAACTTTTGCAATATAGCAGCTACATCAGAGGTAAGCATCTAGCCTATCCTTTTCTCAGTAGTTAGAAGGAGACATCTGAAGGACACAGTTAATTTCATCAAAAAGATCTAAAACGGGTCAGAAGAACTGTGTTCTGGAACTGCTGATTTGACTCTACTGACTACAAAGACAACTCGGGGTGTTAGTACAGATATAAACATCTGAAGTTTAAAAATCCAAAGTTAAGTGAAATTACTTCCATCCTAACTTTTCCCTTTTTTGCATATTAACATCATTTTTCAGGGAAAAATTGATCAGTGGACCAAAAACAGATTTATCATACTGCCTCTAGCTGATCTTTGACTGTTCAATAGTTCATTATGTCTATCCTGTTTGTGTCCTGTAGTACAATGACTTATCACAGGCTTTCAATTTTGGCTGATACTTCTGCACTAGATAAGCACTTTATTAGTTAAGCTGAAGAAAATAAAAACAAAAAGCCATTAAGTTATGGATGAGCACTTACGTATTTCCAGGCTAGGGGACTTCCTCCTGTAGCATCCAACACTGAGTGATGGCGAGGATGGATAAGACACGGATTGTGTTGATTTTTTCTGATTTTCCTCCAGTAAGAGAAATTTCATCCTGATTCTGTCACCCCATCCATTTATGCCCCTAAACAGAGAGACTTAAAACTCTGTTGGTGAGTTCACTACGCTTTAACTGCAGGTTACTAGTTTTCTGTACTCCATATGGACTATTGCTTGAAAAGTGTGCTTTGAATAGACTTGTGGTGTGGATGTAGTATCCAACAGAAGCAAAAAAAAATGGCACAGTTTTGTTGCACTTGTATTTTGTGTAAGATATAAAGAATCTGCTTAAGCCCCCATAAAGCTCTGCAGGAGCAGGAGTGTTTCATAGATTAACACGTCCCAAGCTATACGGCTAGGGAAGCCTGGCCAGCAGTGAAGCTACCACAGACCTGCCCACAGTTGGCAGCTGATCTCTGATATTCACAGATATCTTTTTGTCTTGCACGCAACGTCTCTTTGCCAAGTGTATTCGGAGTTGGCACAAACAGAAATATTTGCTGCTCAGCTATTTTCTGCTTTGATAGGAAATATTGGTATCTGGTGAGTTTTTTCTCCCATGTATGCAGACTATATTCTCTGCTTCTTACAGTCCTCATCAACCACTTAGCTAACCATATCTACAAAAGTAAAGTAGAGCAAGTAATATTAATTAAAAAATAAAACAAAACAAAACAAAAAACTAGCTAACAATTTTCTTGTAGTGATACTGGTTATTTAAAATTATCAAATGAAACAAGACATTGGTTTCAAAGGGAACAAAATTGGATGTGTATATAATTACTCCAATTTCTGTTGATTTCTCAATGAGAATTTCTAAAGGAGAGGAAGATTTAAAAATTCTAGACAACTGCTTTCTGGGAGGCACAATGAGACTCATTTATTGTTTCTAACCAAATGCTCATGTTTTGTTATACATATATGACTATGCAATTAATTTTTCATCTTAGATAATTGTGCTTGTTTAGTTCTTTGTCATACATTCCCATTGATATCCTGAATTAAAGGGATGAAGACAGAGTGGCTTACAAAAGCAAAGCAAACAAACAACCTCCCCCCATAAAAAACCAAACCAAACCAAAACAAACAAAAAAACCCCAAAACAAACGCAAACATAAACAAACAACAAAACCACCTCCTAAAGTTCCAATGAAGAAAAGTCTCCCCTATATTGAGGTTATATTTGGAGTAATTTATTGATGTTTGTTTAAGTATTTCATTTTGACAGTGTTATGATAATGTTTTTATTGTGAATGAAGTCAGAAGTGCCTAGATTACCAAATGAGTGCTTTTCTAACTCTTTATAACGAAAGATCAATAAGTGATTCTAAAATTAGTTGTGACAGATGTTGGCAATTATAGAGGAATTTAGTTTTCAATTCACTTGTGTGCTTCAGCTCATTTATGTCAATGAGACTGATGATTTTTTAAAGCTGTGCAAATAATTGATTTTTCAGTTTAGCTTCTGAATTAAGCAACAGAAATATGTTTTTATTCTGAGAAGTGAGTGTTTTGTTTCCTTATTTTGCCTTTTTCTTTTTTTTTTCTAATTTAGGCCCCAGAACTATGAGAAAAAAAACAAAACCAAAAATGAGATCAAAGTATCATAGGGCCCTGTACAAGCAATATTCCTGGAACACAGGTAAGGAAAAGCAAAGATGATGAACCAGATCCAGACAAAACTGCTGGAGAAAACCACGTATTTCTTTCTGTTGGAGTGTTGGAACATCCACATATCTTGTGCAGCCCAGATTTAATTTCCAGTTAATATTTGGGGAATTAAATATTAAACCCCTATAATCCTAACTGCCAAGCTGGAAATGGCTTTGTAAAGAGAACAATTCTACCAGAAGTAACAGAACTCTTCTCTCTTCTCTGTATTACCCTTAGAATAGGATAATAGTCTTGGTAGAAGGTATTAATTTAACCTATGAAACAATTCCATATTCCTACCCTTAATCAGAGACAGAACTGATCTGAGTTCAGACAAGCAGTAAGAAGTGGGAAGTGGAGCACTTGAAGCCTGGGAAATTTATGGATAGGATATCCATATGTTGGAGGTGCTCCATTCTGTATAAGACATTATTACTGAGACAGAGAGAGCCAAAAACTTGATAGCATTTGACTCAGAAAATCTTTCAAGAACCACTGGATTTAAGAGCATTAACACAGAACAGCTCACTATAAACTAAATACGATCTCAAATTTTTACTTTGTACTCTAAAGTTAGGATACTAACCTAGAATGTAGGAGAAAGCTGGGAATTTAAACAGGGACTGCCAAATTTTGTATGGATGTCAGGAGCACTATATTAAGCAGGCATAATGATAGTTATACGTTTGTGTGTAACAAAAATTTTCAAAATTCTGGTAATGAACACATTTGGCTTGCACTCACTCAATTTTGAAGTGACTGAAAATGCCTTTTTTGATGTATTTATATTTTGTCGGATTGTCATCAACATTATCATAATCTCTACTCATCTCTGCTCCTCATTTGACAACAGCATTTGCTTCAGTCCTGCAATGTGTTAGGAGGGAGAAGAATTAAATTATACCATTGGGATCACTTGGCACAGTGAGGGTGTTTGATACAGGATAGGTTTGATTTTGCATCATATTACTAAATTACTGCAGTTACAGGAAAGGAGAAAATAACTGTTTCTAGTTTTTCAAATGCACCAAATGCTGGAGGTGCAAAATTATTATTATATTTTTACTTCAAAAACTGAAGTGCATAAATGCAGAATCGGGGGGAAAAAAAATGATGCTGATGCATTGCAAATTTGGAACATAACTATATGAACAAGGACAATATGGCAACATGGCAGTCACTCTCTCTAGTCCTCTGCTCATGGGGTTTATTGACTTCCCTGACCCTGTTTTTCCCCAGCTTTTTCTTTGTCATGTCTCACAGTGTATTTAATACACTGAGGTAAGAGATGTTAGTCAGAATTACAACAGTTCCTATATTCTGCCATCTTAGTACCTACTCAACACTCTAACTCCCCTCTGTCCCACCTACACATACATACAGAACATTAAGAATAGGTGGTTTTGCATAACTTAATAGTTTAAAAGTTTATAGGTGGAATTAGAGCCTGGCTTAAATTAAAATGTGTAGGAGGAAAGAAGAGAACATTTTAAACTCTAATGTTATGTAAACTTGTTCATGTTCTATAGAAGAAACATGAATTATGTCAATTATATTTGTTTAAACTAAAGAAAGCCCCGATTATACAGTTTCAAGGTTTCTAGGGAAGTCATGAAAGT
>NW_009970718.1:5123601-5139233 GCF_000747805.2 Chaetura pelagica | reverse complement strand
CAGAGATTTGGTCTTCATACATCTCAAAAACAGGATTTTAAAGGATATCTTTGGCAATCAAGGTCAATGGTCCCTGTAATTAATGGCCTATCAGCTAATTTTAGAAGATAGGATAAAACTTATTCGTTCAAAGAAATCAAGATGTACATCTGAGAACAAAATATTTTCATTCACTGCACTATGCAATTAAAGTAACCTGCCCATAAGAAGAGTGTTAATAAAAGCATCTCCATTATATTATCAAGTTTATACTGGTTTTTAATTGAGACTATTCACAATGGTAGTCAAGTGTTGATTTAATAATAGTCTTGGGGTGACTCATGTGCAAAACTATTTTTGAGGCACACCATAAAAAAATCCCAAAACTCAAATAACTATTCCCTTCAAAGTTGATAATCTTTGAGGATTATCCGGAGTCCAATCAGATTCCCTCCCAGCACTATTTTTCCCGTTCTATTTCCTATGCAAACCAAACATCTAATTCTGCTTTCCTTCACATCTGCATTCCCTATTTCCTGCAGTTATTCCAATTCAGATACTAGCTTTTGTATTATTTTGTTGCAGCAATGTCTTTTACTATGACCTTTAGAAGTGATTTTCGATGATGCTTCTAGATTGAATGTTGAGGTCCTTACTTTCAACACCCGAAACAGATCAAGATACCTATATCTCAGAAGGCATAACATCCTCAGCAACTTCTAACTCTGGAGAGTCTGTTGGAGCTGGAAGAAAATAAATAAGAAAATAAATATATATATATAAATAAATATATATAAATAAATAAGTTGCTGCAATATATTTGTAAAAATGGGCTACATTCAGAGTGTAGGTAGGATCAGGTGTGTTTTAAGAAAAGTGATCTCTACTTCGTTGTTTATATGTTTAGCCTAAGAAAAGGCTCAGCCTCTGGACCCAAAATAGATATAAAAACCTCTTTGGATTAAAAAAAAAAAAAAAAAAAAAAAAAAAAAAAAAAAAAAAAAGGAAAAAGAAGGATGTGATTGGTCAAACATACATATTAACTTTCCTCTAGACTCTCTCCTTACTGAGGATGCATTACTTATGAATAGGTAAACTTTGCCATGTTCAGTGACTTTCTGTATCACCTGTAGCATTGACCTGCATCTCCAACCAGGCAACAACTGCTGACAACTGTACTTGAAAATAAGCAAACAGCCAGGTAGCACTCTTCAGTTCTAAGGCATAGACATAGACTGACCACATCCACACAATATTCTTGACTTGAACCTGTGCCTGGGATCAAATTCTTTGACCCACAGAACTAGTAATGATGACTTTCCTTTTTCTTTTTCTTTTGTTTTTTTTTTTCTTTATATTTTTTTTTTTTTTTCAGTTAAAAAGATTGAAAAAATGAAAGAACATTGCAGACCATTGGCATCTTGTTTTTAGAGCATGTTGCTGAGGGCATCTGTTTTGGTTCTGGGGTGTCATAGACAGGGTATGTGGGTGTATTTGAGGTACAATACTTGCTGGAATAGTGCCACAGGTGGTGGGGTGGCTGGTACGTTAGTAGGAGATAGCAGGGTGGAGAAAGCTCTGGGTGAGGGAATGGATCTTGGTTCATGCAATCCCAAGCATTTTCTAGGAGAGTGCTAGATGGTACAGGTGAAAACCATGCCTGAGAGTATGTTAATAATTAAGTAGAATGAGTGGTTGGATTTAGGTTTGAGATTGCTCTCTGGTCCTATGTTGTTTAGCACTTTAGACATAGCTGATTGACATAAGGTTTTACTGCTGAGTTCTTTTTCTCCTAATCCAAAAAAATGTGCAAACATGACCAGATAAGGAGACAGAAGCAGATAACATCAGGCTGGTTTAGATAACAAAGATCCAACAAAGGTGGCAGAAAATACTTGCTTTTCCCATTCACAGCTGAAGTAAACTATGATTTTGTCCTCTGCTATACACAGAAGTTTGCTGAATTTTCTTAGAATGGGAATGCTGCAGGAACACCAGAGCCAAAACAGAAAGCAGAACAGAAATCAGAGGTGCAAAGAAAGAACTCTGAACATGTTATAAACACAGAACTACAGAAATAGGTGAAAAGCAGTCTGAAATAGAACTTTCATAAATACGATAAAGATTGTACTGACACCTTCATCCTACTTCCACAATAGTTCTTTAAGGAGGACTATCGATGTTAATACTGTGATAATGCATTTGATTCAGATGGGTTTTTTAAAAATAGAAGATCAAAATAATAAATGAGTCTGGCGGTACATCTGTAAAGCAGAAAAATTTATTGATTTTTTAAAAAAAGAACTCATACATCTTTGGCCAACCCTCGTGTCCAAATCTATTTCTCTTAAAAATTAGGTAAATGTCATCCTGTTTCTTTAAAAGGTCTTAAGACAATGTACCCATAACATGCAATAAAATAATAACTACCCAGATACATTCAGAATATAAACATGGAAACATGGGAATTTAATTGTTTCATATTTAGTTTATGGATTTTTGCATTATAACTGATAATTTTGTAGATTACCAAAATGCGCTCTTATTTTTATTCTTATTATTATGATAATTTGTATATCTTTGGTTGAAAATGGTTATAGAAAATTCCCTAATGGCAATAGAAATCATAAGTGACTTTGCAGTTGGCAGGTTTAGAAAACAAAATAACAATGCATATTTTATAGTTTGATAGCTAAAAAAAGTAAAATAATAGTAATTCTAATTAGTTTGTAACAGTGCTTTTTAAATGCAGAACATCATTGTTACATATGAAACAATCTTTTTTTCATGTCATGCTCCTCACAATATTCCAAGCTTTTGGTTTGTGTTGTATTTATTTGCACAAATGATAAATCAGTTTTTTTTAAACACAGTATGTGATCATCAAGTACATGCTAATACTATTTATTTAAATAAGACAAATTTAGCACTGAGGCTGCACCCTCAACCAGGTGTACTGACTACAGCAGAAATGCAGATCTGTAAAGGAGTGAACTGGCCGACCATTCTTCATGCAGTGCTTTTACCTTTTCATTCCATTATGATTTTTGAGAGTTAGTCTGAGAGGTACTTCACAGAATAATGGCCTGAAGTGAAGAAGTGCTGATCCAGTCTCTCGTCATTGTGAAGTAAATCATCAGACCGCTGTTTTTAGAATCGCATGGATATGGCTTTATAGTGTGACTGAGAAATATTCTTTCTAATTTTTCAAGGGGATAAGCAAATATATGAGAAATCTGTGCTGAGAAATCAAGAAACCAAGTTGGGAAGGAGTGATAAGATATAACTTTAACACATTTAATTCCTTTGACTGTCCCAACACTGTAAGTCTATCTACTTCTGGGAAGGGCACTAGCCTGTTATTTTTTAGTGCATTGACAGCCATATAAAGCTTCAAAGGTGCTGAATCAAGTACATTATTTACTAGCAGAGATGACAGTGGGAAAAGCTTGAATGTCAGTCCTACCTCCTGCATTAATATATAAAGATGAAGACCTGAAAACAAATAAGGGCTTTGGGCCACTATGATCTTTCTTTCAGATTGTAGCCCAGAGGACTGCACTCATTTACTGATGAACCTGAGAAATCCAGGTCTCTATGTCTAGGAGAAATAGTGATGTACTGCTTCTTCCAGTGGCAGGTTACTAGCACAAAACTCAATAAACTTGGTTTAAGTGTAGTGTGTGTATACTGGTTTAAAAGGCTTTTACACTGTCTTGCTTAAAAAAGATCTTTGATCTGCATAGATAAAATTATGATGATCAGCCTTAGCCACCCAGACAATTATGCTATTAAGATCTTGTTTTTTTCAGATTCTGCTTTCTACTCTTTCATGAGTTGCTGTCTTGGAGACCCTGAATCATGATGAAATATAATTCAAATGCATTTCCTCACTTATGTACAGGTCTTCACCTCAATCAATAGAAACAAATATTGGTCCTACATTACTATAAAAGCATATTTTTTGTTCTTATATGAAAGTAAATCCATCCTGGAACTAAAAAACTGATTGCCAAAGCTCTTTTTTGCTGTGTTTATATGATATTCTCAGATAGCAAGATAATCTGGTTTATACTGTAATCAGGTTCTCTCCACAGGTGGTGTTACTTGACAGTGAAACTGGGAAAACCCTTCTCTGCCCTTGCATCCTAAAAAGCAGGGAACATGCTCAGATGGAGTGTACAAATATCACCATGGGTGAAGTGTGAAGGCCAAAATGCACTGACTAGGACTGGGAGGGGTTGCTCTGAGACTTGGTGATGAAATGTCCTTTGAATTAATCCTCTTCATCAAGTAAAAGATACACTTCACACAACAGATGCCTTGACTCAAGGTGTTTGAGAGACTGTGAATCCCTTGTCAGGACAAGTGTGAATAATTTTTGGGAGGAGAGAGAAAAAACAGATTAATAAAAAGGAAAGGGACAGCACAACCACAGAAAGATGTTTATCTGAGAGGTAGAGAAATACATTCAATCTCTTGCTCTAGGAGAAACTCCTCCTGCAGAAATTAAAACATGAGTCACATTCTGCCTTTAAAAGCAGAAATCTCAGTTTAAGAAACTCCTATGAGGAAAAATTATTGTTACGTGGAATTGTGTAAATAAGCCTAGTTTTGTTGTAGCTGAATTTGCCCCAGAATTTTATTTGAATAACTGTGATATTTCCA
This sequence comes from Chaetura pelagica, assembly GCF_000747805.2. NCBI lineage: Eukaryota > Metazoa > Chordata > Aves > Apodiformes > Apodidae > Chaetura > Chaetura pelagica. The sequence continues at coordinate 5,134,586 of NW_009970718.1, read as the reverse complement.
AGTAGATGTATATTAATATTTGCTGATATTTTCATTGATTACATAATTGTCTCGTACTTTATTTGCAACAGTCATAGTAAACTTCCTGGCATTTTCCTGCTTATGTGGCTATGTACCCACAGCATTCTTTTGCTAGCTAATATATCAACTGAAGTGTCCCACATCATAGGATTTTTATATGTTATGCCCATATCTGAGGAAACCACTTCAGTCTCTCAGTAAACAGTAAAAGGAGTGACCCTCTAGACTTCAGAAACGTAAAGCAAAGCTTTTATTTGCTTCCTGTTGAAGATAACTACACTCTACAAATTGCTTTGACCTTTTTCCTCATGGGTAATAAATCTACCATTATCTTCTAGGACCTTCCTGTTTTGTGCTTTGAATTCAAATTTCATCTTTAAGGAAACAATGTACGGCATCAGTAACAGTTAAGCCCACATTTTATAAATTGTGAAAACCAGAAAAGCAATAATTTATACTGTCAATTCCTGTTGCTAAGGATTGAGTTTCTATTACTATAAGCTATATTAACACAGCATCAATATATTGTAAAAGCTGTGCATGCAAAGCTTCATATTAAACACCAGTATGTTTGATGACACACTTTTTATCTGTAGCCTTTCTGATTTGGTAATGGAGTCTGGCAATAGTAAAAATACCATTATGCCAAATGGGTAATAAAAGCAATAAAAACCCCAAAGGGCAGGTACTTGAATAGAAAAGCCTATGAAATAATTGCTTACATAGCAATAAATCTGAACAAACAATTCTAGAACAATTTTTTCTTTTTTTTTTCCCAATTATTTCAACATATCAAAATCTCAGAACACCATATAAAGAAAAGAACAGATATGTGGATGTACTTATAAGCATTGTATCAGAATGTTTCTGAAGCTGATTCTGAGCAGCTGCAAAATGATATAGGTACCTGAGGGTTAAAAACTGCAGATTAAATTCATCACCAGTAACTGCACAGAAACGCACACAGAAAGAAAGACAACCCTAGCTACAGATACATCCATCAGTGTAACTGTTTCCACTTGGAAAGAGGTCTTGGGAGATTTTTTTGTTAGTTTTCTGATGATCTGAGCTTCACGGTCAGTAATGGTCAGAAACCAACCACAGTAACATGAATTATTGGCACAGGAATGTAGAGCAAAGTGGGGAACATAATTATACCAATGAATAAAAGTGATATTAGCAAATTGTAAATATGTCATATATTTATGGAAATGCAAACACATAAAAACCTTCAAATCTGTAAAAAGCATACAGAAGTGCATCTGGCATGATAAGAGATAAGTAATTGCTTAGGACAAGTGAAAAATGAAATAAAGACATTGACACTTCCAAATTCTGATTGCTTTCCCTTCAGATATATAAGTTCCAGAGTGCATGCTTCTTTGTCAAACGGACAAATAATTTAGCATATCCCATGATGCCCTTTAGGTTTGTATGCATTTGTTCTAAATTAAGCAATTGAATATGAGACACCTAACTTTCAGCTACTCACTGTACCTATGCTACCTACTCAATAGAGAAAAATAGACACTACAGTAGAATTTAATCTCACCTAAACATAATAATCCAAAATTGCTCCAGTTAGTTGCCCTTGAGATGTCTATTTCTGACCGTTAATTTTGAAGATGGCTTAAAGTGACTACCTCAGCAACAGTAATTTGCTCCTGGTATTTCTACCATATGTGTCTGTGCCCCTGCTTATTTACTATATATAGAGTACACAGGGGGAAACATGTTTTCATTGGAATGTGATGATTTGAATGGAATGTGAAGATGTGAAAGTAATAATGGTTGCAGGTCATGGGTTAAGGAAACAGTTTTTCAGTTTCCTTGCAAACCACAGTGGTTTTTTCCTACTTTTGAAAAAATCGAAGTGTTAAAATCTGAGTGTAAAGACTTGGTTGCAAAGATTGTAATTAAAGTTCAAATCCAGTTCTAGTAAGAGGCAGTCATAGCCAAAATATTGCATTATAAATGTAGGTGGGATTTTGCTGTATGGTTGTGCCAGCATAAGGCTGTAGTATTTCCATTTTTATTGTAACCTGAGCAATCCATTTATAGCATAGATTGTTCATGATGTTACTAAGCCATTTTAAGTACATGAGATTTGTCCTTCAGACACTGCATAGCTTTCCTGTCAGATTTTTAAATGATTCCATACAATTATTCTTGACTTTAACATGCTTAATGGTCCAGAACCAGTTTGTATTTGTATTTGCATATTCATAATGGATAAAGAAAAACTCTGAGATATTTTTCTGTCAGATGTTTATCAGTCATAAATATCACCTTGGCCAATATAACATTTGGACAGAAAAGATCTGTCTCCATGCCTGTCTAACTGTTACATTTCATTTTCTACAAATAAAATTATTAAAAGAAAAACAGATTTCAACCTTACTACCATGGTACTTGACAGGAATGAATTCTAGTTTAAGAACAGTTTCTCAGTTTCCCTCTCTCAACCAAGAATATTTAATAATTTACATGAAAAGAAGAAACTGCATAGAAATAAGAATGTTTAAGACAATAGTCTGGCATGTACAAATAGAAGATTAGTTCAGGAAACTCTCTAAATTTGAAATAAATATTGGACTAATTCTTAAACCTATCTGATGCCTTTCAGGCTGATCATCTAGGAACTACTAAAGTTCAATACTTTGTTAACAGGCCATAACATAGCTGGATACAGCCAAAATTATGACAAAAACATGGAAAATAACCTACATGGCAATGTACAGCATGTTATTGGATACTGACAGATCTTTGACATCTCTACAGCATAGCATGGCTGTGAAGGCTTCCTTCCTTCCTTCCTTCCTTCCTTCCTTCCTTCCTTCCTTCCTTCCTTCCTTCCTTCCTTCCTCCTTCTGAACAATGCTCTGACAAACAAATAACCAACATAGCTCTTTCACAACAAAGGTGCAGCTAAATCAACTACAATGACTTGAAGTTATCCCCAGATGGGTTATAACTAGGAGGTAACCACAAATATGTGATGTTTTACAATCCTTTTGCATAATTCCATAAATTACATTTATTTCCTGCAGGATTTTCACTCTCACAAAACTAAAAAAATCCATTACAATAAAAATTTTTAATTTCTTTGCACTGATATTGGATTACGACACACATACACCTCTCTCCTTGAATACATCCAGTACTGGCTCAGACCCAGATCTCCTCAGACTGCCAAGCTGCTCCAACTAATCCCTTCAACATTCAATATCAATGCGCTTAGCAGAGTGAATCCAGCTGAAATGCATGTGGATTTTTGCCACTTGAGTAAGAAGAGTAAAGTAAATGCTTCACTGACATGTTTTAGCATTATTTTTCTTGATATTCACAAGTTCAAGATATATGTACATCAACTCTTTGTTTCCTGGTTTTCAGACATCTGAAAGTCACAGGATTAAACATTCTGGATAGGAATATGTCTGTACTGGTATTTCAAATGCTGGTTAAAAAATATTTTGGTCAGGTATTTATTATGTACCACCTGCTTCAGATCCAAACACACACAGTTTTGCTGCACAACAAGTTGCCAAGAAACACTTTACACAGAGTGTGGAGAAATGGGGGGGGGGGGGAATTATATGGTTATGAGGAGCTTCTGTACATACCTGGGGGCATGCAAAAAGTTTGTGGAATACAGCAAAGTGAGAAGAATTCACAAGATTCAGTAAGAAAAATAAGGTAAGGTCAGAAGATGCTTTCATGATTTAAAGCTCTGGGGTTGTGATTTGAAGTAGATGTCAGAAACAAAGATTTTCTCTGTAGTGCTGCTAGCAGAGAGATTATAGCTGTCCTGGGACTAAGCAGTAGGAAACAAACATTGTAAATACCAGAGGGAATGTAATGAATAAGAGAATCTCTAAGATTTTCAGCAGACAGTTTAGCCCCCCCAAAAAATATAGTTTTATGGATTTCTTCTGAACTTGGAAATGTCAGTGGCATTGTTTTCTATGGGCAAAGTGAATAGTTTTGTTTTCTGTTTCTCCCAGGAGAAGTTTGGGACTCAAGAGAAACATACTGTCCTTATTGCTGTAACACAGAGGCTGTATGTGAATACAACACTGCTACAGCTGTTGGTAGGAAGCTGATTGTAAAGCTGGTTTGGTGTTATCAGCATTTAACTATGTGATTGGAATAGCAATGCTACACAGTATAAGTATTAAGAACTTCCAGTGTCTTGGGGTCAGTAGTTCTGGATAATGCCATTATTTCAGATCTGGATAATACTGCATATACACCACAACATATAGTCCATTGTCCCAGATAAGCTCATGAAGTTTGGATGCCCAAAAACGTATGTATTTGGAAAGTAGTTTTCATAACATCTTCTATGTGTTCTTTTTCATGTAAAATATCCTTCCTATGGTATAATTAATTATAAAGTATTAAATAACACTGTCCTTACCTGCAATAAAACAATGCCAGATTAACCCTAATGTTGAGAGTTTTTTGCCTTCAAGAGTGCCTGCTCATCAAACGTACCTTACCCAAAATATAGAAGTATTTTATTCCTTTTTTATCAGTAACATAGTCTCTCCTTCATATTCTGAGTGAAGCAAAGGCAGAATACGCATCACGCAAACCTGTGAACCCCTGCATTCACCATATTTACTATTGTGTATACTTTCTGTTGCATGTTGAAATTGCAGTTTTATTTGTTCTTTACCTTCTTTTATTCTGAGATAACACCTTAAAGATATTTTGTCAGTATTGTTAATGAAGGAAAATGTTATGTTTATTTTTAGATAACTTGGATAAGTTCAAAGTTTCGTACATACAGAGTCTTCGATTTCATTATTCCATTTAGAAATTTCAGCCAGTACTTATGCTTCATTAAAGTATATAGCAGATATGACTTACTGTAAAATCATTAATAAATAAGAACATTATTAATTTTCCTAACCATTAAAAAGTAATAGCAAAAGGAAGTTATTTTGAATAAACTCTAAATTTTCTCTCCATCATCTTCAGTAAGTCATGGGCAACAGGTGAGGTGCCTGAGGACTGGAGGATAGCAAATGTCACTCCAGTCTACAAGAAGGGCAAGAAGGAGGACCCAGGTAACTATAGACCGGTCAGCCTCACCTCCATCCCTGGAAAGGTGATGGAACAACTTGTTCTTGTGACTATCTCCAGGCACATCAAGGACATGGGGGTCATCAAGAGCAGTCAGCATGGTTTTATCAAGGGTAAATCATGTTTGACTAACCTCATAGCCTTCTATGAGGAAATTACTAGGTGGATAGATGATGGTAGAGCGGTAGATGTGGTTTATCTTGATTTCAGTAAAGCATTTGACACCGTCTCCCACAGCATCCTTGTGGATAAGTTGATCAGGTATGGGTTTGGTGACCAGGAAGTGAGGTGGATTAGGAACTGGTTGAAAGGAAGGAGTCAGAGAGTTGTAGTCAATGGGGTAGAATCTGGTTGGAGGTGTGTTACTAGTGGAGTCCCACAAGGGTCGGTGCTGGGACCGGTGTTGTTCAACATCTTCATCAACGACCTGGATGAGGGTATAGAATGTACCCTCAGCAAGTTTGCTGATGACACTAAGCTGGGAGGAGTGGCTGACACACCAGAAGGCTGTGCTGCCATTCAGAGAGACTTAGATAGGTTGGAGAGTTGGGCGGGGAGAAACATGATGAAATTCAACAAGGGGAAGTGCAGAGTTTTACATTTGGGGAAGAACAACACCATGTCCCAGTACAGGTTGGGGGCTGAACTGCTGGAGAGTAGTGTAGGTGAAAGAGACCTGGGGGTCCTGGTAGACAGGAGGATGACCATGAGCCAGCAATGTGCCCTTGTGGCCAAGAAGGCCAATGGCATCCTGGGGTGCATTAGAAAGGGTGTGGTTAGTAGGTCAAGAGAGGTTCTCCTCCCCCTCTATTCTGCATTGGTGAGGCCACATCTGGAGTATTGTGTCCAGTTCTGGGCCCCTCAGTTCAAAAAGGACAGGGAACTGCTCGAAAGAGTCCAGCGCAGAGCTACGAAGATGATTAGGGGAGTGGAACATCTCCCTTATGAGGAAAGGCTGAGGGAGCTGGGTCTCTTTAGCTTGGAGAAAAGGAGACTGAGGGGTGACCTCATCAATGTTTACAAATATGTAAGGGGTGAGTGTCAGGGGGACGGAGTTAGGCTTTTCTCGGTGATGACCAGTGATAGGACAAGGGGTAATGGGTGTAAATTGGAGCATAGGAGGTTCAAGGTGAATATCCGAAAAAATTTTTTTACTGTGAGAGTGACAGAGCACTGGAACAGACTGCCCAGGGAGGTTGTGGAGTCTCCCTCACTGGAGACATTCAAAACCCACCTGGATGAGTTCCTGTGTGATGTACTCTAGGTGACCCTGCTCTGGCAGGGGGGTTGGACTAGATGATCTCTCGAGGTCCCTTCCAGCCCCTAAGATTCTATGATTCTATGATTCTATGAATCTATGAATTAATATATTTTATAAACTATTTCTGTCTTAGGTTCTAAATTATGTAACCAGGACCTTAAAAAATATTCACTTTTCTCCATTCAAATCTCTGTTTACATTTCATGTGTATTATAATAGCACCTAAATAAGAACCTAATAATAAAACTAGCAACTATTCTTGAACTATGAAATCACATGTTTTATTACACTTTTAAAAAGAAAACTTGGTAGAATTAAACATTTATTGGTTGGAATTAAACAGATTTTACTAACAACAAGTACTACTTGTGATTCATGTCAAAGAAAGAAATAATCCTAAAGACCCTAAATCATTGAAGAAGAAACAGAAACTAAAATACATGCACTTGCTGAGCTCAGAGAGATTACTTTTCACAATTACCCACAGACTATCAGTCTTCAGAATGGAGTGTATCATCACAGACAATAGGGTGATAACTGCTTCTAAAATAAAATGGATCATGGTTGTATAGGGATTTGTAAATAATCAAGGGTACTTTAAAGTGAGTTAGTTTTACCTAACTGAGACTCATTGCTGGTATCTCCAGGGAAAGTGTGAATGCTAAGAGAATGTGCAATTTGCTCCTTTGGACTAGTTTTTGCTTTTGTAGTGAAGGAGTTATTTCTAGACGTAATCAAAGCTCAGGTGATCCATTTGGTCTGGTTATGCATTAAATGTAGTCTGATTCAAGTAATCAAAACAAAATGTAACAACTAGTGCATTAAGGAGATAGAGAGAAAGAGATTCATAGCCCAGCCTACCTGGTAAATCTCATGTATCTGTTTGGAACAATGAAGGTTTTATACCAACAAACCCTTTCAGAAAATGGAGGATTTGACACCAGTAGGAATCTATGTTTTGGTGCTTATCTACATTAGTGCAAATTCTTAATCAGGATACGGTACACCATTATGAAACCAAGGTTGCATACATGGACAGTAGCTTAGTTAATCTCTGAGTGTTGACAAACTAAGCCTGCTCAGGAGACAGATCTATAAAAGGTCAAAATGTTTTAGAAACAGCCAATAGCCCCCACCCTCTTCTGATCTGTGAATTTTGCATTGCACTTTGAATTCTTGCATAGGACTTTACTTATTTCTCCTTTGGGCAGAAAGCAGTGGGGGGAAGAGATAAACACAGTCTTACTTACTCTTCTCCCACATTTCTTTTTATGCAGCTTAAAAGAAAAGAAAAAAAAAAAAAAAAAAAAAAAAAAAAAAGATGTGTTCCTGAGTCTAATTCCTCATGCAGAGAGTTGTCTGTGCATATATACTAATCAAGACAAATTTCTTAGCTAATTCCAGCTATTTTATTTTGGTAAGGGGTGATATCAATAACTCATTAGCAGCATCTATTTCTCCTTGACATAGATGATCATGACTAAAATGTAGATTAATCGTCATAGGTCTGCTGAGGCAAATGTAGCACCCCAGAAGTGTGGACGCAGGAGATGTCAGAAACAGAAGTGGTAGTGGAAAAAAAAACTAGACTTCATGATGAAAATAAAAATAAGTAGACAAAATTGGTTTAGTCAAAAAGAGAGAATAATCTATTAACAAGTAAAGCTTTTAGATTCAGTATCACTTTCCACTCAGAGCAGCGTACCAAAAGAGGGTTCTGTTCTCTGCAGTGGTCTTCAGTATAACATTACATTTGTTTTGACTGAATCACATAAGTAAGTGATATTTTAAACCTTCACTATTAATTTAAGAAAATCTACAAACATTTTATTAATTTTATATTTTTGAACAATCTTTTTCCAGCTTTCTTGAGAGATTTCAGCCATGTATTGCCTTTACTGATTCATTTCCCATTGACAGCTAAGAGAACAATTTGAAGATTGTAAAGCTGGTCACTCAAAAGTTAATTTCTGATCAGTTTGTGTGAACTTATTTAGGCTGGATATGAATTTTGAGATAGTCTTTAATTATATAATTGCTATCCAATTTTTTTGCTTTCCCAGTAAATACAGCAGACGGTGTAGAAGCTCCAGTATTCACTGACACAGCGATAAAAGAAAAATTTTAATTCCATAGTAAGTAAAGCAAGGAAGAAACACATCTGCAAAGGAAAGGTTTAATTATAGTCCAATATTGCAGAGAAGCTGATCCGCTTCCTAATCTTAGACTGTATGTTCCATGTCCACTGTGGTGTTGGCTTATTGGCTCTTTGGTCCGTTGTTTTTTTTTATGCCAAGAGTTAAAACAATTAAAGTGGTAGAAAGCTTTTTTCATTTTTGCATGTCAAAATACTTTTTTTCCTGCTATATTCCCTTTCAAATAGGTTTATTATAGGACCTCAAAAGCTACAGAGTTAGCTAGCAGAAGACATGCAGCAGAATTGGGAGTTCTATAGAGGAAGCTAGGTGATCATTTCAATTTTAGCCACACTTTGAATTTATTTGTTTTTCTCTGTCAAATAAAGAAAATGGAACCTTTCCAGAGGAGTGTCCAGTCTTAAACTAGATTTCTCCATCATCTTTTAAAGAAGGAAGAAATATTAGGAAATAATGGTTTATCTTGGTTTCAGTAAAGCATTTGACACTGTCTCCCACAGCATTCTTCTAGATAAGTTGATCAAGTATGAGTTTGGTGATCAGGTAGTGAGATGGATCAAGAACTGGTTGAAAGGAAGGAGTCAGAGAGTTGTAGTCAATGGGGCAGAATCTGGTTGGAGGTGTGTGACTAGTGGAGTCCCTCAGGGGTCAGTACTGGGACCAGTGTTGTTCAACATCTTCATCAACGACCTGGATGAGGGTATAGAATGTACCCTCAGCAAGTTTGCTGATGACATTAAGCTGGGAGGAGTGGCTGACACACCAGAAGGCTGTGCTGCCATTCAGAGAGACTTAGACAGGCTGGAGAGTTGGACGGGGAGAAACATGATGAAGTTCAACAAGGGGAAGTGCAGAGTTTTGCATTTGGGGAAGAGAAGCACCATGTCCCAGTACAGGTTGGGGGCTGACCTGCTGGAGAGCAGTGTAGGTGAAAGGGACCTGAGGGTCCTGGTAGACAGGAGGATGACCATGAGCCATTGCAGCAATGTGCCCTTGTGGCTAGGAAGGCCAATGGCATCCTGGGGTGCATTAGAAAGGGTGTGGTTAGTTGGTCAAGAGAGGTTCTCCTCCCCCTCTATTCTGCATTGGTGAGGCCGCATCTGGAGTATTGTGTCCAGTTCTGGGCCCCTCAGTTCAAGAAGTACAGGGATCTGCTTGAAAGAGTCCAGCACAGAGCTACAAAGATGATGAAGGGAGTGGAACATCTCCCTTATGAGGAAAGGCTGAGGGAGCTGGGTCTCTTTAGCTTGAAGAAAAGGAGACTGAGGGGTGACCTCATCAATGTTTACAGATAAGTAAGGGGTGAGTGTCAGGGAGATGGAGTTAGGCTTTTCTCAGTGATGACCAGTGATAGGACAAGGGGTAATGGGTGCAAATTGGAGCATAGGAGGTTCAAGGTGAATATCTGAAAAAATGTTTTTACTGTGAGAGTGACAGAGCCCTGGAACAGACTGCCCAGAGAGGTTGTGGAGTCTCCTTCACTGGAGACATTCAAAACCCACCTGGATGCATTCCTGTGTGATGTGCTCTGGGTGACCCTGCTCTGGCAGGGGGGTTGGACTAGATGATTTTTTGAGGTCCCTTCCAACCCCTAGGATTCTATGATTCTATGATAACAGTAGGAAATAACAGTAGGAAATAATCAGAACTATTCAGTGCTTCTATTCCTTTGAGATTTAGTCCATTTAAGGAAATATTTATTTCTGGTCATGGGGACTGAAATATAGAGTGTAACACCCTCATAGAAGATTCTAAGAACTCTTGAGTGAATGGACTCTTCCTCTCTTCTCTTAAAATTGACCCTGTGGACATAGAAGATAAAAGAGAAGATAATTCTAATTGTAGTGGATTATCAGGGAAGTCAGCGGGGGGTAAGGGTGATTATTCTGATTCTGCCCAGCAGGCCTCATACTGCCAGCTGAAAGGTACCTAATTTTTAGAGGAACACACCATGGATCTGCAAAGTAATGCGACACGTCTGCACAGGAAGAGTAGTAGCAGCATGGGAAAACAGCAAATTTGTTGACAGACATTGTTCAAGAGAGCTATTTCTCCAAAACTGTACAGTATGTTGAACATACATGGACATGGGGAAGCAACCAGGGTTACATAGGTCTGGAGATACAGTAAGAAATGTGGTGAGTGATCCTGGTGTTGTATAACACACTAAGATTCACACAGGGGAGCTGGGGAATCAATCTTACTTTGGGTGATTTTAGCAAGGTGCAAAGATAAAACAGATCTTGATAAGATAGATTTCATCATTATTTGGGAAGAGCCATACCAAGGCTGAGGGGAGACCTCATTGCTCTCTACAACTACGTGAAAGGAGGTTGAAGGGAAGCGGGAGTTGGCCTTTTCTCTCAAGTGAATAATGACAGGATGAGAGGAAATGGCCTGAAGCTGTGCCAGGGAAGGTTTAGACTAGATATTAGAAATAATTTCTTTGTGGAAAG
>NW_009970718.1:5121297-5123559 GCF_000747805.2 Chaetura pelagica | reverse complement strand
GTGGAGTCACCATCCCTGGAAGTGTTTTAAAAAAATACAGATAAAGTGCTTAGCGACATGATTTAAGCACTGAACAGGTAAATTAGGTTATGGCAGAGAGGTTTAGGTTATGGTTGGACTTGATGATCTTCAAGATCCTTTCTAACCAGGATGATTCTATGATTCTATCAGACATAAATGATTATTTTATTTTTTTTTAAATATCTTTCCAATACATCTTTAATAGAAGAGGTGATACATCAACAGGATATGAAACAGATAAAGAGAATTTAATTTACAGGAATACATGTTGTCCTACCATGGTCAAAAGAAATCTCTAAATCTTAAAGACAGCTTTGGTAGATTGATTACATTTGGTTTCTTAAGAGAATTTGAGAGCGTGCTGAATGAATTCATTCTTCAGTAGCTAGATTTCAATGGGAGATTATCACAAACTCTGAACAACTATTTTAAAAAATATCAACCTCTAGCTGTTAAAGAGGAAATTTTGTGGCAAACTATGTGTTCAATATTCTGCTTTGATTGTGATAAATTATATTTTTTTCCTTTAAAAAGAAGTTTGTAAGCTTTTAATACTTTGTTTAGGGAACTGTGGCTCTGCTGACTTACATTCGGAGTTATGCTTTGTACCTGAAGTACAGTCCCAAAATACATAAATAGTCAAAGCTATTGAGATTATGAAGGTATTACATGAAGGATTGGCTAATGTAAGATGGAACAATGCAGGAACATAACCAGACATTCAGATAAGCTCTGAAAATGTCTCATGTTACAGATTTAAAATACAGTAAAAGTAAGGTTAAAGAAATAATAAAATTTGGAGAAGTGCCTTGTTATGTTATACAGATAAGTCACAATAGGACAGGGGTGATTCCGCGACCTAGAGAAAGAAAATGGTGATAAAAAATTCATGGGAAGACTATGTTCTTGAGAAAGTTTTAACCTAGTCCAGTTGCTTACTTAGAGGCCTTTCATATTTCATAGAAGTGTAGACAGGTAATATATACCAATAAAAGCATGGAGTTTGAAATACTTACACAATTCAAACAGAAGGCAAACTGTTCTGATATTGAAGTACAATGAGTGCCAGACAAAGCTGTCACCTGATGCATGTAAGCAGGGACTTGGGGGCACACTTGAACAAAGGCAGGGTGATCACCTGAGACTGGTAGCGTATGTTTTCAAACCTGGCACTGAAGCTGAGTGTTGGCATGCAGAAACACAAAAAGGATCTGTCATTGTACTGTATGGAAAGCACTAAGAAGACTGAAAAAAAAAAAAAAAAAAAAAGTTAGGAAAGGCTTCTAGATTTCAGCAACTTTTATTTTTCATAGTTTCAATTGTATGATTTACCAACAGAGATGAAAAAGGAAAAGGCTCTGTGGTAACAGAAAACTTATTTTCATCATTAGATAGAAATGAAGTAGGAAGACATAGAGTCTGATACTGGAACTAAGTGAACCTGTTCAGAAAAACTGCTTCAGAAGGTGTGAGTCCTCTCTCAGAGCATATGGTCTGTCACTGCAGAAGCTGCAACAAAATCAAACTGCTAAAGATAGTGATGGCTATTAATATCTTGCCCTTGTAGCAACTTTGAAGCAGATCTTTGTGACTGTATTTTAGAACAAGAGGATTTATTCTGTGTTGATTTCAGATGCTTGGTTGCTCTTCTCCAGATATGGTAGTACCAGAAATACAAGATAAAATATAAAATTAGGTGAGCGAAGTTTGTAGTTAAGTTCAAGTAGTATCCTTGAACCTGACCCTTTCACCTTCTCTAGTGTTGTTTAACTGAAATTAGAAATCAGACCAAAAATAGTAGTATTTTATGCTGTTGTGTTCTGGTTTGGTGGTTTTTTTGGTAGTGGGGGAAGGGTGTCAGGAGTGGCTCCTGTAAGAAGCTGAAAAGCTCCCCGTGCTCCAAAACCAGCCAAGGAGCCATTAGAGGGACAATAGATGAACCTCAGTGATTAATATATGAAAGAACTGATATAAGACCTGGACAGAGAAGAGCTGTGCTGGAGAGACAGAGCGGTGTTGGTGGTTGGTGAGGAAGAAGGGGAAGAAGGTGCCCAAGCAGAAGTTTCCCTGCAACACATGGCGAGATGGCAGCTGTGCCCCTGCACTTGTGGAGGAACGTGGTGGAACATTCCCTGAAGGTGCCAGGAGGGGTGAGCTTGGCCAGTGAATTTGCTGCCTGTGGACTCTGATTATGCAGCTTTGGAAGACCCCGGCGCCAGGGGAGTTTGTTCCCAAAGCAGC
>NW_009970718.1:5091054-5121222 GCF_000747805.2 Chaetura pelagica | reverse complement strand
GCTGGGGGGAAGGAGGGAGAGAAACCGGGAACAAAGTGATTTGGGCCCGGGAAGAATTGAGGGGTGGGGTAACATATGCAAGCCCTGCTCTGTGTGTTGTCTGTGTCCTGTGTGTGTTTGACTAGTATGAAATTAAATTATTATGTTTTCCCCAAGTTGAGTCTGTTTTTGCCTGGGACCTTAACTGGTGAAGAACCCTCCTTGTCCTTTTGTCTCGACCCTGGAGCTTTGTCCTCCTCATCCCAGAGTGTGTATGTGTTGGGGGAGTTGATTGAGCGGCCATGGGGCTGCTTCTTTGTTGTCTTGTTGGGCCCAAAACCATGACATGTTGTAAATACTGTAGGAGATTAGGGGGGAGAGGCTACATGTATGTGTATGCATATATATGGAAAGCAGACAAAGACTGACAGACATATAGATATAGAAGATCACAATAAAGCTAGGTTTATGTGTCTATTATTCGATTTCAAATAAAATATAAGACTGTGGGCAAATAACATAGTGGTATCTGAGGAATTTCACCTTATTCTGGGGAGACGGTAGCTAACCAAATGGATAAAGAATATAAAACATTTTCAGAGCCTTCATCAAGAGGAGACAGGAAAGAGGTGGACTCTGTGTGCTTGTCTTCTGACAAAGAACAAAGAGTAGAGTGCAAAAGGATCAGAGGAAGCGTGGAGCAAAGAAACACAGAGTGAATACGTAGTGTGTTGTGTCTCTTTGGAAAGGGTTGTTGAAGGGTAAGTAATGTGTAACTTTGTGTTGCAAGGCAACACCTCTGGAACATTCTTGTAAAACTGGTTTGACGACAAGGAGAGCCGGTGGGGATACAAGGACAGGTATAGACCTTACCTCTTCTTACTCAGAAAAAATATGTATAGCTTACTTGATAAATAACAAAGGTTTGACTTAAGAAAATTAGTCCAGGGACAGAAATTTAATTAGCTGCAAGGTAGCTGAAATTGCAGTGATGGTTCCTGAATCAAGAAGATCGTGGGAGGCTTTTGTTCTACTCAGGTCTCGTCCTGCTGAGATGTCTGGCTTTCCTGACAATGAGGCCAAGGTGTGTCTTGTGTATGTCCAGGTATTCTCCTTTATCTGTACTGGGGGAAAAAGGGAAACAGGAGCGAGCAATGGGGCACACCAGCCCATCACCAACAGTGTTTAGTTCTCAGATATTATCAGACACCTAACAATAATACTTAAACCTATAGGCTGCCCAGTTTCTGTCTGTTTGATCCTTTGATTTCTGTTAGCTTGATCCTTGATTTTCAGTCTAGTTCTAGTGAAAGTAATCTGACTGAATCTCAATTCTTTCCCCTGTTTTGTTATTAAATATACTTTTCTCAGTTCAGTAGACACACTGTCAATCCTTTTCTCCTTGCTTTCTTCTTTCCCACCTGGGATATTGTTCAGTCCTGTTTTCTTCTCTACAAGTTTTCTTCTTGGTTGTCTGTGATAAACAGGCTGTAAGAAATGGAAAAGGAAACCTAAATCTGCCCCAAGGATTGCTCTCAGCCAGCTGAACATACAAGGTCACCTTGCCCTGGAGGCTGTGGGGGGAAGAGGTTAGAGAGGTCAGCGGCAAGTGCACAGCTGTTCTCTGCCCTTTTTTTCAGCCCATACCCTGTTGTATCTGCTAGTATAGGCTGTTGCCTATATGTGCTTTGTTGCCAGTATGTGCTTTCATGGAGCTCCAAGCAAATGTCAGATCTTCTGCATAGTTACACTAGACTCATTGGGCTGCTCTTTACTACTCTGGACCTACTCCTGTGCCTCCAACTGAGTTTCCCCAGTTACCCTAAAATTATCCTAAATTATTGTTTGGTCACCCGCTTATTGGATGAGGGAAGGGCTGTGACTGTCGTCTACCTTGGCCTTTAACAAGATTTCCCACAGCATTCCCCTAGAGAAGCTGGCTGCTTGTGGCTTGGATGTGCATACACTTTGCTGCATAAAAAAACTGGTTGGAAGGCTGGGTTCAAAGAGTTGTGTCCAATGAAGCTAAATTCAGTTGGCAGCTGGTCATGAGTGGTATTCCCCAGAGCTCAGTGCTGGGACTGCTCCTGTTCAACATCTTTATTGATTATTTGAATGAGGGCATACAGTGCACCCTCAGTAAGTTTGCAGACAACACTAAGTTGGGTGGGGGTGACGATCTGCTTGAGGGTAGGGAGGATCTGCTGAGGGATCTGGACAGGCTTGATTCATGGGCTAAGGCCAAATGCATGAGTTTCAATAATGCACCCAAATGTCAGGTGCTACACTTTGGCCACAACAACCCCCAGCAGCGCTAGAGGCCTGGGGAGAAGTAGCTGGAGAGCTACCCAGCAGAGAGGGACCTGGGGGTGTTGATTGACAGACAGCTGAGCATGAGCCAGCAGTGTGCCTACATGGCCAAGAAGGCCATCAGCATCCTGGCCTGCGTCAGGAGTATTATGGCCAGCAGGACCAGGGAGGCGATCCTTCCCCTCTACTTGGCCTTGGTGAGGCCACACCTCAAGCACTGTGTGCCGTTTTGGGTGCCACAGGATAGGAAGGAGATTGAGGTGCTTACAGACAACCAAGAAAAAACAGATTCCCTTTTATTTATTTCCATTTCTGCCATCTATGCAGTCTCATTCCTACTCTTCTGACTATGAAAACTGTTAAGTGAAAAGTCTGACTCTCCATACAGTAACTCCATAGCTGTGGTTTACATCTGGGTTATATGAGCCTGTTTTCTAGCCTGTGACTTACTTACATAGCTTACTTACAGAGGCTATGAAAGAATGTACAGTCTAGAAGCACTAGGAAGATCATAGAATCATAGAAACATAGAATCATTTTTGTTGGAAAAGACATTCAAGATCATCAAGTCCAACCTTTAACCCTATTCTATCATGTTCACCCCTAAACCATATCCCTAAGCATCACATCTAGATCATTTTTTAAACTCATCCAGGGATGGTGACTGGGCAGCATGTTCCAATGTCTGACAGCCCTTTCAATGAAAAAGTTCTTCCTAATGTCTAGTCTAAACCTCCCCTGGTGCAGCTTGAGGCCATTTCCACTTGTTCTATCTCACTTGTGAGAAGACACCAACGCCTACGTCATGATCTGTGACCTATTGTTGATAAAGGTGTTAAAAAGAAGTGATCCAAATATTGAGTTCTGAGGAACTCCACTTGTCACTGACTGCCAGCTGATCCATCCACCACCAATCTTTGGACCTTGCTATCCAGTCAGTGTTTTACCCAGCAGAGCGTATGACTATCCTAGCCATGAGCATCCAGTTTTTTCTATCAGAATGCTTAGGGAGACAGTGACAAAAGCCTTATGGAAGTCCAGGTAGACATCCACAGATAGGAGGGGACTGAGCACAATGAGATGCCTTGCAGATCTGTTGCCAGCGCTGGCCAATCAGGAGCTGTGAGAAACTCAGACAATCTTTGTTTCTCTGCTAAGTTTTTATTAAGCTTGTATTTGTGCTAAATACCAAGCCCCTGAAGGCACTAATAGGACTTAGCTGCACTGACCAGCCTTGCCTGGGGCCCCTCACCCACAGCCTGCCCATTGCTCTGGGTTCTTCACTTAAACTCAGGCAGAGCTAAAAATCCTGGTTTACAGTATGATCTAGTTGTACCTGCATCAGGTGCTGCTTCTGGTCCTTCTTTCCTGTCTGGATCCCCTGGATAGACTCCAGCCCTGCTTCATCCTTCATCTCTGTCTGGGACAGTCTGCAGACCCTCCTAGCAACTCTGCCCAACATGGTCAAGTCCAGTGAGACAGCAACCACTGGGGACAATGTCACTCTTGGCTCCACAGCCATGAGGGAGCAAACATCCCTTGCTGTTTCCTGACACCAGTTTGGTTTTCATATGTGTACTTTGGCCAGTCTGAAGTCTAAAAAACCCCATCTGTATTAAATGGCAGTATTATATATACCAAGACTACTGAATTATCTTCAGTTATCCTCAAAGAGCTTCACAGTGTGAAGCTCCATGGCAGATTTAACATCACGAAGAAGTTATTTACAGAAGGCACTGTAGGTGGGGAAAAGAAAATTCTGTCCTGAGGAAGATTTGGCAGCTTATGCAGTTCAGGCATAAGTTCTCTGGTAGGTGTTTGCCTTCATGGTAGATTTTTGTCTAATGTTGTACTACTTCCCACAGTGCACTGGCTCTTCCAGCTCTTTACTTGAGCCCTGACCTTGATTATACACTCCTTTTTATGAATAATAAGTGCAGGCTTCAAAAAAACCCTATTGTTGTACTTCTTAATTCCTGGGCCAGTTCAAGATCCTTTCTCTCACAGAGAATGCTTGAGATTAATATATGACTTTTGGGTTTGCCTGGAAAAGTAATGAAGCGTTTGGACCTTTGGCTTGTGGGCTGTTTCTTTATTCTTCCCTCACAGCTTGGATCATGGAGCTGACGCAGAGAGAAGGCAGGCACACCTTAAAATTGTAGTTTGCTTTCAGCTGCAGCTTTTCTTGGTGTATGAACGCAGTCCCTGAGTGTTGCTGCTGAAGTGCTCCCATTTGTGCTGGTTTTGTAACTAAGCACTCATGGCATAATGATACAGAAGCCTCTATTTGTTTAACAATGACTGCAGTAAAGTTTTGTAGAAAAGCTATTACATGGGGTAACTATGGATTGTCTGAGGGTCTGGATGAGTTAATAGCTAAAGACACTTGTCTTCCTTCTGGCTGCAAAAATTTTCATTCTTCACACTTCTTACTCCCTATTTTTCCTGATCTTACTCTGTTACTTGGTCATTGTTTTGCCTGTTTATTTTGGGTAGGAGGTCATTAGTGTACTGTTTCTAGATGATGAGTTTTCAAAGAAGGTTGTTTTTGGTTTTTTTCATTTCTTCTATTTTAGGTATCTGGCTTATAATTTTTGTTAATCATATCTGCTAATCTTTCCAATCATATTACTATACTCTATGTCTGACCATATGACTGGATTAGTTTCTTACAAATCTGTGATCACATTAAACACTAGAAGAGCAGTATGCAACTTATAATCATCATCTAATGAATTAGACTGTTACTATTAAAGCAGATTTTTTCCTCTATTAGCTTAATTTATATCCCCATTTAAAAAATTAAGCTGCTTTTTAATTTTCTTTTAATTTTCTTTCCAAGTTTTCACACTGAAACAGCAACAGCTGTTGAAAGATAACTTCTTTTTTTTACATTTTCTCTCTTTGTAATTAAAGTTGGGTTGAACTTGCAGCACTTATATCTGAATTTTGCTCCCTGGTGTGAGATACCGAGTATGGAATGACCTTGAATGGAAGATAACTACAACAGAGATCTCACCTGGTAAAAAACCTGCCTTATATATGTTAGGAAAGGGTGATGTCAGTAAATCTCAGTGAAATACTTCCAGACCAAAAGACATACCTTTGCCAGTGACTGCTTATGAATTATTATAATGGGTTCCGAAGCCTTATAAATTTGGGAGGGGAGGGAAGCTACAGATATTGTTGAATTTCTTTGTTTTGCTTACTTTACATTTTATTTTACTTACAATCAATTCTACTCATGAGAATGATAGGAGAGCCATTAAGCCATTACAGTTAGAAATCCCAGTGATTCCCAAAGGTTTCTTCTCACTGAGTGTTTATGCCCTACTCCACATTCATGCTGTCCATAAATTCGGCTGCAAAGGAGTACTTGATTTTTTTGGGAAAGGAAAGCTGAGTTGTGTCTCAATGCGATAATCAGTTCCTTGCAGTCTGTTGGGTATGAAACTCAAAAGTGCTTTCATCACACTGAGCTATTGGAGTATCATTAGTGTGACAGTTAGCATGTTGTACAGCATGTTATTCACCCTCCCTCTCTCCTCCCTGTTAACTCCATTTGAATGTAGTGCATCAGTGTGGCAGATCACACAGCCTAGGAAAGGATATAGTAATAGTGCCTCAGAGAAAGATCTCAGAGGATCCTAGTGATGGTGCCTTTTAGACAGATTGGGAGCTTCAGACATTAGTAGATTACTGAGGAGAAGCCATTTGGTAGCATTCTTGCATCAGCATCTGAGCTGCCAAAAAAATGTAAATCACAAGTATTTACTTTAATTTCACATATTTGCTCTCTGAGACAAGTGGGTTTTTTTGCAGTGCCTTTTCATTGGCAGCTGTATTGAAAGACTGGGAAGGTTAAGCTACGCACATAAGAGACAGGAGATTCTTTTATATTTGAAACTCTTATATTTGAAGAAGAGAAAAGATTAAAAATTAGTTGTTCCCATCCAGTTCCCTAGTTGCATTTTCAGTATTTATTCTCATAGCTTTACCTCCTTCAGTTATTTCTATTTACACTGCCAGTTCTGGCAATTTCTATTTCTTTGTAAAACTCCTGTGAGCCTGGCCCATGTCTTCACAAAAGCTTTTTGCAAATACAGTGTTTATGAAGCTGGCTGACTTGTGGCATTACCAATGTTTATTTGAGTTTGTCCAAATATCAGTCATTCAGAAGAGTCACACTCTGTATGATCAGAGGGTGAATCTACCCTGTGTATTTGTAATGGTTTTCAAATATATTCTATTTCCCTTATAGAGCTGAGATTTTTTTTTGTATGGAATGCAGAAGTGAAGCTGCTGGTTCTGTGATGCGCAAGAACAGCAACACAAACTGGAAGAACGGATTTATGCACAATTTTTACTAAGTTATGCAAATTTGAAAGCTTCAAAAGCCTTAGCAATCTGATGTAAATGGTAAAATTGTTGTTGGAAGCTGATTTCCATGTGTATATGTTGCATACCTGCCTTTAGACAATATACAGCCATCTTCTATTAGTGAAAGAAGTCGTATGCATTCATTTACTGATTAAGGACAACCTTGTTTTCAGAGAGAAAATAAAGAATTTTTTTTTCACAAAACAGCACAGCTGGGGGTAAAAAGAAGAAAAGATGAATTGATCATTTACTGTATGATATATTCATGGATTTTCAGAAAGGAATCAAAAGAATATACCTAACGAACCCTGCATACAAAATAGGATTAAAACTGACCTAGAAAATAATACTGAAAATGCATATTCAGTCACAGAGCCATAAAGAAGCAATTTTTATTAATGATGGTATATAATCTCTTAAGTGTAAAACAATTGTTACATGTATGTTGAAGTGGAGGGGAAGGTGAAAAATACTATAAAAAATATAAGATTTCAAGTTTGTTACTATGTCAAATATGGAGTGGGGCAGAGGAAGAGCTTTAATTTTCCCTGTTAGACCAGAGCTCCAGTATGGCATATTATAGTCTCATCGTATTAAACTGGTCTCATGCCTTCCGTTTACCTTTCTTACCTTGTTTAGTTGTTGTGTTTGGTCCTAATCTTGCTTTCTTACTCCAGTAATCCCCAATGATTATTCTTTCCTTTGCCCCATATATTATCTTATATGTAAGTGTTTTAAAGGCCAGCTATCCATATACACTATATATGCAATCCCTACTGCAGCATAAGAATATTGCAAAATTAGCATGAAAGCATAACTACATTGCAGCTCTACTCAGACTGCAATTTAATTATGTTTTTATGCTGGGTATATAGCAAAGACTCAAATACACCTAGAGAGGAGACTGCTTTCTAGCAGGGTCATCTGTGATCCTGTAAAATCAAGAAGAAAAGCAAAGCCTGTTTTGTAAAGCTGGTCACTGCTTCACAAAGAAAGTGTGAAGAGCCTTTGGGATAGATATGCAGATGCAAACCAGAAAAGGTAGTAGTCAGACTTCAAGAGGAAGACTTCATTGTGCTTAGAGGCTTTGCACATACTAGTCAATAAAGCAGAATTACTTTGTGCAATCAAGCACTAGTGTGTGAATATACCTATAATTTATTTGTTAGTGCAATGACTAACTGTCAAGATTTTGGATCAAATAGAAATATTTCAGAAAAATGGCAGGTTTGCTTCTCTCTCCTTTTGGAATTAATATGTACTGGGGCACCACCTGGCTTCAGGGTTAGAAAATGGCTCTAGCCTCTCTTATTTACATTTGTAATCATAATCAGAGGTCTCAGAAATGGGACAGAGCATAGATAATCCTGTGACAGGATCGTTGTACTGAGAAATGGTAAAAGGTAAAAGGTGTAGTCAGTCAAGGTAAAGTGTTGATTAAAGATCTGAACCCAAGCTTATTTTGCATTTTCCACACTAGTGTGAAATTCCCAGGAGACATTAGAAGTGCCTTTCTCTACAGTCCCTGAGGGGAACAAGCAGCTGCTTTCCCTTATAGTGCATCTCATCTAAAGACTAATGGGATTTGCTGACAGGAGAGAAATAATTTGCACCTGTCTATGCCATCTTCAGAGCATCTGGTCAATTTAAACCAATTTACATCAATATTCAAAAAGGCTGCATATTGATGTAACATTACACCTTGAAATTGGTCCATTCATTATTTATGATGGATGTTACTATGTGCCAGTTTCTTTTTGGATTGGCCGTAAGGAGCTTTACTTGCTACTTGGGACCAACAGTAGTGTAGAAATTATGGATTCTACTACAAATGTGCATGAAGTACACATTCTCCCACTGAAAAAAAAAGCTGCTGATACATGGATCAAATAAAACGTTTCCTTCTGAATTACTTTTGTGCCTACGATTTTTTCTTAGGACACAAAATAGTCTGGAAGCATTTTATGAAGTTAAGTTTCACAAGCATTTCAAGAGTTTACCTTCAATTTCTTTCAAGTTTGACAGGTTTTAAGCCTTTGAGGTGGAAGGTTTCACCTGAGAGGTTTGCCTTACTCTGGAAAACATCAGTAAAGAGTGTGTGGTCATTTCCTAGAGTAAGACTGAAGAAAACTACATTGCTATTTCAAGTTAAAAAACAGTGAAAGCATTGCAGTGGCATTACTGTGAAGCTCTAGCCACTTAATATGGAAAAGGAGACTTGATATTTGGCACCAGAGCAGGCCTCTGCATTAGGAGTGTGCCATTTGTCAGCAAGTATCAGTGAAATGTCCTGGCATAACTTGAATCTGTAGAGTAGATAAACATGTTGAATGAAAAACCAGTCCTACTTTATGTGAGCTCTACTGTTATGTCCAAGAGCAGCAGGCTGTGCCATGGGTAAGTTTCCAGCCTTTTATTTGATCAGGAGTATGCCTATTGGTTCCTTAATTTTTAATTGGTTTTCATATCAGAAAGCACATTCCCTCAGTAAGACAGAAAAGTCAAGTGCTGGAAAGTTAGCAAGTGACAGGATTTATTTTTTCATTTAAACCTTAGCCAAATGTTAGAATACATTTTTTTAATGTGATTCCTGTGTTTTGTTTTGTTGGGATATTTCTTTCATTCAGTGCTCCTGGTAAGCCATTTGAATAATCAATGTGATTCAGAACTGTAACATACAGGAGACTGCTCTTGCCTTATTTGTTACTGAACTTAGAAGATATATAACGACAAGACAGAGGACAGGAAAACTCTTTAATGCTGTTTGCCTTAGAACTACAGTATGACTTTTAGCATGTCAATTAAACCCTGTTTTCCAGTTGTGATCACTGCAAGTATCTAGACTCTAAGGACCAAGTCTGAGCTTGCAATGTAGCCTTCAGAGATCTTTAAGACCTTCTCCTTCAAAGTGCCCCTCATCATTTCCTGGATTTTCACAGATAAAACTGCTGAGAATGAACTTGAGATCAAGTCTTGACTCACTCATTATCTGGCTGCCCAGTTGCTAGTCTACTTTGAACAAGGAGAATAAAACAATACACTGAAGAACAGAGCACTGCACCTTCAGAGGAGTCTTGTGTCTAAGTGGGGTCACGGCATGAAAGAGCCTGTATCATAATGTACTTCCAGTGGGGGACTGAATCCTGCATTTTCCAACTTGCTAGGGCTTAATTTTGCAACTGTTGTTACCATTGTTAAAATGACAAATAATCTGGAGCTTTATAATGAAGAGGCAAAACATAAAATAATAATTTTATAGTAATTTACATTTTATAAGAAGGTTGTTTGGGTTTTTTTTCCTTTTTTTTTTCTGTGGGCTTGGGTTTTTTGTGAGTTTTTTTGTTTGTTTGTTTATTTTCTTTAATTTTTTAAAGTAGAATATTTTATCTTCTTACCTTCTTTTGCTTGTGTTCTCATTTAGCTCTGCATGCCTTGTGGGATATCCTTTTTTCCATTTACTTTGTCCTATTCAGAGTTGGTTGTTCTGACTCTTTCTCTCTGCAGACCTGTCCCTGCCACAGACTGAGTCCTCAGTATGCCTGGTATCTACTGGAATAGAACCAAGGCAGATGTGCTGGGGTCAGTGAAATGCTGCAGTATAGGTCAGGACCCTCTTTTCCCTAATGATTGTTGACTCTTCGTGTAAAAAAAAAAAGGCTTTGAGCTTAGGGTGCACTGGTCTTTCTACGTGCAAACTCTGTCTGCTTTTGTGTGAACAAGTGAATTGTTGCTTATTATTTATCTGCATTTTGGCTGATTCAAAAATTGCTTTTCATTTTTCCCATTACTAATTAGAAAGAGGATGCACTGAAGCTTAAGGTGAAGTCTCATCTTTGGCAGTTATTTGGAGAGTCTCAATAGTTCTCCTTGGTGGTTCTCTGTATTAGTATGATCATCCTTTCAAAAAGAGCTCTGGCAGGATAAAATAGTTAGTGTTTGTAATTCATGCCTGCCAAGCCTGTTTATTTAGCAGCAGACGATGTTTCAATAAAAGTTTTAACAAGTCTCCCCATTAGACAGCATCTTCTTGGTTTGCTCATTATAGCAAGTTCTGATTTCCTTCATTAGCTAGACTTCTACTTGTGGTACAAATATCCAAGAAGTGTTAATGACTTCAGACTTCCTAAACTATCATCCAAACCCAATTAGAGTTGCTTAGATTACTTACTGGGGGGGAGAATTGGGAAGATATTTTTTTTTAATTAAACAAACAAACAAACAAACTTAAAATCCTCCAACTAATTTAAATCCAGGACTTTCTTGATTTTTCATTTTCTGTTGTGGTTTCTACCTGTTATTCCATTAGTGTAGTAAATGCAAAGTATATGCTGAGAGTATATGCTGCCTCCTGGCAGAGCTTTTTACAAAAAGCATACAAGTGGAAAAACATACCATAACTTTTCTACTTATATAGGACAAACTGATTTCTATTGTATGATCCAAAGTAAATACAACCAGGTTGCTCTTCCACCTTGAGTTTTCTTGTGGTGTTTTTTGCAGGTGTGACAAGACAAGCATTATAGATTCTGAGTTCTGAACCCTAGTTTACAGCTTCATATCCTGCTACTTTATACTGACATGAACATGGAGCAGACCAGAAATAACATGTCCAGTAGGAGATGACTTCTAGAGGATAATCTGTTTAGGGCTAGGATCCCATTGTAGAGTTAAGCATAGGATATCAGCTCTGGTCTTAGAATCTTTATGAAGAAAGAAACTATTCTAGAAACAGAAAAAGTTCAATTGAGCATTTAAGCAACCTAAGACAGGAAGTTCAATAATGGATTATCATCTTCAGGAAATTACTGTTTACAACCTGCCTCAGACATACTGGGATTTATGTGAATCCACGCAAACAAAGAATAACTGTTGAAAGGATCCCCAGGGCCTCTCAGGGTGAATTATATAGTCTAAGTTAATATATCTTGTGGTGCAATCAGATGTATAAATACACTCAGTGTCTGCCCACCATTCCAAACAAACCCAAGTAAACATTTAAACTACTGCTCCTTTGTTGGCTAGGTGCTCATTGATGTCTGGGAAGAGTAAGCAGGGCAGTGAATTCACTAAGTATTCCTGTATGAAACTGGGTGAGTTTGCATATCAGTTTCTTAAGAATTTCCCATACTTTCTAAGGTCTTATCATGCTGTTCCTCAAGAGAAGACTTTTTAGGAAGCTGTTGTGTGTTTGTTAGTCTCTGGTGTTAAGATGTAATACTCTGAGCTGCATTACATTGCTTATAGCTACTACAGAGAACCAGCATATTACAGCAGTTTAGTAGCGTCTCCATTGAGTCCCATTTGTGCAAAAACATTCATATCATAGGAAAACTAGCAAAATTAGTAGATGGATAAGGAGTATTTCAAAAGTAACATATATTAATTGGTTTCTATTTTCTTGAAAATTATTGAAATAGCTCCAGTGATTAGGTCTAAATTGTAATTTTGTATGGTAAATTTAGGCTTTTGAATAAAAAAGTGGCCCTGTTTTGTGTATAATCATATGAAGAAAAACAACGTATTCCCTTCTTTTCATTGACATGCTTGGGTTTATTTGTGTTCATGAGTATAAAGCGGCTTTCTAAGCCACAACTGGTAGCTGATTCTCTTAGTGTGATGGTCTCTGGCTTATTGCATCTCTCTCATGGCAGTTAATTTGTGTAGTTTGCAGGGTATGATTAATGGGTTTTCATGGAGGGCTCAGGACTTTGGATATTCTTGTGAACACAGTACTGTGAAATACAGTATCTTGCTTACTTCACAACCACAAGAGGGATGTTGTGGTATTAGCTTTTTCTCATTATTTAACAATCTATTTAAATTATATTAAAATATCTATTTGTTAATACTCAGATGCTAAAGTAACTGGAAATATATAAGGCTCTCATACTATCTGATCCACAAACTCATTGTAAATAATAGCATAAGAGCTGGTCATTTATTGGAAGGCTGCTCAGCATGTTTGATTTAGATTTAGGGGTAAATTGTTAAGAAAGAAGATACAGTATTTTTAAGATATACCATTTTTAAACTTAATTTTATCTTTTGTAACCAGGATGTGGTTATGCAGATATTCATAAACATAGGTGTCGGTAAAATCCCATGCTTTTCATTCCCACAATATTTACAAATTCATTAGTTCATCCTTCTCTTTTTGCTTATTTCTTAAAGGTATTCGGTTTAATATTAGGTTAAGGAAGTTGTGTAATGGGAGTTACCTGGGCAAACATTCATACGTAGAATATTGGTCTTTCTGTGTTTCATATCCACTCATATTCTAAGAATGACATTTTTGGTTGTATTGTTAATGGAGAATACATCCTTGCTTAATCATCTTTGGGTTGGATTTAGTTTTTCACTTTGCTTCCTGAACAGAGAAAACAACGTCTAACTTTAAATTAGTGGTTTGAGTTTTAACTTGAAATACTTTCAGAAATTACACATTCGTTCTCATGACCAAGTACAGTATCATAAGTCTCCAGCACCAAATCAACACAATGCCGGGAAGTCTTATACCTTGTGTCAGCCTGGTGCTATAATATTAAATTATTGTGTTCTATTGCTCTGTGATTTGAAGGCACTTAAAATTTCCTGCTAGCAGATAACGATGAAGGAAGGAATATATAAAAATACCTAGTTGCTTGTAATTAAGGTGCATTGGTACAGCTGAATAAATGAAAATCTCTCACAAGTAAAGCTCTCACTGTAAGCAAAATATAGTTACTGTTTTGACACGATACGATGGGTTTCTCCTCCTTCATGCAAATGTTGACATCACTCACGACATACTGAAGTACCAAGCAAAGTAGCACCAAACAGCACCACAGAAATCACTGTTTATCTTTAAACACCATCCTTTTTTGGACATGCTTCTATTGCAGTGCTATTCGCTTTTCCTCTGTAACACGGTAGTCAATGTCAGTACAGTAAATCCTCCTACATTTTTATTTGATATAGCTGAAAAGTATGTAGCCTACATTTGTTCTTAAGACAGATTGTTATATAAAGGTGGTAGAGAAGCAGTCTGGAAATGGTTTTATATTGTATCACAATGTCATATTTTTTTTCAGAACAAGTCACTCCTACTTGATCATGTTGGCATATCTTCAAATAAAAAGCTTTGAGAAAAAGTATGTAAAGGTATGAAACACAATGCACAGGGAACAACTGCATTAGACTCAGTAGAAATGAAAACACTGATACTTCACATTTTATGAATCATATTTGCTCAAAGAATATTTAAAGTTAGCAAAATTTAACATGAGAAGTTTGCTGCTTTATGCATATGTTGAGGCATGATTCTGGAAATCTGACCTGAAATATTTCATTAATTCTATTTGTAGAATAGTTTATGAGTTTGTTTACAACAGAGAATGAAGAGGTTTCTTGTAAAGTTTGTCCTAATGAAATTCAGGTGAACAACAACAACAACAAATTATATTTGCTTCAAAATCTTCTTTCTTTCCTCCAGGATTGCAAAAATGAAAGCAGCTGGGGAAAAAAAAAAAAAAAAAAAAAAAAAAAAAAAAAAAAAAGAAAGTGCAGCATGTAAAATCTACAATATAAGCCAATTCCTGGAGTGCTACAGTTTCCCTGGATATTTACAGTTTAAACTTCATAGCAATATATTCCTTGTCATTGGTCTCAGGATCTCAAAAGGATCTCCTGCCTTAGAATTGGTTTTGACAAAAATACAAGTATTTTGTTCATATTTCCAGGGAATTGTTAAAGTTCTCAACAGTTCTTTAACTATTTAAAAGTACTTAATATCTTTAATGACAGAATTCAATATGTGCCCTGGCTTTTAATTTGTGAGCATAATATACCATTTACTTGAGGGAAATGTGAATTCTCCTAAAAGAAAATAGAAGATGTAGATAAATGTTAAATACTTTCAGTGCCACCTATTGGCTGATAAAGTATTTGATTTAACAATAAACCAGCTTCATAATTTTGGATAAAGTGAGATAAGGCAGCTTATAGTAATATTTTTAATGTGTACTGAAGATAAAGTAAGCATCAGTGTCTATGGTCACTTTTAAAAACATTATCCCATCTTCAAAGAATTAAAACTCCAAACACATATTTGTTTTTTCTTTATAGAATGCAAAACATGGATACACCCTGTGGGATACTTCAGACATCTCATGGTGGGACTAATGTTCTAAAGCATATAGTGAATAAGTAAGGTTTGGGAGATATAGGAAGAGGGACAAGAAGTGATTTAAACTTGTCTTTTTAGCCTGACAATGGGGTTTTGTTTGAACATTTGATCTGATCAATTTAGTTACAGTTAGCTACTTCTTTTTAAATTTTCAAGCCAAAGATACTCTTCACTGCATCTCAGGTTCCATTTCTGGAATATAGTGAGCACTGTGGCATCTCTGACCATTAAGCACATCCTAAACTTTCCACATTCATGATTTTTGTTTTCTAGAGCAAAGCAGTTCGCAATTTCACATTAATAAGGCTTATATAATTTATCATATTTAAAATGTTTATGCTCCTTTATAGTTCCTAATGACCTTGAGTTTAGGATTTTCGGTAAACTATCCAGAGGCTGCATTTATACAGGCAAGGTTTATTTATTGCATACATAGTAATGCAGTTTGATATTTCATTGCAGAGATGGTAACTGAAGTGTTATGATTATTCCTTAGTTCTAGGAATTTTACCTTAAAATATTATTTACATTTTTTCCCTGTGTTCTGAGGTTTTTGCTTGTCTCCCAGATAAATTATACCACAGTACAGAGATGCTTATTAATTTCAAAGAATCTAACTGTTTTCAAAATTGGGATTTGTTATAGTTCCCTATGTCAGAAGGGGACTTAGGGAACTTAAATCAACAGCTCTTTGTTGATATTTCGCTGACAACTTTTTAAAGAAGGTGTAAGATTTTTGTTATCTAATTGAAGGATATGTTCCAGTTAAGATATGTTTTTAACCACTGAAGCAAAAAGGAAAAGGACTTGGGGTGACAAAGAGTTAGCTGATCTCTTTGTTGAGTCTCATTTAGGTCAGATGCTTGGAAAAGAGCAGATCTGTAATACTAGGGGAGTCCAACCACTGCAAACTGAGAATGGCTCAAGTTCTAGCCAGTCCTATCATGAAAAGAAATTAATCCCACACCTCTTCAGCTATCTGAGAGTTCAGAGTCTACCAAAGATGGCTGGCTACATTTCTTCTATAGTCAAAGACAACCTCTCCAGGTTAGCAACCTACAGAGAAATCCTACTTGTAGGACAAAGTACCAGAACAGTAAAGTATCTTTACAAGCTGCCTGTCCCGTATGAGGGACTACACAGTGAATGCAGGTGACCTTAAATTTAACACAAAACCTTTTCTGAAGACTGAAATTTTGAGATAAGACCTTCTATTATTGTCAAACTCTGACTGAACATGAGTAGGTCCTTTGAGAGTATTTCTCTGTTTCTTAAAAATAAATAAATAAGTAAATAGAATTGTCAGATCTCTATTACAAAATAATCTTGTGATCAATGTTCCCAGCTCAGAGCAGGCAGAGCAGGACCTCTCCAGCTGACACCCTAGAGGTCATGGGACTGGCCCTGGCTGTGGAGGTCCACCCTGCCTGGCCCATGAGGAGCCTTCAGTGTTCCAGTCCCTATAGTGCACTGACATTGTCAATGATTTGGTACTGATTTAATCCCTCCATTCAGGCCTTTTCTACTCCTGGCATTAAATTTTGCTTCTCCTCACTGAATCAGGCTGTTCTTTTCTGGCACTGAAATGTAGCAAAGCAGACTGAAAGCTGTGAACTTTTGGCAAAGGAGTCAGAAGCCATGACAGAGGCTTAGGAAACACAATTACTCCAGGCCCAAAGGGCTTTTGAAAAAAGAAGAAAAAATCTGTCCCACAGGATTTGAAATAAATTAGAGTTTTATCAAACAACAACACAATCCTTAGCCAAAGGACAAAAGAAATCCCAGAACTGGAGCAGTTCTTTCTGTAGGCTAGCATGGTGAAAAAATAACAACTAGCTTTAGTGCTAAACTATATTTTCTTGATGTAGGAAGAATCTCACCCTACAATAATTAAGGACAGAAAACCTCTGCCATAGAGCTCATCTGAATCCCAGCTTTCAGACCACCTCTGCCAGGGAAGAGCTGTTCCCAATTTTGTCTAGTTTATTTCAAAGCTCTGGAAATCACTGTACTTCTTATATTCATTAATCTGCAACATATCTGTTTGCTATTTGGTAGCATACAATACTATTATACTGGTGGTCCTACTTTAATTCCCATATCCAAACCTGATACTATATGGGCTAAACTAGAAATGACCTTTAGCTGTGGAGGTTCATTTCATGACTAGGTGTAAAATCATATGAGGGCATCTAATCTTGCAAAATGTGAGCTATCTAGGGGACTAGAAAAATAGGTATAGCAACTGATTTGCAATACTTCTGATGTTAGACGTTTCTTCTGACAAAAGCAACAAGACTTTGGTCTTGTCACACCAACATGTTTATGTTTTAGTCTTCTGGATAATACCAAATGTGGATCTGAAATATAACCTGTACTAAAAAGCAACTCTTCACTTACTTAGTTTTTTTTTTCATAGATGTTTTGATTTTCAATACACCTATTTATTTAACTTAAGCAGTCTCTAAATTCCCGAATAAGGCATTTTTCCATATTGCATTTTGAAACTCAAATCTTTGTATAGATAAACTTTAGACACAGAGTTGCCTATGGCATCATCCTTATTTTGATACATTGCTTTTCCAGACAAAGTGAAATCATGTAAGACTTACCTTTCAGATTAGTTGCTTACAATTTTTCAGTGTTTATATAATTTTACTTAGAAACTCATTCCTCCTGCTAGAGCAGGATTGTTGAAAATGTTCTTTGTGAAAAATATGCCATTACTGTGATTAATTTCAACTGACGACAACGCACTGCACAACTAAATTGTCACTCTAGATGAAAACCAAACCAAAACAAACCAACAACTCTGTTTAACAGGGTTTCTTGTGTCATGATGCTTTTTCAAGTATTACGAAGTTTGTAATAAATTATCTCCATATGGTATTCACTATGTTTATGTCAAAGGCATTGGTCTCAAGAGTGACAATTTGAAATTTCTACCAAAAAAAGTTTGATGTTTAGGGGAATCAGTCACTTGAGAACACAGTAGCAGTATAATCCAGGACTAATTTGCTATCAGTAAGCCTGTCTAAATGTATGGACTGAGCTGCTACTTTCTTCAAGCAGTGGTTCCTGGTTGTGTTTCCCCACAAAGAAAGTATTTAAAGATACTGTTCAGTCAATCAACCAGTGTGCTACTTAGAAATAAAGAAATAAGAACTGAGTAAGATACTTTCATGCACGCCAAATTGTTAACTCTTCGTTCTCCTTACAGTTGTTCAAAAAGCTAATTACTGCACAAGTATGTTCAACTACAATGAACTGTAAAGAGAAATAAAAGTGTGGGTTTATATTATTGAAATTAATCTATAGAATATCCTTATCTGATTCCTATGATTCCTTGCTTTTTAGGTCTCAATTTATTGCTGAAGTAATCCTGTGACTCCTTCTAAATCACAGCCTGATACTTCTATTTTATCCAGGACTTTTATAGGATGTTCATCACTGTTTATTAAGTAGAGAAAACCCTTTGTATTTTTACTCCTGAATGTTTTACAAGAGTTGAATTGGAATTTCAAACTTTAAGAAATTAGTATGTGCATTTGGAGTTGAAGTAGGCATAGACTGATAGTACTTTTTGTTTGCTTGTGGTTTGTTGTTTTGGGTTTTTTAAAGTAATTTTATTCTGAGGTTTATATGAGAATATTGTAACTTTAGGGTTTTTTTTTAAGTCAGCTGAAACCAATTTGTTGAAGAGCCAAACCATTTATTTGGTTTAGTTTAAAACATTACAGTGATTGTAGTTCAAAATTATGTTCTCTGGATATGCTTCGTGTGATGTTCTTGGCTTAACTGCATCCTTAAAATAGATGTACAAATAAATAAATTATTAAATAATCCTAGACCCCTTTCATAAAACAGCTAGTAACTCCGAGTGTCATGTAAATCTGAAACACATCTAATAGACTTTTAAAAGATTCTGTCAGGAAAAAAATCAAATGTATGACCGTGTGTCTAGAGAGCTTGATTGTTATGGTCTGCAGCTGTGTCACTTACATTTTTGTGTACAGATTTATGTTGTAAATTTTCTAAATAAGCAAGGTTACAGACCAAGTGGATACAACATGATGATGCATTTTGAGAGTGGTAAAGTTCCTTTATTTCTTGTTTAAAAGGGCTTCTCAGTCTCCTGAGTACCACCACAGAATCCTTGCTTGTCTGGCCATTTGGAGCAAAGGAGACCCATAAAAGAGACAGCATGCACGCTGCTTTGGGGGCACTTTTGCACAGACAGCGGAGCTGCTGCTGCTGCTTTTGGGCGGTGACCTGCGCCTTGGGGGTGCCTGCCAGCCAGAGGTCCCTGCTCCTGTTTCGGCTCCCGCTTTAGCTGCAGTCCCGGCTAATCACTGCAGACCCAGCTTGTCCTGTTTCGCTTACGGCTTTTTGCAGTCTTGGCTCCCAGCTGCATTGCCTGTGGTCCTTGCCTGCATTACCTGAGGTCCCTGCCAGCAGCTACCCACCTGCGGTCCCTGCCTCTTGCTGAGCATGTGCGGTGAGACTACTTCCTTCCACCAGTGATTCTAAGACTGGGTTGCAGGGGAAGTCATCCACAGCTACTCTATAAGTACCTAGAGCATCTCAGGAACAAAGTAAGGGATTGTATTTTGGGCATAATTCTCTCCCTAAGGTGTTCCTGTCTCACTTACCTGCACACAAACCGCGACCCTATATGGGACAAAAGTCGGGCATATCCCTCCTTCCTCCTCCCCTCATAGATAATTAATCTGGGTGTGTAAATAAGGTGTACCTATATGTAAGTGTTAAGGCATATGTAAGTTCTTGGTATTTGGTGTTTAAAAGGTATTTCATAGCTCCTATGTGTTTTAATTACCCTTTTTGAACCTCCTGCCCCAAATTGTTTTATTTTTCCCTTCAACAAACCGTGTATTCGTAAATTTTAGTTGGGGATTGGCTGCTGTTATTGGAAACACTAGTGAGCACTGAACAGGTGTCTCACCCGAAAAGTCAGTGCTGAAATCACTGCTTCTCTGTGAGAGGCAAGTGCCACGTGTGGACCTCTCGGCAGATCCTGATAAGCTAAGTTCACTGCAAGAAGGAGGTATAATAGGTCGTGGATCACAACAGGGGCCATCCAAAACTTCCTTAGGCAACTTATTCCAGTGCCTTACTACCCTTATGGTGAAGAACTTCTTTCTAATCTAATCTAATCTAATCTAATCTAATCTAATCTAATCTAATCTAATCTAACCTAACCTAACCTAACCTAAATCTACCCTCTTTGAGTTTAAAACTATTACCCCTTGTCACTACACTCTCTGGTAAAAAGTTTCTCTCCATCTTTCCTCTCTTTAACTACTGGAAGGCCACTATAAGGTCTTCCTGAAGTCTTCTCTTCTCCAGGCTGAATAGTCCTGACTCTCTCAGCCTTTCTTTGTACCAGAGGTGCTCCAGCCGTTTGACAATCTCCATGGCCCTCCTCTGTAGCCTCTCCAACAGGTCTATGTCTTTCCTGTCGTGAGGACTCCAGAGCCATACATGGTTACTGTAGATGTGGTCTCACCAGAACAGAGTAGAGGGGCAGAATCACATCCCTGGTCATGCTGGCCACACTTCTTTTGATGCAGCCCAGAATGCAATTGGCTTTCTGGGCTGCAAGCACACACTGGCAGCTCATGTTGAGCTTCTCATCTATTACCGACCCTAGGTCCTTCTCCTCAGGACTGTTCTCTAGCCATTCTCACTGCAGCTGTATTTGTACCTGGGATTGTACCAACCAGGTGCAGGACCTTGCACTTGGCCTTGTTGAACTCCACGAGGTTGGCATTGGCCCACCTCTCAAGCATGACACACGTCATGTGTTGTCTTCCTCTTAAATCACAAAGTTTAAGGAAAGGTCTTTCATTTTTCTACCTTATTCTGATATTAGTTACTATTTTCATCTTGTCATACATATGTTAGAAATACATTACTGTCCTTAGAGTAACTTTTTAATACTCTCCATTGAAGCAAAACTTCTAATATAGTGACAATTGTAAATGAGAGCCTTATTCAACTTTAAAGGTGACAGAAAGACATGCAAGAGTTACATAATCACATTTTATATTGATTAGTGACAATAGAAAAATTTCTTTTTAAGGAAATTATAACAAAAAAGATAAAATCTTATTTTTTTATATATTTTTTTTAATTGACAAGTTAATCCCTTCTTATATAATTCTTCTTCCTAAACAAATCCATCATAACATATTTGGGAATCAGACTTCAGGACTCTAGGAGCCAGTGATGGAGCTCTGACTCCTGATGATTAATAAAGTACAGCTTGGCTACTTTCAGATTTTGCATTGTCTTGTAAAATAAAGGAATATGCATTTTGTATTTGCACACACACTTTCTAAACATTTCATAAACTGAATCAAAATTTTGCAAATAATAAACATTTGTCATTTCATTACTGAAATTGTGAGGGGTTGAAAGGGCATTGGTTTATCATAATTGAGTAATGGATATTAGTTACAGTGATAACCAAAATAAACCTAGAACCTTTATATCACATCTTTCACCACAGGGTCATTTTCCAAATTGTGTAACTCATGTGCAAACTGAGCACAAATAAGATGTTTGGATTAAATAAGCAAGCCTTCCACAGTCAGTCACAGGGAAGCCAAGCATTTTATTCCAAGCATGTGTGTTCAAAATTTTTAAAAATATTTTATTTTCTTTAGATATTTTTTAAATATTTAACATTAATAAGCTAAATAGTAGGTTATGTGAATACTACATATTTCTTGCCTCAGTGCTATGCAGTGACTAAAATTTTATTGTTTGGAAAGATTTAAAAGCTTAACTTCTTCACTTTTAATCCACAGGATGCTTTAAATAATGTCTTGATGCATTTATGATTTGTTTTCCACTGATAAGTGCATGGTTAACATTAAATTGTGCTTGGCCTAGCACACAAGTATGAAAATAACTATTATATCTGTCTGTAAAAATAAAGCTTTCTGTTAGCAAAAAATGTAGTCATTTTTTTTTCCTCTTTTTTTTTTTCTCTGATTAAATTACAATACCTAAGTGTCCCATTTATGAATTATATTGAAATGAAGAAATACAAATTTTCCATTCCCAAAACTTTTGTACAAGAAGATTGCTTCATTTAATGTATTTTTAAATAAGAAATAAAAGGGTTGCAATAAAATTATTCATTTTTATTGCCCAGAAACACATTTTCTGAGGTTCTGTAAATGCTCTGAGAGTGCCTTCCAGTACTGTTTGAAACAGATAGAAGACTTGTTCCCTTGTAAATGAGACCATGAATCCACTTCAGGCAGTGGGAACATTGTGATGAGCTTCACTTGGGCCAGGCTTTTCCAAAAATGCTTTTCTTTCAGATGCAAAGGTCAGGTACTAACTGTGCTATGGAAGTAGAATCTTATATATGCTGAATCCTAACTGAGGGAGCTGAGTAAGGTTTAAATTCCAGAAAGCTGGAGAATGCATAGGGGATAGTTTTGAGTACTCAGCTTTCCAAGTACCAAACATTGGAATATTTGTGACATTTGAAGGACAACATGAAGCCTTACCTCTGTTGCTTGTTCTGCAGCACACAGTTGTAAACACGGAGAAGTATTTCTCTTGTAATCTTCTTTTTGTGTTAGCAGTATCTCTTTTAATTGTTGACATTACTGAAGATGTATAACACGAAGAACCCTTTTTTTTTTCCTTAAATATAAACGTGGAACACACATTTCTCTGAGAGACATTGTACTATATAATCTGTAGTATATATAAGTATATAGATAAAGTAGTCTAGGTAATAGCCTTTTGCTATGAGTTTATGCATATACAAGATAATTTGTCTCACAAATTTAAAGCTGAGAGTTTACTGACACAGTGCAGATATAAAAGGAAAACTAAGTGGGAATGAAGCAATGCTCTCAAGCCCCACAACAGGGTTGAAAGGTCTCCTAATATTGCGAAAGCCTGCCTGCAGTAATGAAATCTATCTTTAACTGACTTTTAAAAATATCTAAGCTGGGGTACTACAGTTCTGGAGAGCTATTTTTTATTCTCAACTGTACTTCCTAATCCAACTGGAGAAATTATTATTATAATTTGAATAGACAATCTCTCTGTAAAAGAGAAGCAGTCAACGGCATGGACATTTGGAAGAAAAAAACACATCCTGCCAAAAAAAGCCCAATCCACAACCCAAAAAACTCCACAAACCTTGTAAATGTAAGAAGGAGCTTGCAAATGCCATTCAAAGGGAAAAAAAAAAAAAAAAAAAAAAAAAATTAAAATTCTTAATGCTATATGCATGTAAGGTTAGGATAGGTGAAAAACTGAGCGGAAATTCAATCCCATAATTTTTTGTGCATGTCTATAATTCTGCTTCCTGCTTAGAATTTTGGAAGAATACTGGCAAGAACTAGCTTCTGCCACCCTTCACAGAACAAGACAAGAAACTTTTAGGGAAACTAATGATTGTCTCCAGCCTTTCTTTTGACCTTTTTCCATTTCAGAAGTGGCATAATCTTGCACTAAATCTCACTGATCCAGCTCTCAAAATCCAGTGGACTTTAGGGTTGACAAAATTTCTAGGGAGAGACAGTATCTTTTATAGATCAGTGGAAAAGAAAGCACAACATGTACTTAAATGTACTTTTTCAGTCTGGAACAAAAACAGCCACTAAACAAAAATAATGTTTCTACATCTTTTGAGATGGATACACTAAAATATTGCTGTGAGCACAAGTCTAGTTTTTTGTGGCAAAGTAAAATAATAAATTTCAATTTATTTTCCCCTGAATGATTTAAGAAACACAGTTTACTTGTTTTCCTTTATTGTAATATCTGCAGAGAATAGGTACTCAAATATAATTGATACTTGGTTAATTCCAGAACACTTTAAAATGCATAATCCACGGCATTCGGTAAATCTATTTTCTGCCTATTTGGCAGTCTCTGTGTAAACTAGTTAGTAGATATCCAAGCATTAATAATAGGAGTTGCTGTTAGTATTCATTATCATTATAATCCCAGAAAGGCAGCAAAAAAGAAGGACTTGTTTTTTTGAAGTTTGTTGAAGAACTTAGAACAGTCTCAGATGATCTGTAAATAGACTGAAAGGAGAGGAGAGGGCAAAACATTGTAGGAAAGAGTACTGAAAATTGCCTATATTTTCCTAATCCATTTTTTTTCCCCTTTGTGACATTAAAAATGAAAATTTGTGCCTTCTTGCAGTACATGGTATGGTATGCTGGAGTCCTTGTTTTAATGATAATGTAATTAAGAAGGGATTTTAGAAAAAGAAAAGGTGGGTCACAAGGCTAGTAATTGAGGGAAATAACAGGAAGATTTCCAGTACTGTAGGGCTTGGTTTTGGGTCTTAGTAATTGAAAGTGTACTTGGTCCTACTGGTAATATATCTTTTGAGAAAATATTTGTAAAGGTACTTTTACACCGTGGTAGGCTTAAGACCAGCATATTTTGCAGTTATGTGGCTGAGTCTTCCTGAAAAGTTTAATAAAAAACAAAAGAAAGGTTGCTTTGTGTTGCATTTTATCTAAAGATCACACTACTGTTGCATATACATTAGAGAGCAGCTTCACAATGGACAAAATCCATCATTTTTTCTGCCTAATTAAATAATGTTGACTGCCTAATGAAATATTTTTCTCAAATCCCCAGAAATAAATAATAATCCTTGTGATGCACATGTACACATGTGCTTTTGTTGGGGATCTTATATCAGCTGAGAATATTGGAATGGGAGAGTTCATGGTTTGTCTGTCCTTGCAATATAACACTTCAGCCAGGAAGGATCTGTTAATCAAACTAATGCAGCTCTTTGCCCATTCCTGGTGTCCAAAACATTGTAGCTCAGTCCTCCTGACAGTAGTGTCCTATTGCCAAATCTTTTTCACACTCTTTTAGTTCAGTAGCTGAAACTTGTCACCCTTTAAGTGTCTTCATTGCCATTATCTGCCCTTTCAATTCTGGATAATGATTGGGTTATTCAAGAGAGATCTTTTTGCAAGCCTAATGATTTCAAAATTTTTCCAAAGATCTTGAGATTAATGAGGCAACTTAGTAGCCTACCTGACATTTGTAGTTATTTGAATCTCGTATTTAAATAGCTTGACATCTGCAGAAATTTTAATGTCAGGACCTTGCCTGTACCAGTGTACTTGAAGTACCCTGGCAAGTCTCATTGGAGGCCTCCACCTGTGCACTCTCTGTTCATTGGATTAGGACCTGTGTCAGCCTCTAGACTTCTGCTCTTCTTGGTCCTTCCCTGAGCTATGCAGTTGGTAGGCTGTGGTCAGTTCTGTCATTCAGGAAGAGATTAGCAAATAGGTCTCCGCCCTACTGCATGGGAGTTCCAACCTCTGAGCTGCAGGAATGAAGTCTCTTCACTTTATCTGAAGAAATATGAACCCACCTCCTGAGGAGGGTTCATAGTTGAAAGCGCTACATGGAGGATCCAAGACTGAGGGGTAGTTATTAACACTCAAGTCTCTTCTGAAGTGGGTCCTTTTCAGCTTAGTAAATTTTGGACTGTTTAGCAACTAGCATTTTACCTTGTTCTGTTTCCCTGTGAGTCTCTTTGTGAACTACTCAGTACTCAGTGTACTTTTCCAGTCAGT
Source organism: Chaetura pelagica (assembly GCF_000747805.2). Classification (NCBI taxonomy): domain Eukaryota; kingdom Metazoa; phylum Chordata; class Aves; order Apodiformes; family Apodidae; genus Chaetura; species Chaetura pelagica. Next base: position 5,095,773 of record NW_009970718.1, on the reverse strand, counting down.
GGGAGATGGAAATTTATTTCCCTCCTGCCAAAGAGTATTTTATCTCCCCACCATGAAGTGCCCTAAAAAGCTGCCAGCAGCAGAAGTGGGTGGAGAGCTGTACACAGCACAATTCAAGTATCTTTTTCTTGTGCAGCATTAAGAAAATAGGAAAAATTGAATGTGTTGGATATAAATTACTAAAGTCATTTGATATGGTAAATTAGCCTGAATATTAAATACTGCACTACACAGTTTTCCATTGAGAAAGAAAGGCAATGAAACAGATGTCTAATTTTCAAGCTTAAGCTCATCTCATTATTGTGCAGATAGTTTTTTCTTTGCAATATTTTCTCACAGCAAGCCATAAAAATTGTAAGTATTGTGCATTGTTCTTGGAGAAATTTTTCCCAAAGCCCAATAGTAGTAAAGGAAGATAAGAATTCCATGTGTCTATTTCTTGCCTAGAAAGATTAAATAATTGGGGCCATTATTCAGGGTTATCTGCCCTGCATTCTGAACACTGGTCATTTGGCAGTGTTTACACACCTACAGGACTGATCATGACTTGTGTGCCAAGCAAGGATCTGTAATTGTCACTGAATCCAACTGTATTCACTGTGCTCCCATACATAATGGATCACTTTCAGAAAAGCACATACAATGATTTAAGCTGCTCACAGGGGAATTCAAATACAAATAGGTTTGTCTACTTGCTGACCCAAATTGAAAATCTCCCAAAGGACCCTGTAATAGTGAAGATAAATTAAAAGATGGGACTGAAAATCCCTCAGAGAACTGAAAGGTAGAAATGAGTACTTTTCTATCACCAAAAGCCATGTTATTGTCCATGCCAGAAAGTTAGCTTATAAAATGGTTCATTGAAGAAAATAAGTACTTTCATCACCGATAATGCCTGTAGAATTTCCCTCACTGTTTTTATGAGAAGGGGAAAATCCACATCAGAATTTGCTACCCAAATTTTCCCTACTGTGAAACAATTTCATGCTGCAGGACTTGCAGACATAACAGCAAGACCCACAGAAAATTCGTTCTCAAAATGCTGCATAAATTTTTCAAAGATTTCTTTATCCTTATGGTCACAAAGGTGGCAGTTAACTTTCCTTTTTCCAGGCTACAAAATATTTAAGAACCAGCAGACCTGGAACTGAAGGTCAGGAGAATATCAAAAGGTCAAATACTGATACCATGAAAATAATTTCTATAATACGCATTTCTTTAGCTTTCAGAAGTAACATAGGTTAATCTAGCAGAAAATTGTTCATATATTGCAGTATTTTTGATCCTGCATTACAATGGTAAAAAATTAAGAAAAAGTTATTTTTCAATGTAAGACTATCAGCAAGTCACTTTTTGACTAAGCTCAAGTTCTGAGTAGTCTGGAAGAGGCATCAATGTCTTCTACAAAATTATCATTGGTCCTGAAGTTCATTTTTTTAATGTGCCTACAAAATCAGCCAGAGCTTTGACAGCTGTATGCATGCAAAATGAAGTGAAACTAGTTTACATATGGGAGTAATTTCAAGCAATCCTTGACAAAATTTTTGTTCTATACCTAGCAGCATTTCTTCAGAATTACCTGTTGTAATGTAATTGTGTCTATCTACTTAAAGTACCTATGAAATTTCACATTATCAAAGGTTTCTTCAGTGTGTTCAATCAAACCAAAACTAGAAATGATCCTTTCCCAAGTGAAAAAAAAGGGGTCCTGGGCCTTCTGAACTGTCTGGATTTGGGGAAATTAGTGTTAGTATAGCCTTTTCTCCAAAATGGAACACCATTCACACAAAAAAAAAACTTAGATATGTTCAGTTGATTGTGTTTTACTACAAAGAACAATGGTCTGTCATTGTGTCTTCTGATCTTGAGCAGCATTTGAGATTTTACTATCTACCAGTAGAAAAGATTATGCAAGTTTCTAAATTTTCTCCTTTCTCTTAAATGACATAGAATAGCACTAAGTCATTCTGTGAAGTAGAATAAACTGACAGTTGTATGGATAATAGCATACAAATGACTGTAACGTACAGTCACATATCAATGCAGTGGGATCCATTAACATTGCTCTGACAAAATGTTTATTTAGGAACAGTATAGTCCTCATAATACATAGAAAGATATACTGGGTTTATATGACACATTGACTGCTGTATATTGCTTTATTTCAAGAGATGGGCAAGAACTAGATTGTTCCTTGGTGTCAGAGAGCGCACCCATTTGGGCAGGACCCTGCCAGCCAGCATCTGCCCCCTTCTTTTCCCAAGGAGAATTAGATGTGGCTAAAAAGCTAGAACCCAAGTGTGGAATGTTTCCCAGACCAGAAGGAGCCAGAATTACGAGCTGCCTAGCAGACACAAAAATAATTGTTCACAAGTGTGTACATGTGGGGTCTTTGCTAGGTCCAGATTTTGTCTCTTTCATTTATATAAATGGCAGGTCTATGGCCAGGCAGTGTTGGTGTCTGTTGGGTATTTCCCCATCCCATTTAAAGTGCCATCTGCTATTTCATACATCTGCCAAGTATATGGATTAAGTCTGTTGATTTCCATTTTAGGGCACATTATTAATAATGGTAATGAATGTTTGCTGAATAATAGTTGGGTTGTAGTTGTAAGATTCATGGTCACACGTTCCTGTCACTTCCTTATTTATCTTATAATTACCAGAACTTTGAACATACTTTTCACCCCTCAAGTATTTATTTCTTCTAATTATTTCTTCTAATGTCACAGGTTATCATAATGCTTTATAAAATATTACTCTTATTCATGTGACTAACATGCATGTATCCATGCATTTTCAACCCATGCAGGAGACAAGTACAAAAGTGTAACAAATTTTAAATACAGAAAGGAATCATCTGGAGTGGCTTTCCTGTCTCACATGTCATTTGGTGAAGCCCATCCTTTCACAGTCACAGCAGTAAAGATAACAACTGGATAGTCCTTCCCCACCTCTCCTGACACCAAGTTTAACAACCTATTATGATAAACAGAGTGCAGCGTGTTTTGGTATTTTAAAACATGATAAAAGAGAAATAATTTCATTTTTAAAAGTCTCACACAGGGATACTGTTTGTTGTTTTTTTTTTTCCTTTCAATGTATCTTCTTTTTAAATGACTGAGCTCTGAAGACCCTTATATCTACGGCTTAAATGAATTATAAAAATAACCTTTCAAAGGGACATGCCATGTGTAATTTTTCATGATATGCAACTCAATTTCATTGTAGCTGTGGATACTTATGATGGTTGCATGACATATACTTCATATATTTATTGTAGCTATTTTTACAAAGAAATCTGGTATCAGACTTCTGCAGTGGGATAGTATGGTGTAATCAGAAGTAATCATGTCTTTCCCATCAGAACTGTCTTTCCCAATGTTCCCAAGAGGGTATAAAAAGTCACTTAATCACTAGTTGTAATATGTTTTTTGGCAATTTCATTTTTTGTTTCACCTTGAGAGTTGCAGTGAGGTCAACCCCTGTGAGTACAATTTTACACTCTGCTATAATAACCTGAATCCTATGTTGAATAATTTATACTTACATACATATAAGGTTAGTGTGAACTGTAAATATGTCTGTCATTGAACAAATACTCTTGATTTGGCCTTGTTTTCTGACAGCTCTAGTAACCTTTCAGCTAGGTCCAAAAGAGGATTTAGTAGTTGAAAACTTAGTTAAGAATGAGTCCCTGCATTCAAAACTGGAAATTAAAAATCATCGTCACCTTCTGCTTAGCCTTGGAGGTGCCACAGATCCATGAGAGATTCTCTTTTCATATGTAGGACTTTGAAATATTCAGGAAAAGATCAACAAGTTTTTAGTGTCATTTTTAACAAGCCATTAGGAGTTCTGCCTAGTTTTCCCTAAGAAACTTTAATCTAGTAGCCTTTCCTAGGACATGTCTTACACACTTCAACATGAAAGGACACTGTTTCGTGTTGTAGTCAAAAGAGGAACATGATTTCAGGTGGTTTGGCCAAATGCATCTCCCTTCATTTGTACTTCAGCCCAATAGAGCAGTTCATAAAGAGCTCTTGTTGAAAGCAAAGACCAAATGTTGAATTTCACTGGTCAAAATTTTTTTCAATGTAGTCTCATGAGAGAATGAAGTTCAATGACTTGCCTTTGCATTTTCTTGTTGAGAAGCACTCAGTTACAGCTATCAATGATTGCATACTGCTAGGTTCCCTCTCACTGTATGGCTGTTACCAGGATTTTTCTAAAGCCCTGACTGTCACGAGCCGGTACCAGAGGGCTACCGGCTGTCAGGATGTTTTCGCGACTTCCCCCCCCAATGTGGAGAGGTTTGTTAAAAAGCCTGAGCGTCCACCTCTCTCAGAGGAACGGCCACTGAGGGTTCGTTTCTAAGAGGGTAGATTAAAGTACCCTCCCACCACGCTCACAAATTATTACTGAGACCAATGTTTAGTTTGCAATTAATCAATTTATTAAGGGACAATACAAACTAAGGGATCAAGGTTCAGGAGAGGTTAACTAGGTATGTATACTGGAAAAGGAATTCAAAGGCACTAAAGTTTATGAAGGCACACTCCGAAGGAGAGGTGTAAATCAATGAAGTGAAAGGGTAGGAGTTGAGCCTAGTAAGAAAGTTAAAGTGTGTGTGTGTGGTGTGTGTGTATTTACCCTCCTTCCTTGCGTAGCGCAGTTCTCGAAATATGCTGGCAGGCTGGGCTGGAGATCTGCAGGGGG
>NW_009970718.1:5074451-5090954 GCF_000747805.2 Chaetura pelagica | reverse complement strand
CCCCCAGAGAGCAGATCCTACTCTCTTTTTTATGGATCAGAGACCATTGTTCCAGAAAGCACCACGGTCTGAATTAGCCAATCACCATTGGCCAGGTACATATTCTGTTAGAGGCAGTTTTTAACCTATTGTCTATTTCTCTGCCACTTATTATGACCCTTGTGCTGCTTCTTCGCTCTGCACTTATCTGGTAGGGCAAGAGGCCTGCTCATTCTGTCCTTGAGTGAATCAGTGAAAAGGCATCACTCCTGTTTTGCTGACTTGAAAGGCATTTGTTGTTTAGTCTTATATAGAGGGGAAAAAGAGGGACTGTTCCCCACACTGACTCTCCTTTGAGATCTGTCAGTGGATTTACCAGGGGGTTAAATGTCTGGTTTTTGAACTCCACATCATATTTTAATCTGGCACTTTTCCTTTGAATGTTCTTCTCGTAAGGAGCTCACACACTAACACAGTGCCCTGACTTTTATTTTTTTTCCCCCCAAATACTGGGAACAATGTATAAAGTTGTGTTAAAGTTACAAGAAAGCATGCATGTACTGCATGAATGGTGAGGCAAAAATGGTAGGCTTTCATGTTTTGGAAGAAGTTATTTATTGTAAGGGTGGTGAAATACTGGAACAGGTTCCCCGAGAGGTGGTGGAGGCTCCATCCCTGGAGACATTCAAGGTAAGGCTTGATGGGGTTCTGAGCAACCTGATCTAGTTAAAGAGATCCGTGCTCATTGCAGGGGCTTTAAACTGAATGACCTTTAAATGTCTCTTCCAACCCAATACATTCTGTGATTCTATGTTATCTTTTATCTCATCAAATTCAGAATCCCAAATGCTATCTAATATTTTTTCCGTCCAACTTTTTAGCATCTGTGCAACAATGTGAACAGGAAGGCATAGCTTGGAAATTATTCTTTTCTCTTATTTCATAAGCTTAAATTCCATAAATAATAGTACAGCACCAGACAAGAAAAAAGTATTTTTTTCCATTTTGTTACGTGAAGTCAGATTTTTCAGCAAATGTAGAACTTAGAGTAGTATCTGAATTGGAATAAAAATGCCATCTTTTGCCTTTTTTTGTCTTCTGCACAGAAGAGCATTAATTTGGTGGTTTCCTGAGGCTGAGGAAAAGTGTAAACATTGGCTGTCTACATGGGGGAAAAGGATGGGACAAAACTGAGGTGAGGCACATGATTGGTTATTTTATTTAGCTAAAGAAATAGAAAGCAAAATTAAAAGCTTTTTTTTTTAATTTTTTTTTTTTTGTTAAATATTACAGGGCAAACAAAAATAGTTGATTAGCAAGGCTAGCAAACAAGGAAATGCTTCCTGTCCACAATTTTTTTGGGGATCAGGATTTAACTGTACAGTTTCTTAACTTCCAGTCATGTGCACTGGCCTCTGTACCATGGAGGGAGGGAAGGAAGAAAGACTCTTGCGCTTTCTTGATGCAACTGGTTCACTCTACAGAAAATGATCCTTAGATGCAGAGGGTGATCACTGCAAGTCCTACTTCCAGAATGTGTACTCTGACTACCAGGCTCATTTATGCTTCACCACAGGTTAACTATTAACATTTACTGTAAAGTAACTTTAGAAACTGAGGACTACCATGTGTTTTCCCACTTGTCTACTGGACTGGATAGCATCCTGAAAAGTGAGTTTATGGGTCTGTCCTCAGAAGAAAATATTTGTCATTCTGGTGGCATGGAAGCTGGGCTCATGTTGAAAGGATTGCACAAAACCTTTTCTAAAAGGGACACCATATTTGAGGCACTTGGCATTGGTTGTCATCAGTAACAAGTCAGTGAGTCTTGTCCTCTTGTGATCTGAGAGTTAGAGAGCACCGATCACAGGGTATTTCACCAGCTTTTGGTTGTTTGTATATTTTACTGCAGAAAGCTCCCTTACTGCTTGCAGCTGTGAGCACCAAGCAACAACTAGCTTATCTAGTTTTAGTCATCTTAAAGTTAGTGGTCTAGTCTGAGGTAGTTTTGTCAACTACTCCTACATGCAAGGGGGAGAGAGATGCTCAATAAGCAAATAAGCTTATTTTAAAATAATTATACCAGATAGATATGATGACCTTCCTGGATGAAGGCTCTTCCTTCTCTTTCTTTGGCCTACAGAGGAAGCAAAGATGAAAAGCTTCTCATTTTTCAAACAGCTAAAGCCAGATGAGTTGACTTCCACCTGATAACTGAAGACAATTTCCCTGGCCCAGATTCTCCTGACAGAATATTAAGTGTACCTGTATCTCTGTCCTTTCCTTGAAATTATTTCCACCTTATCAGCTGAGAGAGTTATTGCCTCCATTTGGCTGCTGTTTCCTTTGGAAGAATAATGCTTCTCAGCTTACATCCTGGGTACTTGCTTCTGTTACTGCTGATCAGTGGTCTGAATTCATGGAACACTCCAGCAGCAGAAATACTTTTTTTCTTCTGTTTTCTTATTTTATTTTATTTTATTTTAATTATTTATTTATTTATTTATTTATTTTAATGCATTTGTTTATATCTACTGAATTTCCACTAGGGGAGATGGTTGCTTACGATTATATTTACGCTGTCCTTGCAGTACCTTGCAGCATCTTGCAGCATAAAATCTCTGCCATAAAATAAATGAAGCCAATTTATTAGCCAGGGATTGGATTGACAGCTGGTAGGCTAATGCTTCTTTTACTCTTTTAACAGACTTTCAAGATGCACAAAGTGAAAGATGAATATTTTATTGGATCCTGATAAAATATTGTTTTAATTTTTCACAATAAAATAAAAGCAATAAGGGCAACATGCTTGTTATAGATTGAATAGCCTTAAGGGTTGCTTTGCAGGGACTCATAAAATGGTAAGAAGCATTTAACAGAGTGTATCTGGTTGACTGCAGATTCTGTTACCAGTGCTGACCTACTAAACTCAATATACAAGGATGCATATGGCTGGGACATTCTGAAGGGAGTTGGGATTAGATCAAGGAAATGAAGTAATGAGATAACACAAATTAAAAAACAAGATGAAAGAGAACAAAAAAACACCACCACTAAAACTGCTACCACCAACAACAAAGAAGGAAAAAACCCCAGAATCTTGTTTGTTGCTCTTTTCTGGAGAGTGATTTACTACAGACAAAATATTTTATTTTACTTTCCCTAATTGTGTCTGTGCATTTCAGTTTTCTTTCTAAAACTGAACAGAGGATTTTAATTTCTAAGATCTGCTAGTTAATATGATATACCCATAAAGTTTCAGTTATCTCTTTCTCCTCTTCAGTTCACCTTTCAGGGGTCTGATAAACAAATCAGGTCACAAGCACTTCTCTGCATTGCTGTCCATCTCAGTGTCAGAAAAGGGTGGTTCACTTCAGCTTGCTTAGCATGTTTCCCACATCATCCCAAAAGGAGACATCGTCTGGTATTACTGTGTTCTTTTATCAACTGCAACATAAATTTTCCAATTACTAGAAAATAACAGTCTCAGAAAGAGACAATTTGACAGTAGCAGTAACATCTACTTCTTTGCATGCAGGAGATCTTACTTTCATTCTAGCTCTGCCACTGATATCGTCTGTGATTGCAAAAATTCAAATGTGCTTCAGTTCAATGTTTGTAAAATGGGATTAGTGACTTTCTCCCTTTTTTTCTTTTTCTTTTTCTTTTTCTTTTTTTTTCCTGATTTCTCCTGTATCTATTGACCAGGACAATGCTGATTTTTGCTTCATTTTTCACAGTGAGGCATCAGCTTAATGTCATGCCCATTGCTGTAATTCAAGTCATAAGTAAGACAGACAGAAACAAACTTCAAAACAGAAGTGCACGGTGACTATTTTTTTATCCAGTAGACACCAAATACAGAAGGTGCTATGTTTATGCAGCTCTTCTTTACCACAGATTGACAAAGATTTATTTTTTGACTGCTAACCAATCTGATTAAATGATTCTTGTCCTGACCAGTCCCCTTGGATCAGAGGCAAGCTTCCTCCTTGATGGATTCTGCTCAGTCATGGGGCCATCTGAAAGGTATGAGCTTTCAAAATACTCAGTTACATTTCTGATATTGTTTTTCTTGATTAAAAATAGTCTCTTTTTCAGTACTTCACTTTATGGTTGTTTTGGGTTTTTTTGGTATCTTTTAACTGCAGCTTCTTACACTTGTTTTGATCCTCTGCCCAGCTCCTGATTCCTGGCTTGTGTTCATAGTAACTCCCATGTTTTTCATTGCGTGATTTTGGCTCTTGGCTTCCACCTGAAAATCTGGCACAAGGTCTTGACTTGTGGCTTGCCTTCTGCTAATGCTGGCCCTCCCGACCAGAAAAATCAATCAATGCCTTTAATTCTATCAAGCAGGTGTCTAAAAGCTACATTCTAGAAAGCAGAGCATGGGTTATTTAACTAATCAGAAATAACTTTCACTGTTACTCATATTAAGGTAGAATATTCTGACCAATTATTTCAGAGTGTCTAACAATGTATTCTGCTTGGTTTTCACTTTTAGCTTCCTCTTTTCAGCATCAGTTTGGCAAACTTTGGTAGGTCCCTTCTGTGCCAGTGAGTCATTCATTGCAGAATTACTCAGCTTCTGTTTACTTTCGACTGGGCTCCACTCCAGTTACATTGAAATATGTTCCTTTGATGCAATAATGATTTGTTTTTCTGGACATCTTATTTGAACTATTGTTCATTTGTTTTCTCCATCTTTCCAGATAAATCTACCACATAGTTAAGGTAGGCAACTGGAATTTATGAAGCCTAACAATAGGATAATAAGGGTCAGCATATTAAAACAGAGGCAGATTCTCCCTCTGCAGTGCTCATACTTTGCTGCTACACTGGATGATTACAATCAGACTGCTCTAATCCAGCTGTGTGTTGCCAGTCCAGAAAGAACCAAGTGTGTTTCACTCCCCTGTCAGCTGCGGAATAGATCAAATATAGTCTGTATGTCTTTAAAATGGATCTGTTCCATAGGTTCAGGTTTAAGTTATGTAGAAGACCTGTAGAAGTTTTAGATTAAGCCATGTTTAATGCTCTTTCATTAGTTGTCCTTACACACAGGAAAATTATACATGGGTTCATAATTTATTGTGAGGTCAAAGATAAAAATACTGCTAGAGTTTTCAAGATACTTCATAGAGGTCTCTAAGATCCATCTTATTTCTTAAGCATGGCTATTGGTTTAATATTGTGTTTTCCTTTTTTTTAACCCATATCCAATCTTCAGAATTTTAAAATCAAATGTCCTTCATTAGTTTGAAATGCATCCTGTCATCTTACCTTGAAAAATTGATATTTTTTCTTTGATGCTTAAAATGTTTTTAATTGTTAGCAGAACATAGTATATGTAGGACTTGATCTAGGAAAGGTGCTGGCAGGAGTCAGTGGTTGTGTCTCCTTTAACATTTTGTTTCAGAATAGCAGTACATCTTTAAATTCTATCTCCAAATTCTGTATTTTTCTATTTACCATGTGTTGTTTTAGTGTCCAAGATGTTTTTAGTTAGTAAAACCTAGATTGGTTACGGAGAAAACTAAACTAGAATATGCTCTTCTGTTTTAATTTACTCTTTCTGTTTTGCATATTACATGTGAATCATATAAACAACTCAAGGAAATAAGTAGGAAACCCGAGTGTGGGTTATGTGTGTTATGCTGACAATTTCAATCTTGAAAATGAAGGAAGGAAGTACTCTGCAAAGTTACCAGCTTCATTCTCATCTTCAGTTCTTTGGCTATTCACTGTCCCATTCTTTCACTTTTCCTACACAACTCCAGCTTCCAGGTGAGTTTTGCAATTGCAGATAGCTCCAAAGTTTGTGTGGTTCTCTATTTGCACATAGCACATAGAGATCAAATAGATCAAGAGTTAGTCCCTTCCCCCCTTGTTTCTGTATTATATGTACATTCTATCAAAAACTATGATGCTACACTCACCAGAACATAAAAAATTACACTGGATTTTTAAAATCAGAAGCATATTTTCCAATTCAATACTCCATGCAAATTAATCATGACAGTAAGTGACAGGAGTCAACTATACCTTCCCAGAACATTTTTTCCTTTTCCATAAATTTTGAGTATATCCACTGCTTGGCCATCCATTATCTTAATTTTATAGCCAGTAATAGCTCTAGTGTGAGATACAGAAATATACCTCAGCCATGGCTTTGCTCCGGGTCTGAACAAGACCTTCTCAGCTGCTCTTCACCCTGCCCATTCTTCCTTACTCTGGGCTTTGGTTTCTCTGGGAAGGAATTCTAGATAGATGGGCTAAGAAGACAGTCTGTGCCTGCCAAAAAGCCTCTTGATCAGAGCGATCAGAAGATCGAGTTAGGGCAACATACTGTGAGGCACACCTGTCTTATGGCTTAAGTGTTGCCAGCATCTTCCATGGATCAGACACTTTCAACACAGCCTTTACTTTTGCCTGTTGCTGATTTTTTGTACTGTATTGGCACTGCAATAGTTTTCCTGTGGAGCAGAACTCATGTGAAAAGACAGTCATGATGTCTGTGCCTTCATCAGTGTAATAACAATTTGTTTGATCAGGTTGTTATGTCTGGAACAGATGATTCTTGAGTTTAAAGAGTATGGAATTAGAAATATTGTTGAATTTGTCTCTCCGGTAATGTATTTTTCCAGCTAAGTTCTTTATTCAGTCTTTCAATACAAGATTGATACAAATTGCAGGGATCGTCCTATGGTGTACATAGGCCTGACGGTTCAAATCATGGAATGTTTTACTCACTGTTTCTGAACCCATGCAAGAAAAGTGTGTTAATTCAATGAGATAAGTGCAATAATTTAAAGTGAGATATATGCCATGACACTTTAAAAATGAAAATATTGTGCAAGTCAAGTCTTGCAGCTTTTAATTTTTCAGCATTTTTTTAGTACAACTTAATAACCCACGGAACTCCCGTTTATACGAGGATAACTGTGTGTTGCATCACAGTTGTTCAATATAATCTGTAAAATTTTTTAAAACAGCAGATAAAATAGAATCCCTAGTGGGTCTTCTACTGTGGTCTGCCACAGCATCCCTTGGAATCATGACTTCTGCTTTGCAAAACATAGGTTTAGGAGCCTTTTTCTAACAAAGACTGTTTTTTTGCCTCAATAATGAATGCTCAGATGGTAATTAAAATGCCATGACTGAATAGTGCATATAAGTGGCTATTTATCTTCCTGCTCTATTGCATATTGTAGTGGAGTTAAGATAAAAATGGAGGAAAAACCCAGCCAGTTTATTTTGTCATAAAGCTCCTGGGATATACTGACAACCAAAGTACATGTTTCAGGAGTTCTGCCAAGGAAGCAGCTAGTTGATCTGGATGATGATGCAAAGATTTGAAAGGAATAACAGATCATGAAATAAAATAAAATTTTAAAAAATAATTTAAAAAAAAAATAAAGGAAAGAAATGAAATTATGGGACTGAATGCATCTTCTTGAAGACACATTGATCCTATGATTCTTGTGAAGCTTTGCTTCTTCATGTGAGATTAAGAAAAGGGAAGTAATTGGTCTAAGAAAAAATACTTAAAAGCTGAAATGAAATGTGGAACTGAAAGCCAAAATGCCCAATTTATACATAGTTTTACCGTTTCAGGATATCTGCAGTTGTTCTAACACAGTGGCATTGTTACTACGGAGCACTATAGTTGCTTTATAGCTTCTGGTTCCCCTCAATACAGACCATTTTCCCACTTCCTAGCTGTGTGAATATTCATGAGCAAAACCTAATCCTCTCCATTTCCTTTCTTGCCCTAAATAGCCTCAGAAGGAAAAGACTGCCTATGACTACTTTAACCCTTAGGATGAAAAGTAATTTGGTTATCTTTTAATTAACCAGTTGAAATGATGGCTGCTATTAACAGCACTCTCCTCCCAGCACCAAATCACAGCACATAAGCAAACAATGCAGATAGGCAGGAGATTTTAACAACTGCCAGCACAGACTAGCCCTTAGATTAAGTAGAGGTATTCATTCCCAACTGTGATATGGACAAACCTCTGCAGTCATTCAGCTGGATAATTTTAAATAAAATTGACAACTGTTCATAGTAGAAACTGAGTTGGCAAGAGTAATAACAGGAACAAAAAGAATAACATTACGGCAAATACAGCCTGTATGAAAATAAAAGAATTCTACGGATTAAATCTTATTTTCTACTTAAAATTACACTCCTGAAGTATTAAATAGCTGGTCATGAATTTGAAGAAATGTGTGTCTTCTAGAATTATGATACTCCAATAAAACTTTTTTCATCTGCAGAAAAATCGAATGTTATTCCTTATTGCCATAAAGTCAAATCAACTCACAGCATCACTCTACAGTAAGAAAGTACTGTTGTTTTGTTTGACAAGGGAAGAAGTTTAAATTACTTGTTCAAGATCACACAGGTAATCTGTGGCAGTACCCAGACTTCTTGGGTCCTGCTGTAATGTTTCACTTTTTAAGCTTATTTCTCCCCTACTCTGACACTTTGAACACACAAGATTTGCTGCCAAATTATCCTACAGCTCATACAGTACTGGTGTCACAACTAGTTGTACCTGAGAATTTGCCCTCTTTCACAACAGTAGGGAGATTTTTTTAATTATTATTTTTTAAATTTAATTCTGTCTTTGTTTCTTGTCTCTCCTGGCTGGCTTACCAATAATGTCATGGTTTGGGCCCAACTCAATAAAAAGAACAGTCCCATGGCATCTCACTCATCTCCACCCACACCCCTCTGCCCGGCCCCACACACACACTCTGGGATGAGGAGGCCAAAGTTCATGGGTCAAGACAAAGGACAAGGAGGGATCTTCACCAGTTAAGGTCCTGGGCAAAAACAGACTCAACTTGGGGAAAACATAATAATTTAATTTCACACTAATCAAACACACACAGGACACAGACAACACACAGAGCAGGGCCTGCATATGTTACCCCACCCCTCAATTCTTCCCGGGCCCAGATCACTTTGTTTCTCTCCCTCCTTCCCCCCGGCGGCACAGGGGGACAGGGGATGGGGTTTAGAGTCAGTTTACAGGCTGGTGGTTCCTGCCATGCCATCCTCCTCAGGAAGAAGGATTCCTTACAGACCTTCCCTGCTTCCCCACGGGGTCCCTCCCATGGAAGAGAGCCCTCCACGAACCTCTCCTTCATGAGTCCTTCCCACGAGGTCTGGAGCTGCTCCAGCCTGGGCTTCCCACAGAGTCAGGGGCTGCTTTGGGAACAAACTCCCCTGGTGCCAGGGTCTTCCAAAGCTGTGTAATCCGAGTCCACTGGCAGCAAATCCTCTGGCCACAAAATCCATGTCCAGTGGTCAAGTTCACCCCTCCTGGTGCCTTCAGGGAATGTCCCACCACGTTCCTCCATGAGTGTAGGGGGACAGCTGCCATCTTGCCACAGGTTGCAGGGAAACTTCTGCTTGGGCACCTTCCCCTTCTTCCTCATTAACCACAAGCACAGCTCTCCTCTTCCACAGCTCAACTCTTCTCACCCCTTCTTCTCTGCTCTGGTGTTACATAAATGCTTTTGTATGTTAATCACTGAGGTGCATCTATTGTTCCTCTAATGGCTCCTTGGCTGGATTTGGGGCAGGGGGAGCTTTTCAGCTTCTTACAGGAGCCACTCCTGACACCCTTCCCTCACTACCAAAAAAACCCAGCAAAACAAACCAGAACAAATGCACATCAAGATTATAAATAAATCTGACTCTAAAAATCTGTAAATAATTAAAATACTGCTTTATGTTTTCCCTTTTACCATTCTGTTTTGGATCAAGGACTCCTATAAGTACTAATTGCTTGCACATTTCAACTGTTTTGTAACATTTTATCTATGCACAATTTCATTCTGTATGCAATTTTAGCAGTCAGCAGCCTAAAGACTCATAAAGTGCCTGACCATATGTTCTCCTACTCTTCAACTTTTAGTACAAAATTCGAAGTATGTATTTTAAAAATATTTTTAGAGCCCTAAACAAATGTTGTTGCTATGCTATGAATAGCTTGTGGAAACATGGAAGCTTTTTTTTTTGAACTGTAATATTTTTGTTGCAATAGAGAAACTGTAGTGAAATAACAGAAGGAAAGAAAAAAGCAAATAAACCTATTTTCCTTCATTTACTTATCACTTATTTTCCTAATTGTCACATGGTTATGAGCTATGATTATATCATATTTATAAACTAAACTGTGTCAAACTCAGTCAAGGCTTCATAGGGAACCAGCAAATAAGATTTAAAAGCAGTAAGAAGTTTGATAATTATTCTAAACTTACTCTGATTTTGTATTGATCCATTACCTGACACCATGTTCTATGCCACTAATACAAGTATTTAATAAATCAAATTACCAAATCACTTATGTAACACCAAAGAACTTATTAATGATACATTCTAGTTTACACCATCTATATTCTGTAGTGATTCCATTTGTATTCTCCATGCTTTTCCTCAAAAAAAAAGGAAAAAATAAATAAATTTACAGTTAGATTATTCTTGTCAGTGTGGCAAGTCTCATTCTATTGTTTCTGACCCTATTTTTCCATTCCGTGGCCTATTGTTTGTTGGGGGGTTTTTTTGTGTTTGGTTTCTTTGTGGGTTTGTTGATTTATTTTATTTTATTTTTCTAACATCCTTTTCATTACATATTGATGAATCTTGGTTCTGGTTTGAAATATCCCAGCCTTCTCCTTGTCTGAGCTTTTACTACATGTTTGCAGGTTGAGACGAAGATAAGAGCCACTGGCAGAAATTCAACAGTCATAAAACTTCATTGTACATAACCAATTCAAAAGGAAATATTTTGATAAAAAGCATGAGTAATTTTACTTCTATACCAATTCTAAGTTCAACATCTCAAAAATGAAAAATGAAGGCCAAATAGGGGAAATGTTAATTCAATGTTATTGACATATTATGGAAAAAACGCAACATTTTAGATGTTTCCACCTTAATGTTTTCTTGAAATTAATTTAAAATCTCTCTTCTTCCCTTGCTTTGGTATGCACTGTCTAAAGTGATTTGAAACGTGTTCAATTACTCAGCCTAAATGATCCAGCAGTAAAAGAAATTACCAAAGGTATTGATGATATAGCCAGAGTTACACAAAGAGTCAGGATTATGAGATGATCCAATAAGCCTGAGAAGCATAAGATAGGGTACCACTGGGAAAAGATCTTGAAGCCACAGAACTGTATGGTTATGCTTGAGGGACTGCAATCTGAACAAATCCTCAACATCCTACAAAAACTTCTCTACCAACCTCTTGAGTTTATTGCTATTATTG
This sequence comes from Chaetura pelagica, assembly GCF_000747805.2. Taxonomy (NCBI): domain Eukaryota; kingdom Metazoa; phylum Chordata; class Aves; order Apodiformes; family Apodidae; genus Chaetura; species Chaetura pelagica. Next base: position 5,079,684 of record NW_009970718.1, on the reverse strand, counting down.
TGCCACCATATAGTACAAACAAAAGAGGACCTACAAATTTCTGGAAATTTCTGGAGGTGAAATGCAACACCACCATAATCACTCTTAGACAGCTTGTATAGGAAACGAAAATAAGAGGACAACAGAAGTAGCTGCTACTTATTTTTCTGGAGACAGCTTGTGTCTAGGTCTTGCTTATTTTCTCTTTGATACAGTCTTAGGCTGTCACTGCATGAGTACACATTTCAGAACTGAAAGCTTGTGGATCTCCACTGTATGAAGGAAAGGGAACACAGTTATATTCCAAATTTCTTTTTTTTTTTTTCATGACGCAAAATAATTATTATTTTAGGATTTTAGTTTGCTCTTACATCACTTCCACAATTTTAAGCACACACACTAAAACAGTAAACTCAAAAACTTAAAACTTTGTATTTTCTTTGACTTAAAAATGTTTTAAGTCTAAACTTAATGAAACAGCTGAAGATATCACTTAATACAAGAATGTCTATATTGAAAAAGTGAACTTTTTCTCCAAGAAAATGGGGAATTTGGTAGAAATCCAAATGGCAGTCTTAAACTCAGACCAACTCTGCTTCACTCCTACAGAAAATCTAACATCATAAAAATCTATCAGCATAGAAAGCTGTATGCTGCCCTTTTTTACATTAGCCAAATCCAGGTCACCTGTGTAATTCATTAATAAAAATGGGGAAATAATCTAGCTCCAGGACATACATTAGAAACTCAATTTCTCCATCTCCATTCCTTTAGAATATAGGAAGTTTAGTCAAACAAGGATATAACATTAAATTCAAAGAAATATAAGTATTGTGTAGCAATCCAGGGTGGAATATTTTCCATAAATCTATTATAATATAATTTCTTACATGTTTTTGATTTAGAATAATAATGAGAAATTAAGAAGATACTCTTTTGGGAAAAGGAATGAGAGAAACTACCTCTACAACCTTAGAAATTTTTTAAACATGTGAAGTAGCACTTTGGGTCTCAATACTTCCAACAAGTGAAATGAGAACAAATTAACTTTCATACTGAATGATTTTAGACAAGAGGGTTGAGAAAGTAGAGGGGGAAAAGGAAGCTTTTTGAACAAAAAATAATACTTTATTTTCAACAATGTAGAGGATTACTGTGTTTGTTTGCATCCTGTTCTGTGCCAATAATTATAGCTTTCAGTTATATTTCTTATCAAAGTTAATATCTTTTTAAAAGACCCCTAATTTATGACTGTTAGCACAAAGTTTTGATATTAGATTTTTATCAGCAGGACTTTCTTTTTTAAGCTGCCATCCATAATCCTCTGCTAGTTTTAACTGGTTTCAGTGGCTGAGTTGTTTTTAGGAGTGATAAGGATTTTAAGGATTCAAATTTCTATTTTTCTTCAAAACACAGGAAAGATGGTCTATAGAAATCAAAGGTCATCTGAGAAAATAGAGCCTACTAGCAGTTAAGTCTCTCCCATAAATAAAGAATTATTACTCACATAAATTCATTAGAAACTCTTGATATTTAGGTATTCATAGCATGTGTTTGCAATTAACTAAGGAATGACAACATGACCAATGATTTCCTTAAGCATTAGCACAGCTAAAATGAAATCGAATATATTTTTATTGCAAAGTGATATCCCATTAACTTCTCATTTCTGACCCTAACAGGATAAAATGTCCTCAACTTTTACTGAAATATCCGTGATCACCAAAATCAGCTAAATTGTGGAATCATCATAGAACCACCAAATGGCTTGGGTTGGAAGGAACCTTAAAGATAATCTAATTCCAACCCCCTGGTATGGGCAAGGACACTTTCCACTAGAGTAGGTTGTTCAAAGCCCCATACAAACTGAACCTGAACACTTTCAGGGAATGAACATCCACAGTTTCTCTGGGCAACCTATTCCAGCCTCTCACCACCCTCACACTAAAGAATTTCATCCTAATGTCTAACCTAAACCTACCCACTTCCAGTTTAAAGCCATTCCCCCCCCATCTTGTCACTAAACACACTAGTAAAAAGCCCCTCCCCAGCTTTCCTGTAGGCCCCTTCAGGCACTGGAAGTCCACTATGAGGCCTCCCCAGAGCTTTCTCTCTTCCAGGCTGAACAACCCCAACTCTCTCAGCATGTAGTCATAGGAGAGGTGCTGCAGCCCACTGATCATCTTTGTGGCCCTCCTCTGGACTTGCTCCAATAGCTTTGAGTCCTTCTTGTGTTGGGGCCTCCAGAACTGTGCCCAGTAATCACAGAATATTAAGGGTTAGAAGGGACCTCCAAAACTCGAGTCCAACCCCCCTGCTGGAGCAGGACCAAAAAAACCACACACAACTAGGGCAGATCACTCAGAAAGGCATACAGACAGGTCTTGAAAGTCTCCAGAGAAGGAGACCCCACGACCTCTCTGAGCAGCCTGTTCCAGTGCTCTGTAACCCTCAGAGTAAAGTTCTTCCTCACGTTAAGGTGGAACTTCCTATGCTCAAGTTTGAGTCCATTGCCCCTCATCCTATCACAGGGCACAAGTGGAAAGATCTTGTTCCTGTCTTCTTGATGCCCAGCTCTCATGTATTTGTAGACATTAATTAGATCCCTCCTCAGTCTTGTCCTCTCTAGACTGAAAAGCCCCAGGTCTCTTTCCTCATAAGGCAGGTGTTCCAGTCCCTTAATCATCCTTGTAGCCCTCCATTGGACTCTCTCAAGTAGATCCTATACTCCACGTGGGGTCTCACAAGAGCAGAGTAGAGGAGGAGAACCACCTCCCTTGACCTGCTGTCCAGTCTGCTTTTGATGCAGCCCAGGACCTTTCTGGATTGCATTTGCACATTATCAGTCGATGTTGAGCTTCTCACCCACCACCACTCCCAAATCCTTCTCCTCCGGGCTGTTCTCAATCCATTCACTGCCCAGCCTCTATTTGTACTTGTGATTTCCTCAATCTAGGTGTAGGACCTTGCACTATGCTTTATTGAACTTTGTGGGGTTGGCATGGGCCCATCTCTCAAGCCTGTCAAGATCCCTCTGAATAGCCTGCCTTCCCTCCAGCATGTCAATCACACCACATAGTTTGGTGACATCAGCAAGCTTGCTGAGAGTGCACTCAGTTCCACTGTCCATGTCACCAAGAAAGATGTCAAAGAACACTGGTCTCAGTAAGGACCCTTGAGGAATTCCTCTCATCAATGGTCTCCATTTGGACCTTGACCACTAGTCTTTTAGTGCAACCATCCAGTCAATTCCTTGCCTACAGAGTGGTCCATCCATTGATTCTGTATCTTTCCAATTTAGAGACCAAATAAATATCCACTGTATTGAATAATCAGTATGAAATACTGAGATAAAATACATCTGAGAATCTTTGAAATCTCCTGCTATGTTCTCAGCCCCCTTATTCTTCATACATAGCTGTTGGCTGACAGTTGATGCTACCATCAATCAAGGATCTCAGAGAAATACTTACACCTAAAGTAAGCCCTAGGCAAAATAACATAAATGAACTTTAAACTTCTTTAGCTTTTTGGCTGCCTTTCTTAATAGCTATTCTTAAGAGGGTTCAAGCCAGACTAAGCTATTCATCTCATCTTAAGTAACTCAGCCATGGGAAGCCATTTATGTCCTCTTTTTGGAGCAGAGGACACTATTTTTCTATATTTGGTTGAAAATATTAAGTAACTTGACTCAGACTACAAAACTTAAGAAACTCATTTTCTGCCTTTTTTTTTTTTTTTTGAGCAGATGATAAAAAAATGTGGTTTGTTGGGTGTTTTCTTTTTTTCCTTTGCTCTTCCTTAGCTACCTGCTTGTGTATTCATTACAGTTTCTCAGTATCTGAGCCAATTAATAGGAAAAACTCTTACAAATTTGGTCAAAGACTGACCTCAGTCAAAATTAGACTGCAGTTTATTTCAGTCATAACAATTGTAAGAGAACACGGAACGTTTTCTTTCTTTAAGAGCAGAAATCTATTTGAACATCATGACCTACAGAAAAAATGCTGTTTGACCATGGCTGTAGAGAGGTTAATGAGTTTTGCTGCAATCCCATACAGTGTTATAGAAACCAAGACTAGTGGAAACGTTTGTGAAAAGTTCATTAATTTATTGTCAATGTACTGGGTAGAGTTAAGAAGCTGGATGACATGACTGCATTTTCGCCTCCCCAGACAGTTGTCATAAGCTAATAAGTGCCAGGGGAGAAAATCATAGTGAAATATGCCCACACTATTATGTCTTCTCAAGAGTGCAGCCTTCTCAAGTACATCAGCCTTCATATTCCCTTTATTTTGAACAATAAAAACTCTCCTGAGTCAAGTTTGATGCAGGACTGTGTGGTTTTCCCTCATGGATGACACCACAGTGACACTACAGCAAAACATTAAAAAGATGAAAATCACCCTTTACGGAGATTTTATTTCATTGGTCACAAAGACTGAGCAACCTTCAGGGGGATAATTAATATTTTTCTTCTAGGTCTTGTCATGAAGTTCATCAGGCCTGTACTGACCAGAAAGGGAAATGCAACAAGGATAACTCACACTGACAGGCACTCATGACCACGTTACACAGAGCTTGTCCCCTACCTGCACTGTGGCAGATGTGGCTTGGTAAAATCCAGTCCAAGGAGGAAGATGGAACCCCCCATGAAGAGCCAAGAAGCAAGCTAATAACTGTGCAAATGAAGCAACCAAAAATCTAGCTCTTTAGCTGGCTCCTGACCTCTTGGTTCACCAGTGCAGATATACAGTAATACCTGGAACAAGTTGTTCCCAGACAATATTAAGATTTGGAAACCACTTGACAGCATCTGCTCAAACACATTCACAGAATCATAGAATGACAGAATGGTTTGGGTTGGAAAGGACCTTAAAGATCATCTAGTTCCAACCCTCCTGCATGGGCAAGGACACCTTCCACTAGACCAAGTTGCACAAAGTCCTGTCCAAGCTGGTCTTGAACACCTTCAGGGAGGAGGCATCCACAACTTCCCTAGGCAACATGTTCCAGTGTCTCACCCTCCTGACAGTAAGGAATTTCTTCCTAATGTCTAACCTAAATCTCCCCTCTTTCAGTTTAGAACCATTACCTCTTGTCCTATCACTACACACCCTTGTAAAAAGTCTCTCCCCAGCTTTCCTGTAGGCCCCCTTCAGGCACTGAAAGGCTGCTATAAGGAGCCTTCTCTTCTCCAGTCTGAACAGCCCCATCTCTTTTAGCCTGTGTTCATCAGAGAGGTGCATTCCCT
>NW_009970718.1:5056692-5074401 GCF_000747805.2 Chaetura pelagica | reverse complement strand
TATTGTAGCTCCTGTATTTTATAACTGGAAGTGAGTTGCTTCATGTATGTCCTTGTCCTTAGAAGAGTAAACCATGGTGGCAATTGTGCCTCAGATAACACTGCTGAAGTGGCACAAGCGTTCATTTATATTTTTTATTCAAGATTCAGTATAATGGTTGAAGTCATAGGCCCTAAGGAAATCTGATATTTTACATTTCTGTAATATATTTGTTTGCTTACTTATACATCCCAGTCCCAGTCCTGAAGAAGGACTGATTTTTTTTGACTTCTCAGAATCTTTATGAACCTAAAGCTCATGAGGGAACAAGAGGGGAAAACTTCATCACTCTTATCAGATGGTAGACTGTCCATTTGGCATTCTGCCTGGAAACTTGCAAACTCAATTAAATGCACATATGGTTCATAGCAGGCAGAATCAGTCTTTGCCAACACACATCCCTCTTACAGCACTTCCAAACTGTACCCACGCTAGATAGCTTTTTCCACATAGATGATTTTTTCCACTTCTCCAGCAGCATCAGCTCAGCATATTGTCTTCTCTGCCCTGGAAGGACACAGGGAAGAATGCCAAGATGAACATCAGTTTGAACTCCACAAGGGTGATTTTGCTATTGAGGAGCTTTTGTTGAGGAAGACAGGTATGGAGATACCTAGATTTAATGAGCAGTGTTGGTGGAATTAATAAATCTTCTCAATACTCCCTGAAGCAGCTGCTCTATTTTGAAATAATGAGCATATGGTTTCATTATATTTCATTGATTTGATCCCCTTCAGCTAAAGAAATATTTCAGGGGAATGCAAACAACTTACACAATTTCTGCATATTTCTCACTCCCTTTATTTTTCCTGGCTAAACAGAAAGTGACTAGCATGTAAAAGAAAGAGCCAGAGGCAGCATTCACATTTCTTAATGGGGGTTGTATGAGGGGCAATGGGGCCTCTGACAATAATGAGGGCTTGTGCATGCCTTGAAGTTGCAGTGCTTGGGAGATCCCTTAAAGGTTTTGGTTCTGTGAAAGAAACTGTGAAAAAAAAAAAACAAGCTCAAGCTGGACTAACCCTACTTATAAGCTGTATTCGTTATTTGAAATTTCTCTCCAGAGGCAGGGAACAGGCAGGGAGGAGGGTGAGAAAGCATCAAAGCAGCTTCTTGATCTAACACATTTAAAATTTGTAGAAAGGAAGTTGAGGGATAATTTTAAATTGTCTGTGAGAATGAACCTTTCAAAGCAAAGTGAAGCATTTTTTACTTTCTCAGTTGCTAGAGTCATTTCCCCACCAAGCTGTTTCAAATGGAAACGGTATTCAATATTTTATCTACTGTGCATACTGCTACTGATAGAAACGGAATTCTGAAGTGAAAGTGAAGTCAAAGTGAAGCAAAACTCACCTGCAATTTTAAAATAAGATCTTTCTGGAAACTGATTGCTGGCAGCTGCAAGCTCACAAGCTATCTTTTTAAAGGAGCCAAAATAAATAAGGAAAACTTACACAGGTTTTCATTAGGTAACTAGATAGGCTTGGCAGCTCTGGGGTCTCCAGGGCAGGAGCCTTTCCTGGAAAGGCTGGTGACTGACAGGGAAATACTGTGTTCTGCTCTCTCAACAGTAAGGAAGATGTACATTTTGCTTCCACTCCTTATTCATTGTCACTACAGTATTCTGCAATATACACATAATGGTATGTTCTACCTGTATATGAGTATGTTCCTTAAGTATATATTTTTGTATAAGTGCAAATATACATATGTATAGATATACAGAATAGATTTTCTGAACAGCAAATTGTGTAATAGCTATTGACAAGATTGTGTTTCTCTACCTGAAAAGGCTTTTTTTTTTCTTTTTTTTTTTAAAATAAAATCTGATTTTAAGCATCTCCTTGAGACTTAGAGATATTTTCCCATGCTGCTATTTTAGGAGGGAAGAAATCCAACTCTTTTGTGATGCTGAAGCAGCTTACTTCTTCAGCTGCCAGAAATGCCTAATGTTTCATCATGTAATCATTAACATTGTGAAACCAAAGCAAAAGGATTCACTTCCAGGTGTTCACCACATTGAAACAAATAAGCTCTAATTGTAGATCCAGGCCTATAAACTACAAAACTAAAAGGAAACTCATGGTGGTAGTTTTCATACATAAGAATTCAGTGCTTCTTAGGATAAGAAGCTGTATACTTCTGTTTCAAGCAGATATAAAAGTTGTCTGTGTTTTGATGGATTGCAAATTGATACCTGGACCAGTCAAAGCCATCTTTTTCTCTCTTCCAGCAAGCAAAATAAACTTGAACATCACAAAAATGAAACAACTCCATCACAGAATACCAGTCTTTAGAAAACAAATTAATCTCCCCTGCCCTTAAAGTATATCAGAAATATTACATTTGCTATCAAACTAAATTACAACATTTATTTCAGCCTCGGTGGTCCTACAGAGATTGTGGCACAGTGATGTCTGCTCTTTATTTGTGACATGCAAGTGGCAGGGAGATAGATGAATGCAGCACCTCTCTTTTTGTGACATAATCCATACATTATTAATTTTTGTTGTTGTTGTTGCTCTAAAGCTGTGAAACAGATCCCATTCTGAACTGAAAATCACTGTTCTGATATGAGCAGATGCAGTCCCTGAGCTATCCAGTCAACTAATTAATGCTGCATAATTTAATAAAGGATGGTAATTACTCAGTTCTCCCCATCTTGTTCCCTCCCTGCTAATGATAACATTATCAAGCCTAGGCAGGGGGTAGTGAGCATTGTGTGTGTGTGTAGGGAGATAATTTACAAAGAAAGGATGAGTAAGCAGATAAAGCAATAGTTCACCCAGGAACAGGCTTCTAAAATCTTCAGATTTCTTATTTAGGGGGAATTTGCAGAATGAAGTGCATTAAGCAGAAAGTAATGACAACAGCATCATTAAAAGAGGCAGAGTGAACGTACAGGAAAGTTTGTCTTCCATGTGTTTGTCTATCAAATGTTGTGCTACATTTCATTTTTATTAAAATCTTGTTTGGCAGGCAAATGTACTTGTGGACAGAAAAGGAAAGCCACTTCCACAGGCTTTTTCTTCTCTCCTTTGTTACCTCTAAACGGGCAATAGTTGATGTCAGTTATAGCAGGATCAGTAGCAGCAGCAGAGATAGTTCCTGTAGGCATTCTTCAGTGTCCCACCATATGGTGCAAATTTTAACTCATTCAAAGAAAGGTGCCAAAAGGTGCTGCAAGCAGCAATGTATTAATCCAAACTTCTGAAAACTCAGCCTGGCATATAAATTCTCTTTTACATAAAAGATCTCAGAGGAGTCCAAGCACAGCTATATATCCTCTATCTTACCAATAGATTATTTAATTTATTACAATATGGTCACATAAACTCTACATTTTTACCTTTTCATTTGGTAAATGATTCTCAGACCTCTCAGGATTTATTTCTTTTTTATTTTTTTAAAGTGAAAAGAAGCTAGGCAATAGCAAGCTATATAATAATGACACTACTGGCAAAAGCTGATAAGAAGAGGAAGAAAATGAAGAATTTTTGCTAAATTAACAAGATTCTCCTATTTAAAATACATGTTAATTGTATTATCATCCTAGAACCTGAAATGCTATATTATTGTTTTCAATGTCTGATTTTTAGATACATTTACAGCCTAAATATCTGATTGAGGAAAAGTTCCTATATAAGAGGGATAAATTCAATTATTTATTACTCAACTTTAGAACATTTTTAACAACTTTCTATTTCTACACTTTATAATACTGTTGAAACAACTAATCTAAATTTAAGAAATTAAGTATGAAATGTTGGGGTTTTTTCTTGTGTGCTCCATAGATGTAAAAATATATTTTATGGCCACAAAATAGACTGAAGCATAGATGCCATTGTTTTCAACTGGAAGCCTGTAAATCTAACCTCATATAGATTCACCTCTCACTTTCAGCCTAATTAATAGAATCATAGAATTGTTCTAATTGGAAAGGACCCTTCTGAACATGCTTAGCCACCTTCTCAAGGAGGAATAAGGACACTATAAAGGAAACTTCAGTGAGCAATGAAATGTTATCCAGGTTTTCTTGGAGGCTTTGTCTCCTGGGCCTGTTATTTATATTCCTACTGAGTCCATTCTTCCCTCTAAGAAGCAAACTAACAAAATAATTTATTCCTTTCAGAAATAAAAAAAAATTCTCTGTGGTTTTGGGTTGGGTTTGTTGGGGTTTTTTTGTGTTTTTTTTTTTCCCGATTCTAGAAATTAAGACAGTGACAGCAATGCAGCAGCTACTCCAGATTAACTGTTCCATATCTGACATGGAAGAGGTAGGAGATGTTAATCTGTTTCTTTTCCCCATTCGCCAAACTGTTGGCAAAGGAAAGACAAAGGGTATCTATTTACATTCTGCAGCTGGGGGTTAGGGAAAAAAAGACACTAGAAAAACTGAGATTTTCCTCCCAGTCTTATTAACCATCAGTCTATTCATACAGTCTTCCTCTGATAGGACAGGCAAGAAACAGCAATAATATTTTTCTTCTTTCTGTGAACTCAAAAGCTCCTTAGCATCCATTATACGCACTATACCATGAATCAAAACTCCTCAGGTCTCTTTTTATTAAACCAATCTCTTGAGACCATAAATGCTTGAAGTACCATAAAAACATGAATCACAGTTAATTTCCTTATGTGGAGGAAAATAAAGTTTTAAAGAACCAAATACTAGAAAAAGGTATGGAACAAATTTCCATGAAAGATCTGGTGAAGATCTTGAAGGAAGGTAGTATTTTTAGAAATAAAAGATATCTAAATTGTGTAACCTGTATGTGATGTCTGTGGTTTAAAAGCAGTCATAGTCTCTACATGATGGTAATTCTGGATGTGATGGTGAAACAAACAGAATTAGATCAAACTAAGTGATATTAATGCATTTACAGTCAGGAACATGAGGAATATACATGTAAATTTCTTCATGCTTCAGGAAGAACCTGGGGAAAGCTCAGGCTAAAGCATAATAGAAGATAACAGAATCCGAGCTGTTTAAGACAAAATATGAAGTTCTTTAAAGCACTCTGGTTTCACCAGAAAGTTTAACCTTCTATGTCACTAGATGGTCATTAGAAACCTGACAGCTGAGATGTACATATAATAGTAGTCTCAAACAAAGGAAAGTCTGAAAGAGGAGACACAAAGATAAGTCTGAAACCAGACAAATCATTCTGGCTGCAGAAGACAAACGGTGCTTTAAAAATGAGTAATGCTAATTTCCAATGACTTGGCTAAAGGGAATTAAGTATACTTGTGGAGGAAAAGATGAGAATTCCTTTAAAACTTGTTAGGTATTAACTTAATGAGGTGTTGATTTGCTTCTCCTGTCAGCAAGCTCTGAAGCCCGTGACTGGGCTTGGACCATGGCTTTCTTTTCATTACAAAATACAGCCTGGCCTTGTATGCATATACAGAGTGAATTTTAAACACCTGCCTAGTAACATTCAAGTTTACTGAAGCAGAAGATCTCAACAGAGAAGCCTGTCTGAAATCCTTCACAAACATAAGATGACTGGAATACAGTAGTCCCACATCACAATGCCATCAGTTTAGGAAAAAAATATTAATATATCCCTCTTACTTTTCTGTAACCTTGCCATGACTATATTAGAACACAGTCTAATTTTCCTAGGTCTGAGAATGGCAGGCTTGAGGGTATAGTATGCTATATTGTGACAGGACCATTTTGGTGTATATTAAACATTATGTGCACCTGTCATGTTGTATATAGATAACACTAAGAAGAAAAAAATGTACTTCATAAAGACTTTTCAAGTTTCAAGTCCTGTTCATTTTGTATGAAATCTAATGTTTGTTTTGTATGAATTGCAAAATATCAAAACTCTGTCAAAAATATTTTAAAGATATTTGGGAACCACTGAAACAGTGAAACAAAGAAACCCAAAGTATTTTACTTATGAAAACTGTGAAAATTGAGTATTTTCAAGGTATCAGAACTTATTTCTTTTTTTCTCCTTGTTTCTTCTTCAGAATACATGTATCAGGGCTGTAGAAGCATTCATTGACAGACCACAATTTACTATCAAGGTGTTTCTGACAAGCTGTAGTATGAAGATTTATTTGATTTATTTTTGTTTTCTGCCAATAGCACATGTAAAATAGAGAAATGCAACTGCAGTATTAAACGATATTGATTAACTTATACTTCTCATCTTTGCCTCTAAAGCCTATAGATGCATCTCTATGGTAGTCTCCATTGTTATATGCAAATACCTGACCTAGTGCCTCCAACTGATTTCCAGGCAAGAAAAATATTGTTCTCTTTCTAAATTTCCATTAATGTCATTTGTGTTTTGTATAGTTACACCGTTCCTTCCCTCAGGATTGCTGACCTAACCCTTCCCTGAAAAAGGGCAATTTCTAATATGTGTTGGTAATTAAAGAACATTTCTTTTCTACACTGTCTCTCACTCTCTCATTAGGTTAATTAGTACTTTAAAGTAATAAACGTAAATTTTAAAGCAGAATGGACTGCAAAAGCAACACAAAATCAACCAATGATATATATATATATCTCTCAAACAAAAGGATACCTAAACTGTCAATGATGAAATTGATAGTATATTGAGTTTGTTCTAAATGGTAATACTTCATTGTCTCCCTTTCTCCAAAGCCATGTTTTTCAGTGTCTGGAACACATAAATTATACCTTTAAGCTGAGTGTTGCTATAATTGGATTGTCAGGACTGGTCCACGCAAAAGCCTCCATTAATCATAGGCAGAGGGTAGGCCCCAGAAAATTTTCCTTTATCAACAAGTTGAGAGTCTAAGGTCATTGGCTTACATTTTTTTAAGCTGCTTGTGATTCCCTTTGCCAAGCTGCAATGACACTTAAATGATCAAAGCTGCTTATAAAGGCTGTTGCTATGTGTGAGCAGATTTGAATTTAATAAAGCTTGTAGGAGATAAATGTATATTCTGCTAAGACTGCTTAAATATGTTGCTACGCTAAAGCACAAGACTGAAGCCTAACAATACACTGAGCTGCCTGCAGCACATTGATCAGAATTTACTGATTTTATCATTACTGTTTGGTGGCAACTAAAATACTGCAGTGCAAGTGAGGCCTGATTGATCAAAGTGAATATGGTGAAATGAAAGCTAATAGAGGAGCTCATGAACTTTACAGGTCTGCAAAAAATCCCACAGTACTGACTGTGCCTCTTCCTGTATTGAATTGCATACTTGCCAGAGAGGGATGCGAGAATCAGATTTGGATTTCCCAGATAACTTCGTTATTTAAAAACTTGGTTTTATTCTTAAAAAAAAAAAAAAAAAAAAGACAATAAATTTCATGCAGCCAGAATCTTTTAGGGGATACAATTGTTACAATAGTTCAAACTCAGAACCAGATTTTTTAATCCCTGTAAAATAGTGTCTGTTGGGCAAGGCATTTTTTTAATAAAAATAAATAACAATATCTTGACCCAAGAAGCTTTAGAAGCAGATGAAATGCCTGTGGATTAAAGTAAAGCTTTCATAAACTCTGACTTCTTGGGCCAGGAATCTTTCTCCAGTTTTATTGCAAGTGAATTGTGGATGTTACCTTATAAAATTGCAGACATAAAACACAATTTAAAAGTTGTTCCATGGTTACCAATTAATATGTAATATGCTGATAGTAATTTGATAGCTCTGAAAGAGCAATAAAAAATATTTCAATGAAACAAAGCATCACTATTTTGTATTATGAGCCCAAATAGCGAAAAGCCACTCATAACAAGGCAAAGAATATATTAAAGTAATACAGTGTTATCTCCCAAATATTCATGTACTGCCTTGGAGAGCTTAACTCTGTGCAGCCCACAGCAGCTGACCTTACATGGCTAAATCTCTGTAGGACTTAGAAGATGGCATATCTTTTCAGGAGATATGTGTGGTTTTTTTAATTGTTGCAAGTCGTAGCTCATTTTTAATATGACAATATTACAGAAGGAAGTCTCTAACACTAAGTGTAGTTTTGATAGCACATAACAATTATGAATATTATTGCTTATGGATAACACAGCAGGAAAATGCATAGAATTTGGTCATAATAGCTAGCAAAAGATGACAGACTACCTAGTTCTGCTGCTCAGTTTGTCTCTTCATATCAGTTGCTATTATAATTCCTGTCAGTCTGTTCCCCTATGTTCTGATCTACACCCAACTGCTAAACATGTCCTGTACTTGAATTGCCACTTAACCTTTTCTGGACATGAAACCACTTGTTATGGATATTATGGCAATCTTATGAGTCGGTATATTAAAAATAAATAAATAAATAAATAACACTACTGAGAAGTCAGGTGCTGTGATTCAGTGAGCAGATGTTTTCAAAAGGGGCAAGATGTACTTTTCTACTCTGCTTTTAGAAGAATTCTACTGTGATCTTAGCATTCCATACTACTTTATTGTGCATAAACATCTCCTATTTCTTCTGTCCTTAGAGATAGATGAGTGGCAGTTATTCACTTAGTGAAATGAAGGATGACGTGCTATTTCATCTCATTTACTCAAAGAAAGCATAGAAGGGAAAAAAAAGTCTCTAAGACCTCAAACATCTGCTGGTGACAAATTATTTCAAATCTCCTTTGGAATTATTAATAGCCACTACTGCAATTTCAGCTCTTCCCAAGTGAGGGAAAACTTTTTAAATGAGTTAGTGCAGTGAGTGGGTGGTGAGAAACTCCTTGACATATCTTATGCATTTTTCATCATTATTTAATGCAATTATTTGTAAAGAAAGAGTGCAACAGCAAAGATTCCCTTTCAGTTCCTTAAAGTCTACCTTACTACACTTTAATTTCCTTATTAGCTCTTCAAAGGAATGCACATGTTACTGTTTTTCTATAGTTTTAGATTATCTGATTTGGAGATTAAAATTGTAAAAGCAGCTCACAGCCCAAAGTCACCCTTTGCTGCGTGAGGAGGGGGAAATCTTTTGCCTTACTTCCTGAAATTACTCAGAACTGATGTAGGATAGAAGCTGGGTCTCAGGTGGGTACACAAAAGTTCTTTCACAAAGCACAAGGAGTCCTGGTCAATTTTCTTCACTTTATCTAGCACTTTGCTGTTTAATTTCCATGTGAGACTAGAGAGCAAACCATAAAAGTAAGCCAGTATGATTGCTTTACAAAATGAAAGTGCCTCTAGGACTGATAGACTCTGCCACTGGACAGATGATGTTATACATGGTAAGGATATTTCTCTGTAGGATTCCTACTGTTTGTTTGTTTATTAAAAATAGTAATAATTTTCAGCCCGCTCCATAAAGCAGGTCATCAGTAAGAACACTTAAAATAAAGAAAAGTCCATGTTAACAGCCATAACTACTGAATACTGAATAGTCATGCTCCTGCTTAAAATCTTGCCAGTTAGTTGTATGAGGCAGCTGCCATTACTGTGTATTTCAGAGCCCTTCCTGAGGCAAAAGATCCTTCAACTGCAGTGGTATTTTTATTTAGTTATAGGCAGAATCGGAAAATGTTCTGTTGTAGCCAACAAAAATTCTAGCTAAATGCTGAGAAAGCATCAAGCTGGTTTCCTGGAATATTCAGAAAGGTCATGGAAAGTCACTTCCACAGGTGGTGTTTTTTTGAAGAGGCCTAACTGATAGAAAAGGGTGGAACTGGTTAACCATGTGTACTGTGCTGTATGTAAATGTCTCATTTTTGCAGAATTTGTGTGTGCATTTCAGGAGTAGAACCAGTGAGGCTGATACTGCAAAAGAAATGAACCATCTTGAAACACAGGTATGCCTTGTGAAGTCTTATTGGAATATCATATCTGTTTGTAAATACCCATGAACAAAACAGTCATCCAAATCAGTGGCTCTCCTTTCTGCAAGGTGAGCTATATTTGTCAGGCATGTGTCAGAAGTGATTTATTATATCATCTTGCATACCTTGTGATATCCAAGATGTGTGCACAAAGATAGCAGGTATGATAAAGAATTTGTTATCCACTTTAAGTCTTCTGGAAGAGCTGTTGCAAGACAGCTGAGAAGTTTAAGGGGACAGAAAATTATGAGAAGAACTGATGTTTAAGGCAAGAAATCTGACCCAAAGTGTTTTGCTGTTTGTGAAAGTTTCCTGGCTCTGAGCAATGAGCCTACCATTTTCAGGATTCCCCAGTACTTGATGGCTCTGTTTCTATTCCTGCTTATGTGTGGTTAGAATTCAATAGAGATGTGTCTTCCAGAAAGCCTCACAACTGCATGTTCTAAAATGATCATGTTAGTTTATAGAGTTCCGCAAGTTGAAGAACTCAGCTGCTGTGCAGGAAGGGTGTGCATGAGTAATCTCTTACATTTATGTATTTCTCTCTTTCAAGTCCTTTACTAAAAGGAACAATTTCACTGTGCCTCAACAGTCATCACACAGACTAGAAATTCAAACACTAAAAAGAATCTATCATTTTTTTATATTCTAAACTGAATTTCAATATTATTTTTCATGTTTTTCTCACTTCATGTACATCAATCCAAAATGTATCACTACAGAAATCCCACTTCTTTGCACTGTTAAGCAAACAGCTGTTGACAAGTGAATCTTTACTACCAGCAGTGTTGTGATCAGACAGATGTCTTTGTCTTGCCAAGCCTTTACTACTAGATAATGGACATAGATTCATTTCTTACACGTCTGCAAGAAAAAGAAAAAAAAATAACCAAAACTGTGTAAGACTGAGGAAGTGGCCCTTTGTGCTAGTGATGTCCACTTTGAAAATACTGAAATGACATCCTGAAATTGTATTCACTTCTAATCAAGCTGGAGTTCTTCTCACCATGGAGATATTAAAAGCTCTGTACAAGTCAAACTTCTGCGTGTCATGTCTGTGTGATCTCGTCTTTCTTGCAAACCTCAGTAAATATCAGTAAACTAAGAGGCGGAATAAGGCTTCAAAAATCAAAAGGTTGTTTCAAAGACAAAACGAGTAATCAGAAATAACAGTAGGTTAGGTTTAGGCTGGATATTAGGAAAAGATCAGCCTACACAATGAGGGTAATTAAAACCTGGAATAGATTTCCCAGGGAGGAGCATAATAAACATCCATGGGGAGCAAGGGAAATATCTCTGGAAGTTTTTCTCTTATCTTGATTTAGAAAAGTAAGTCATGCAAGGTTCTTTCAAGAATAGCTTGAAGATAGATGTTCTTGCTATGGGAAAGCAGTTGAACTAGATGACCTGTCAAGGCCTTGATGAGTTCTATATTCTACAATTTTATAAAACCCAAATTATTTTTTAGCACAGAACTGAAAAACTGTGATAATCTAGATGGCAATTAATGCATAGTTATTTCCATGTTGAGGTTGAATAGATTACATGTCATTTAATGCAAACAAGAAGATATAAACATATGCTTGCCCACAGAGAAAACTGAAACTCCCACTGTTAGTAAAGAAATGCTACTTTTATAAGAAATTATCAAAAGACATCTGTGCATTTCTATTAAAGAAGACACTCTAGATTCTGAAAGTATTTAGGCATTATAAAACTAATTCCTGTAGGCATAGCAAATTTTTAAGACTATGCTGAAAAAGCCCCTTTTTATTTACCTGAATGAGTCTTCTCCTTTGTGCACCAGAGAAATTAATTTAATCCAAATAACTGGCTAAGAACTAAACTCAGAAGTGTACAGGCTTAGAGGTGATGGACATGCAGGCAGAAAGATGCCATGTGGTATATGGATCTTGAGGCTGAGGGTAGTCTTGCTTGTGTCCTATGATGTTGCAGATATACTTTCTAACCTTCTCATTTGAAACTCTCTCAATTTCTGAGCTACTGCAGAATTGCAGAGCCTGGACACCTAAACCTCTGTATCTTTTCATAATAAGTATGAAGACAAAGCCACAAAATGTTCTTGTTCTCAGGAAGAATAAGCAAAATCATAGTTGTTTGTCGACCATTCTGGCCTTGCCAGGATTTTACCCCATAGCTGTCCAGATTATCCCTGTATTTTGTCTTCATTTTGTTTCACCTAATGAATGAAATTCAACACATGAAGCTGTAATAATATGATTTTGATTTGCAGAGAAAAATGAGAGAAAATATTGACTTTATGTGAAGTTAGTTTGGAAACAATTATGACAACTCTTTTTCTCTAAAAGTTTCCTTAACAGACTCCATTATGAAACTTAAATTGTATTTATTAATATGAATATGTGTTGCTTTTGGTTTTTTTATTATGCAGTCTGTAACAGCTTTGTTTCCTTATGTCTGTCAAAAAATGCATGTAGCACTGAGTGCAAAAGCAAGTTTATATGCCTCCTCATCTGAGACACAATCTCATTTAGTTTAATTACATGGAGTACTCTTTATCACTTGCCAGTGACTCTGTAACTTTATTCAGATGGTTCTTTAGTAAGGCTCAGTCAGCACTCATAGCATGGTTATGCCTGGATATTTTCTCAGGATTTGGCTTCAGTTCAGAAAGCATTAAGATGGTATTGTGAATGAGAGTCCTGAAAGCCTTCCCAAAGCCAATATAACTGATAATTTCTCACAGTATGAGAAATTGCACTTCATCAGCTACTGCCTCGTTTCACACACTCAAATGCAAGGGCTTTCAATTCTATCCCTCTCGCTAAAAGTGAACAGCAAGTGGAGTGTCAAGGAAAGAAAACAGGGTGTAAGGAAGGGTATGCTGGCAATGCAAAGAGATACTATTAGCAAATGTGCAGTTGTTAATGCTAGAGATGTAATGAAGCCAGATGACTGACCAAATTGCTGTGTTGTGCAGCAAAGAAATGAAGAGGTAAAGCATCAGGCATGAGGGGGCCTGTAACAGAGGAGTCTTCACATTCTCTCATAATATCCAAGTTTTCTAAAAGAGCAAGAATGTGTTGCTGAAGGGATTTTTGATTTTGTTTTTAAATCCTTATTTAGTACTCACTATAACTTGAGGAAGATCATAAGTTCTCTGTTGAATTCTAAACACAGATCCATAGATTTAATGAACTTTTCTCAGATTCAGTCATAAACTGGAAATCTTTTGGTGTTCTCTCCTTTCGCTTTCTTATGAATAAAGATTATACCAAGTTCGTCTTGAGATGGTGACATAATACGTGCTTTTTGAGATTATTCTGTAACTTGATAATATGATTCAACAACTCAAACATCTCATAAACTTTTTGGAGATAGTTCTGGATAATTCTGCCTGATTTTTAACTCCCTTCAGGATTTACCAGACTGTAAGAAACCACAGAAATAACCTCTCTTGTAGAATATTTTTCCTTCTCATGTGGGATGAACTACAGCAAACTGAACACATTAATCATCTGGAAAGGTAGGAAACAGATCTTTGGCCAGTAATGGGAATTATGAGATCTAGGTCATTAACCTTTGACAAATTGTGTTCCTGTTGACAAAACGGAGACTTAACTGCTGTTTTCATGGTGGTAAAATAGAAAAGAGGGCATGTAACTCTTCTATCACTGACTCTTTATTTTCATAAACAATAATTAACAGAAAGACAGGCCCTTCCCTTTAGGATAATGCATAAAATATTAAGGGACCAGGGAAGCATATTGTAAGTGAACAGAGCAATCCATGGTGGGATCAGCAACAGGGGCTTATTGCAATCTTCAAACACTACCTCTCCTTAGAGCTCACAACTTACCCAGGAATCCCCATGAACATCAGGTATTGCCTGTCAGAATGGATGTGAGCAGAGAAGGACTGGATGAAACACCAACGCTATACATAGGGCACAGCCATAGCACAGAGGATTTTTTTTGTGTGTGGGAATGAAGCAAAAATGCAGTGGAAGTGGCATGAAGGACGTGGAGGGCACTCTTAGTGTTGTGTTCTAATGCCATCTGTTATGCTTCAAACCAAGCAAGATTAGGGATTCTTTTGCTTTGGCAATTTGGTTAGTTGGTAGATTTTTTTACTGTTCCATAGTAAATTGAGATGACAAGTCAAAATTGGCAAACTTAATAGAATTACAAAGTAATAATCTGTGTATTCAAAAATGAGAATTGTTATGATATGATAAGACTCCAGCAATAGTTTGGTTTTGTTTTTGAAATACAGACTTGGAGGAATAACACACTGAAATAGTTCCCATATCCCTTTCAGAATATAAAGAAAATAAGCTTCTGTCCTTACAGTGGAGTAGGCAGACGATCAACAGGGTTGGCACCTTTTAAATAGAATCACTAATACTCTTTGTGTTGCAGTATTGTTGCAGCCTTATTGGAATTGCAAAGAAGATGAAGGGCAGGAGGGGTGAACAAAGTGATAAAGGATTTAAAATTATCCCTTTGTGCAATATGCAAGCTCTTCTTCACTGTACTGCATACGCTAGGCCTGGCTGAATTACTTGGGGTGAATAATTTATGCTACTACTTTTGGATTTTTTCCATCAAAGGGATTATTTCAAGGTCTATATAAAAGTGAATAACTGATGAATACTTTGTTAATCTTATTTCATATTTACAAGTTATATCAAATAACACCAAATTATTTGCAACCACATTTGTGCTATTTGGACCAATCAGCAGCAGAGAAACAGTGTCCAGAAAATACTAAAACCTCAAAACTTATAAATAAAAATAACTTTATGAAATATAATTTTAACTCTAGAAAGCACCTATAAATGACTTGGCATTTTAAAATTACTTTTTATTTTTTAAGTGCCCTACAGGGAATGTAGGGAGGCAAGGTAAAGGTAGAAAAACTTTCTTTGGAATTCCTTGACTGCAGAGTTAGTTTGGAATCCAGAAATAAATTTACTTCTAATTGTTCAGATTTTATAGTAAAGAATGCACAGACAGAATTCTGAATTGCGTTTCAAATGACCCACAGAGGCCATAGTTTCTGGGACTTTTAAACCAATGGGATTATGCAGAAGTCATTGCTAGAGGAACAAGGACTGCCTCTCTGTGGGTAGTATGAGTCCCAGAAGGCAAAACAGAAACAAAGCTCGTGTACTCAGATGTCCCTTATCTCTTCCCTTCAAATTTGCAAGCTGTATGAATTACAGTTCTGTCACAATTTGTTTTCTGCAGCAATCATGCAATATTAATGTTCTGCTTAAGATCAGCTTATTTGGGGTAACCTGAAAGACAGGAATGGGAAATCACACAGGTCCACAATCTGGAGGCCTTTCACTTTACAGTTTTACTTATTAGCAGGCAAAGCCATCCTGTAGCCTACACAAACAACAAGTTTAAGTGTCCTAGCTCTAAATGCTCACCCTGCAACTTTGGTTCTGTGGGTGGTTATGAACTCAGGATCCTTGGTGGCACTGTACGGATAACTAACACTTGTTTCTGCTCGGATATTATGGAAATGTAATTATCTTAAGAAACAATTTGCTGATAATGAGGAAACAAAAAGATTTTGCTTTTCAGCAACAATGGTGACTCTCCAGTGACATGAATTGTAAATGTGGGTCTTGCCAACAGCAGAAAAAGAAGTCTGTGATCAAATCCAGAACATCAATTTGATAACTGGAATGATATAATTTTAAAAATTCTCTTTACTATTGTGTTTCCTCTTTGGAATAGGTAGAATTAGCGAGTTGTTTTGATTCTTTTAGTGAAAGAGCTCAGAGTTTTATAGCTGACTGAACAGTTGTAATAATTCAGAACTCTCAGGAATTGTTATTTGTTTCTTATTTATTTATTAATTAATTTATTTGTACAAATTGTGCCTAGTAGATTATTAATACATTTGAACAAAGGTTTTAAAAGAAGGGTAATAAAAACTGCTTAGACGTAATAAAGTGCTAAAGTATCTTATAATTCAGTGCATCCTTCCTCTAGGAGTTCTGACCGCTATCTCACTATTTAAAGTGAAATGTTTAAAAAACCTAAATATAAATAAAAACATCTATTTTAGTTGTATTGTTTTAGAAAAATATAAGTTTAAGTGGGATCCTATTTCACAACTAACTCAATTAATTTCAAAGAGCAATGGCTTTGAAAGTCTTGTCTGAGGATTTGTATAAGATCATTACCTAAAAGAAGCATTGTATTCTGTTATTAAATGGCTTTGTTATTAGAATTTTTACATAAAGGCTGCATTAATTCTGTTTTACTATTCATCACCAGATAAGAATGTGCTGCATGTGCAGAGAAACATTATTTAAACAACTTCAATGCATTGTGTTATGGCTTGCTTGGTATTGTTTTGCTGGAAAGAAATACATAACTTAGGTCAAAAAAAAATTTGTTTAGCATAATGCTTTAAATGCCAGTAAGCTTCTATGGTTATTGTAGCAAAAACGAACTACCAGGGGGTTTTTTGGCTTTTTTTATCATTAAAGAGAGCATCCGCAGAACCGAGAATACAATATTCACACTTCATCATTGTCTTTAGGGCAAACAAGACTTTTTGCATCTAGGAGTGGTGTGTGATGGAGAAGATAACATGTTGAGTCTTGAATCTGTAAATAAGTGAAGTTAGTTTGGCTGCACACAGATCAGCTATAAGACTAGACCTTATTTGTAATGACTAATGACCAGACTCTTTATACCTCTTCTGTACATAACATATATCTGTGGAGAACTTAACTTCACTTTTCTTTACCTGCTTTTATGCTCTCCATGTCTTTCTACTACAAATATTATTTCTCAAGGGAACAACTTCCTTGCTCCCAACTAGATACACACCAGTGTAGGACTACTGCTAGGTAAAAAATCTAATTTAGTTCTCTATCTTAGTTACTCTTATGTGCTCACTAGCATTTACGTTCAAGTTTCTGTTTGACCCTAAATTCTTAAAATTCTGCCTTGTAGTCCTTTGCTCAGATATCTTGGATTGAGGATGCTTCTAAGAGAACACGACTTTAACATTGCAGGGTTTTTGAATGACTTTTAGACAGTCTTTTTCTCAAGAACATGGAGAAGAATGTATTATACTTTATAGATTTGGATGGACTCACAGGAAAGAAGGTGGTTTTGAATCATGACGTATAAGAACATACTATGTGTGGCTTTCTACCTGCAAGGCAGGATGGATTTCTTGCATAAGTTATTTGCAATTCTTCACTTTCTTAGCAGAAAAATCAACATGTATCTGCAGGGTAGCAAGCTCTTTTGTTATTATTGTTACTGTATTCATTGCATACCTTCTATTTTTATTGCCTTTGAATGCCTGACCATAAGATGCACTGACTTCATTTGCAACTCTTTCTTAAGCTATGAAAAATGTATTCTTTCCTCAGTCCACTGATTTGTTTTGTTTGTTTCCCATCAAAGACAAAACTTACTCCTCTCTTTCTACCAGTATATATCCCCTGCAGCACCTTTCTGTTTTTAAGCTGAACTCTTTTATTGTTTGTAACATTGCATCTTGTTTTCTGCTTTGTAACTTTGCCTGGGGCATTTCAGACTTATTACAGCATGTTAATAAATGCCATCTGCTGTTCCGTATTATATGATGAAAGATGTGGATCTTAGCAGTGTAACTGCTATCAGTTCTGACTTTCAAGGACAGTACTTTCTCTTAAGAATGTTCAATTAGGTATTTACTTGTATTTTTTTGCAATGACTTGAGTCTAGATTAATCTCATTTAACTTTAGGGACTTACCTGAGGTACTTCTAATAAGAACACAGATGTCTTTTGTTCATTGTGGAATCAATACAGAGGAAATATGTCTAAGGTGATTCATCTCATGTAAGACTTGGCTTATCCTCTCAGAAATGCCTGTCTTTCCCT